>NW_008795557.1:2106460-2131858 GCF_000699145.1 Aptenodytes forsteri
GTTGGACGGGGCTCTGAGCAACCTGATCTAGTTGAAGATGTCCCTGCTCATTGCAGGGGGGTTGTCCTAGATGACCTTTAGAGGTCCCTTCCAACCCAAACTATTCTATGATTCTATGATTCTATAATCTCTTTGGTAAAACATGCCAGACACTACAAAGGGTTTTTTTTCTTTTTTTTTTGTTTCCCCCCCCCCCAAGATAACAAGCACTATCATTTTGTTTTGTTTTGGAGTGCTTTCATATACAGATCTACACATGTGGATGTTATGTTACATCTTTCAAAATATCCTTCAGGTTTGTTTTATAGCTCTCCTGGCTGCTTATTGCAGAATGGATGGTGGGGCAGAATGAGACCTCACTTGTAGAATTCAGCATTGCCTGAACATTGAGTCAGCAATTAATTTAGAAGTTAATTTGTAGTCCTTCAAAAAAATAGATCGATGGTTTGGGAGTACACACAAACCCACATGTGCTAAATAGGATAGACTACTGATATTTGTGATCCTATTTTTTATGCAAACCGAAGGCAAACATTCTTAGAAATAAGTGTGACTCTTCCCTTGAGGACCTGAGCTGACATTGACAAAGGATGTTGGGATCTGGCTAAATGTGAGAGAGAAATTATTGACAGCACATGCTTGTTCTGTGTCCTTTTGAGGAGAGCATGTTTCCCCTCTCTGGTTTATTTAGCGCTGTTCTCGTGGATGGAATACAGAAGTGTCCTTAGAATATCATTAAGGTCAGGGCTATGTTAGAAGTTTTCAATGTGGATAAATCTTCACCCCACTAAGCGTGAGAGAGGAGGTTTACTTATTTTCTGTCTTGGCAAATACCTCAGTAATATTCATCCCATGGGGAAGCGGGCTGCTGGGATTTATGACTAGGTTGTTCCCATCTTGGTAACAATGTCTGGGTTTTACAACCTGACTTGCTCCCAGATTAATTTTAAAAATGTTGAAATTGTGGTCTTGTTAAAGTAAAAAATGGGAAATGTAAATTTCTAGTTTATCTGCAAAATCATATTTCCAACGGTTTCTGTGCTGGAGTTGGAATTTTAGATTTTTTCCAAACTCTCAGGACTTTGCAGTGACATTATTCACTTACTGAGTCAGGTTACATTACTCAAATAATCCTGCCATTTTAACCTAGTACTTTCTGTTAAGAAGTTTCCTAACTAACTTTTTCTAGTGAGAGTTAATCCTCCAGACCTTTAAGGTCCCAAACTCTTTCATTTCTCTCATTTTTTCATCTGCATGACTTGTTTATTGGCACTTCTCTGCTTTTTTGGTCATCTTTAGTTACTGCCATTTCTTTTTGCCATCACTGATTTTACTGATGACTAGTCTTAATTCTTTTTGTTCCAACATGGATGACATTAAATCCTGTATACTAATCTGTACAATGGATTTCTCCTTTGGAGACAAATAAAAAAAAAAAAAAGAAAAAAGAGGATTTATATGAAACAATTTAAATCTGTCTCCCTCTTGCTGCTGAATGTAGGGAGTGAATTGTTGCCAGACAGGAAAGGCTGCTGTTGATTAAAACCCAAGAAAGCCAGTTAGCTGGCAGGGAGACAGCATTTTTGGAACGATAGCTGGTTGTTGTACTCCCGGTTTCTGTGGAGCCAAAGGGATTTATGAGGAGCTGTATTTCACTGTGAATTCTGCATAGTATGTGCAAACGTGGGAAACCAAAGGCAATCTGATTTTGCTAACTAACTCTGATGTCTGGCAAGTTCAGAGGTACTTCGTGATGGAGCTAACCTGGCAAGAAGGAACAGGAACATAGCTCCTAGGTATATTCCATTATGGAAGGTCTTTATTTCTGGCTATTTTTCTTTCTTCTATTTTTTGTTTTGTTTTGCTTACATATATCAGGGACTTTGAAACTTCACATTGCCAGGTTAAATTATTCAACAGATTCCTTGCTTCAGGTCAGACTGCTTTGTGCTCTGTGCTTTACAACTCACCCCTGTTTGGTTTTCCTTAAATACAGTAGTCGCATTTTTTCCTTCCTAACAACTCAGCAGCTGGTTTTAACTAATGCATATTTGCTAAACAATAATTTTAAGTGCTGTTACAACGTTATGAAAAGGATCTACACTCTGCAGCAGCAGATGGCTGTTTCATCCCAAGTACCTGGATATAAATGGAAAATCTGAAACAGCACTGTTCATATACAGCATTGAATTTCCTTTCTCATTCTTCCCTTCTCATCATAATATCCGGGGATCAGGAGGCAGACAGCCCAACTCATAGAATCATAGAATCATAGAATGGTTTGGGTTGGAAGGGACCTCTAAAGGTCATCTAGTCCAACCCCCCTGCCGTGGGCAGGGACATCTTCAACTACATCAGGTTGCTCAGAGCCCCGTCCAGCCTGACCTGGAATGTTTCCAGGGATGGGGCATCCACCACCTCTCTGGGCAACCTTTCTTAGACCAAATTGCCCACTTGTTTTATTCCAATAGAAATACTTGGGGGGGGCATCTGTAATTCAGTATATTGCAATAACCTCTATCTAACCAAATGTACGTGCAAAAACATGTTCATGAATTTTAAGCTGCGTTCACTTAAAGTGCTGTAAAAGAAGCAGAACAAAACAAAACAGACTGACTGAAGGGTAGAAAGAATTTTGTTTATGTTGCAAGTAACAGAAACCAAAGACTGATGTCACTGGCAATTTAGCCAGGAGAGACAAATGAGCATTCTGGGATTTTTTAGTATTATTATTTATTTGTGTAATTTTCCTTAATCATCTTTTACTAAGCGGTTAAATGAGAGCAGAACAACACATTAAAGTTAATTCCTAATTCTTCACATTTTGCTAAACTTTAGCTTTCTCCTTTCAAAGAATTTTGAAAAAAAACCCCAAAAACTCCCCCACCCAAAAAAATCACAACTAATTTCTCCTCATTTCCTGGCAATGATTTACTACCACAGTGCTCAAGTGCAATCTCAAGTTACTTAAACTTCATTGCTTTTACAAAATATTCTGCAGTATTTACAAGTTATGAATAATACCATACATAATTAAAGCTTCATTATGCTTGACAAGTGAATGAATGAAGTGAATTTTGTGATGCATTACCCAGTCCTTGGTTGGGGGTTTTGTTTTTTGTTTTATTATGATTTGTCACAGCATTTTAAACCTTTTGTTTCTCCTACTTCTTCAGTTATTCAGCAACTTGGTATATTCTAGAATTCACAATGGGACTCCCAGGCTTCATTGCAAATTAATGTGATTCTATTGCATTATATGATTAAATGTTATGCCACTTATATTCTCATAACAAACTTCAGTAGAAGGGCATGGATTCGTTTTGCACCATTTTCTAAATTTGCCAGTAGGGAAGCTGAGGTCTTTAAAAGTGGGGTGGAAGCAATCGGACCTTTTAGCATGATGGACTAGAGTTGCAACAGGACCCAAGCAGACGAAGGAATTACTGTGCAATTGGCCTCAGGAGAAGCAGATTCTTAGGAAATATTTTCAACACTTCAGAAAGTATTCAGTGCTGGGTTCCCCAGTACAAGGATACATGGACATACTGTTGGTCAGACAGTCCGTGGAGTTTCCGTCTGTAGAGCTACACAAAACCAAGTGGACATGGCCCTGAGCAACCTTCTTTAACTGACTGCTTCAAGCAGGGGTGTTGGACAAAATAGTTTCCAGAGGTTCCTGCCAACCTCAGTGTTTCTGTGATTCTGGGATTTGTACAGCTTAACAAAATGCATCCTGTTTGAGTGTCTTTTTTTCTGCTCTGCTAGTGGTAGTGCATTCAGCAGTATCTATATTATTATGCCTATTATTGCTAGATTAATTCTTTTTATAAGAGCCAGTGTCATATTAAGTCAACATATGCTCACATTTGCTCTTGTATATGTAAGTGTTCAGAAATGAGAGAAACAAACTCACTGGCAATTTGCTGTGTTTTAACTAAGAAAATTTCAGTGCTGAATCTAGTTACTTCTTTTTTTTTTTTTGTATACACTTGAAAATGTATAAATGAATCCATTCATCAAACAGGTCTTTCCGTATTGCCTTCCCAATAAGATTTCAAATTCAGTGAGGTTTTGGTCATATCTCCATCGGTTTACGAATAGTATTTTATCAGATGGATGCTATGCTAAAAGATGGCCTTTTTCTACATAAAAATCCGCACTCTGGGATGAATGGCCTGCATAAAAAATAACTTTTTTAGAAAGAAAAGGGTTTGCTGCTGTTGTTTTTATTGTTTTTTTCTTTCTTAGTTCTCCACAATTCTGAAAAGCGACTGTATAATCTGATCATTCTACTTGTTTCTTACAGAAAGCTTGAGTCAACTGGCTGACTTAGATCCAGCAAACCATGGCTTTGTTTAAGGGGATTTTTGATTTACTATGGGAGCATTATAACTTTTTCTTTTAATTCTACACAGACGAGGTTTTCTGCTTTTGTTTTTTTCTTTGCAAAGCTTGACTGGGGAACATGCCTTTTATGCTTGGATATTACCCATTCAGCATTAATGGCAGACTTTCTGTCTTTTCAGAGTGACATGTTGGATGTGAACCAGATCATTAAAGACCTGGCCTCCATGGTGCATGAGCAAGGAGACGCAATAGGTAGGTATCACTGTTAACGTATGGGCTTTATTACCCTCCTGCACCATTCCAATATGATGTTGTATGTTCCCTTATGAGCAGCTGTTTGTTGATGCTGTGATTATTTTTCCTGTGTTTTGGGCATTTTGTACATCCAGTGATGCTTTGATCTGACAAGCTGCCCTGTGCAATAGGGTTCTTATATTAAGGCTAGTTAGCTGGTATATTTGGCATAAAATAGAATTCTCGGTGAGATTAATCCATTCCCTTTTGACTGTAAAAAGGAAGCTGGAGAATATGTAAGATTACCTGGAAAGGGATCCAATTCTTCCTTTCTACCTGGAACTGTAATGAAAAAACAATAGTAGTAGCAATTATTGTTATGATTATTGATGGTGGTGGAGAAAATTAAGCAGTTTGCTTCCCTAAATGGGATTTTCTTTCCACATTGCAGGGTGTGCCTGATTAAATTTACAGTACCCAACATCATGATGTGCTCACATACATAGTCTGAACCTTCTGCCCATTAGTTGACCTCTTGCTCTCCAACCACCAATAGCTAGGAGTGTGGTGGAGAAAACTTGGGAAAAGAGATAAGAGTAACCCCTAGTATTATCTTTAAGAGCAGCCCATCACTGACAGCCACCACTTTTAGTGAATAGAGAGATAAGACACAGTAGATTTGCTCCTTTTAAATTTCCTCTGACCCTCGTCTTTGTCACTGCTGTCTTCTGATGCAGCTAAGAACAGACTTTTTTTTCTGTATCTCTCATTTTGTGTATGTATGATAATACTGTGCGGTGCTTCAGAAGCAACTGTCTACTTCCAAATTTGAGAGCTAACCACCCTAAAGGCATGTTGAGAGACCTAAACTCCAGAGAAGCAAGATTTGTGGAGGTATTTCTAACCTGCAGCACTCAGCTGGAGTTCTACTGGAGCTCCTGGGAGTTGGATCAAGTCCTAAGACAGCCATATGTTTATCATAAAAGAAGAAACTCTTGCCATATGTAGATCATAAAAGAAGAAACTCTTCTCTGCTGTTTATTAATCACTCTGGATTTCTTTGCCAAGCTCATACCTTTGCAAGTTTCCATTAGCATAAGGTATCTCCTTCACACTGAAATGAGCTAGCTGCATCCCACTGAGAAACACCACTTGGGTTCACAGGTGCAGAAAAAAATCAAGATGATATCTAAACCCAACTTTTTATTATTTCTTCTTTTTTAAAAAAAAATTATTTTATTTGTGCTTGTTTGGAAGCTCATTTTTGTACATGGATAACTTTGGAGCCTGATTCATCTCCTAAAAGCACATCAGATCTTAGTGCCTCGAGGGACATGACAACATACATAAGCTAGCGTCAAGATCCTTGTAACTCCTTTTCTTAAGGCAATATTTATTATTTTAAGCTGTTACCCATGCATAGAAGTGACCCCAGTATTAACATGCCTGCGAGAAACAGTTAGACTAAGTAGGATGTTTTGTCTTTGAGCCAGCATAAGGTTTTTGTTGCTTTTATATCTGACACGTTCTTTCTTCTTCCTGTTTCACTGCAGCAGATTTTTAATAGTTTCTTTAGGAGTATCTTTTCAGCCTGGCAGCCAGTCAAGGTACCTTCCCAACCAATTGCTGAAAGGTCCCACTGTTTATCTTTTGACATTCATATTACACAGAAGTAAGTGAGATTATGAATCAGAAGGCAAAGGGAGTCGAAAGCCCCACAGTGAAAATTCAAAAGCAATGATGTTAAGAGACAGTTCTCTTGGCACTTGTTTTATTTTTTTAATGCGTTCCTCTTACATGCATGAAATGAAACCTCTGTGTGTGCTTGTTTAGAAAACACAGGGAAAATACATAACCATGGAATGTGAGATGCGCCACTCGGCAAAATGTTCCCAGGGCTGTAGAGCAAACCACTCTCTGGCTCACCTGAGCTGGGGAGAATTAATGGGAAGAGCTTGTCTGGTCTATGCACGGCACAAGCAGAGTAACCTGTACTTCTTACAAAAACCTAAAAGTAGTTTTGCTAACGTGTGGGCCAGTTCCTTAATGAACACATCCATAACATTCCTTAGGGCAGAAAGCAATTTCTGTCACGCAAGGAAGAAATAGATGAGGGCAACGTAGACTCGGGGCAGCATCTCTCTATTATTTTTTGTCTTCTGCAAATAAGCTCCATGCCTCTGTTCCTAGTCAGGGCATCTCTTTGACATGAATATTTAACTAAGCATTACAGTATCAGTCAGTCCAAGCCCTCGAAGCCAAAACAAGCTAGTGGCCTAGGTTACCTTTGAACAATCAGAAAGAGTCTTTTCAACAGTGTCTTACAGGAGCTCTTGGCAAAAGCGTCCCTATGCAGCTCCATCACACAGGGTGCCGGTGAGGGGAAAGGGTGCGAGGAGGGGGTCACTAATAGGAGAAATCAATCATTGGCTGTGGAATTGGTGTTGGCAATATGTGGTTTTGGGTTCTATAACCATGGGACCCTGTTTGCGTCTGCTTTAGAGATATGGGATCCACCTCACTAGGCAGGGCAAAACTATTCCTGCCAATAGGATGGCTGACCTCATAAGGAGGGCTTTACACTAGGAATGATGGGGGAGGGACGGGGCGACCAGCAGTCCTGTGAGGAAGCAATGCTCAGGACTGCTGAATAGAGGGCATGGGGTGGTATGGCAGGAAGGGTTCACAAAGTCATCACAATGGGGCCTGGGCACGGTCACCTCTAGCACTTGAATGTAGGCAGCGAGGTGCTTACAAGGCACCGTTTCGGACAAACATCCCAAACCCTCTCCAGGAACTCAACATGCTGGGGTGCATCTCTAAAGTGCCTGTACACTAATGCACACAGTATGGGGAATAAACATGAAGAGTTAGAAATCTGCATGCAGTTGCAGGGGTATGATTTTGTTGGGATCATGGAGACATAGTGGGTTGGCTCCCATGAGGCTGGTGAGGGGTCTGGAGAACAAGTCTTCTGAGGAGTGGCTGAGGGAACTGGGGTTGTTTAGCCTGGAGAAAAGGAGGCTGAGGGGAGACCTCATCGCTCTCTACAACTCCCTGAAAGGAGGTTGTAGCGAGGTGGGTGTCGGTCTCTTCTCCCAAGTAACTAGCGATAGGACGAGAGGAAATGGCTTCAAGTTGCGCCAGGGGAGGTTTAGATTGGATGTGAGGAAAAATTTCTTTACTGTAAGAGTGGTGAAACATTGGAACAGGCTGCCCAGGGAAGTGGTTGAGTCCCCACCCCTGGAGGTATTTAAAAGACGAGTAGATGAGGCGCTTAGGGACATGGTTTAGTGGGCATGGTGGTGTTGGGTTGACGGTTGGACTCGATGATCTTAGAGGTCTTTTCCAACCTCAATGATTCTATGATTCTATGATTCTATGATGAGTGTTACATTGGAGAGATACAGGCTCTCCAGGAAGGACAGGAAAAGAAGACGAAGAGGAACAGATGCCCTTTATGTAAGAGAGCAGCTGGAGTGGATGGGGCTCTGCCAAGGGATGGATGAGGAGCTGATGGAGAGTTTATGGGTTAGGATTAAAAAGAGGACAGGCAAAGCGGATGAGGCCCTCTACATCAGATGGGAACAGCCTCATGTCTGCAGGCTCTGGTCCTCATGGGGGACTTCAATCACCCCAATATCTGTTGGAGAGACAACACAGCAGGGCATAAATAATCCAGGAGGTTCTGGAGTGCATTGATGATAACTTTGGGGATCTGATGTACAAATGGCAAGATCTCAAGAGGGCTAGAAGAGGGCCATCTCCACTGCTAAACTTTACTTTCATGGTAGCAGAAGGGTTCTTCAGCCAAAGCATCCAAGGCAAGGATTAAGGACTTAGTACTGTGAGAAGTAAATTACATTGGGGGTGATTGCTAAAGCAGCAGTCACTCCTCTCCATGCTCATAGATGGCCACTCAACTGAACTACAAGTGCCTCAACAGCTTGAAACATTCCCAGTGTTTCATACTGAACATCGCTATTTTACGTGTGCAAACTTGTTCTTTCATTGGCCGTACTGGGATAAATAGGCATAGTTCCATGAGATCAATTTTATAACTGGTGTTAGGGAGAAGAGAATCCTTAAATCCCCAATTCCTCTGAAGAAAGTGTCAACAACACAGCCACCATTATTTGCATTAGCACCTAATGAAGGCAAGTACATATTTGTCCACCTCTGCAGGCTTCTGTTTGTCTTGTAACAGAGAATAAAGATGGCCTGAATAATACAGTTATTGCTTCCCCCCGCCCCATGGTAAAAGAAACTGCTGTTCTGTTTTTGTTTTAGAAGAGCTGTCTTTCCATCCTACCTGTGTATGTAACCTTACTAGTTATGCCAAAATAACGTGCAAGATCTACATCCCTTACCTACACAACTTTCACCATTTATATCATTGTTTGCAGCTCTATCACATTTCTCAAAACTGCAGGGAAAGACCCATGTTGTTCTGAAAACATTTTACACTTTTAAAAGAGTCACATTTCTTCCTCTGTAGGACAGTTTCAGAACCAACCTTCTGCCAGCGTACCTGTAACCCCCCCAACTCCCTAAAATGGGAAGAAATTCCAAGATCACATACTGGCCACCTAATTTAAGATAACAGCGGCAGGGACACAGCAACTAATTTACCAGCCCTTGATCTCTTTGTCCAGACCAAATGTGTACAAATCTATGTTTGCACAGCAAATCCCACTTGCTGGAAGAAGACCCCACTGCGTCAAGCAAAAGGCTTCCTCAGACTTGCTTTTTCTTCCATTACTTACCCAGGCTTAGATCTTGGTGCTACTAACCTTTCACTTCACTCTTGAAGTCTGGGCATTTTATATTTGAAAATAATAGGGTGAAGAAACTTCATAACGTGATCTAAAGTGGATGCTCCCTCACTTTACGAACATCACTACATGGTATCTGTCAGGCTAGAGCCCATAGACCTGCCAAGATAAATATAAACATGGCAGCTGGTGCTTTCCTCCAGTCTCGGAAGAACTTCCTGATAGTGTCAATATATTCAGTCCTTGAGTAATGCTGGTGTTCACTGACACGCTACATTGTCACTTATTACCTAATGATAATAATAATAAAACTCCTTCAAAGTAAACTATAGTTGCATGAATGCAAATGTATTGCTTATTTTAGAAGCTTTTGAATGTGGGGAGGTTTTTTTTGCCTGTAAAATCAGCTCAATTTTGTTGCCTGTTTTATCACTGTTGCCTTTCTGACCTGAAGGCTGGTTTAACACATGGGCACTGTCAAGAGTCAAGAGGGTCCATCAGCACCCTTCCACACATGTCCTCCTCCAGTCTGACTGCCTGAATGGCTCAGCCAAGAGTCTGTTGTCAGATACACTAATGCAAACCGAGCTGGGAAATCATTCAACTAGATCCTTAACTAAACTCTCCTGAGTTATGTGTCTCGGTTGGGACATCTGCAGAAAATGAACACGTCTTGAGAGTGGTCCCTGAATACCTGAATGTAACAGCTTTAATATCTATGTTCAGTTGAATGTGGCCTGCAAAGTCTCTCATTTGGTTAAATTTCCTAAGTGATCTCAGAGGAGGCTATTATGTGAATGGGTACATTTATGTTCTTATTGGTTCCTGATGAATTGGGAAATCTTCTCTCGGCTCCTTTGCTTTCAGCCACTTGTTGAGACACGGAGTTACATGTCAGTACAGAGCACAGACCATGCAGGAAGGGTACACTGGGGTATTTCTGAAGCAGTGAAAATCTATTCCACTTCCCATTCACTTCCCAAGAAACCCCCAATTTCTTTGTTCATCCTAGGTATATACCCTGTCATCAGTTTGTTGTTCTGTTATCTAAGTCTAATGAAGTTTTATTGTAAACCGCCCCAGCTGCCGAAATTGCATAGTATTACTACCCTTAATTGCCTTGTAGGCAACAATTTTAAGGTCATGGTGTTTTGTATACCACTGGCCTTGCTCTCCCTGTTTATCTGGACTGCAGCAGTGGTGGCCTTCCACTATCACTTTTCACACATCCTTGGCTTCGGACAGCACTGAGTAGTCTGTAAGGTGCTCAGTTTCATGTTAGGCACAGGTCGATGACCGCTGCTACAACTGAACTGTTGGGGTCAGGTGTGGGCTACCATGATCTCTGAGCAACTCATTTTATTTGAGATAATAGGCAGCACAAAAAATGAATGAGCTTTTGTGTTTCTTCCCTGTTTCTGCTCTCTGTGAGTGTGAGTTTCTGTGTCTTCCCTTGTTGTATGTGGACTTTTACCTTTAGCTCTACTGCTGACAGTGCTGGTAAGACAGCGCATGCTGGTTTATAGGGAAAAGAATAATGGGTGACTCTACACTTGCAAATTTACTAATGCCTCAAGATTTGTCTGTTGTTCTGTGTTTGACCCTCATAATGTGATTGGGCTTGTATACTTGCAGTTAATGAGCCAGCTAATTTTGTACAAGAAACAAGGCTCTTCCTTTTGTGAGGTTTATTGCCACCAGTAGGATTCTTCTCACACCAATTTATCGGAGGTAATTTTTGGGAAGTTGAAACTGCCGTGCTCTCAATTTCTCGTAATGCTGCAATTGAGCAGTAAATGTCATAAAGGCAGAAGCTGCCCAGGCGTTTGGCTTATTTCTGCTGCGAGGTGTTATACTCTGCCACAGACAGACTGTGTTTGGGAGGTCATGGCTTGAGTAGTTTAAGTAAATCAAATGAGCTGTATAAAGCAAAAGAGGTCAAGCAAGTTGCAAATATCAGTGACTTTACTTTGTAGGTAAAATATATGATCTTTCCAGGACAGTAAGCAGAAATAAAGTATATTTATTTCTATGAATCAACACCCCCATCCTCCTCATTTATTCATGTGACAAACTCAGACTGACGCTTCTTCCATCAGTTGGCTGAGCTATAGGACTCGATAACGTATGCACGCAGCTGCGTGATGGAAGGTGAGTGTTGTGTTAATTGTAGACAAAAGTGGGCTTCTGAAAAATGCTGCATGCAAGTGAAATTAAGGTATTTATCCAAACTGTGTCAACTCATGAGCTGGATTTGGAGAAACAAATAAAATTATTTTGATTGTTTCTTTCTTTTTTTGTAATTTTAAAGCAACATATTTTATTGCGGTTTGAAATAATATTTTTTTTAACTTGGATGTCTTATAGAATTAAAAAAAAAGTGTTGAGTTTACATCACAAGGAAAAAGAAAGAGCGTGCTAAAGACAAGTAGCTGGAATTTCCCAATCAAAGCTATATTGAGTGCTGTTTTACTCTTTAAATTACTTTCAGAGATTATTTTGGAAAAAAAGAAAACCTGACATGGCCATAAATTTCTGCACAAAAAATGTCTTGTTGAAATACCTTTTTTCAATGTCCTGTTGAAATACCTTTTTTCATCAGAAAAAGAAGGAAATGGAGGGGAAAAAAAAAGTGAATCAGGTCTATTGCCCTGATATAATATCCTCCCATGTGCAAATTTTGTGGGATTAAAACTAGAGCCTTGGATTACCCAGAGCCATAGGAGAACATCGTATGGGAACTGTGGATACCTCAGATAGATAGCTGAAAGCGTACAGCAGGCAATGAGGGCAGAGGCCATACCATGCACCCTCAGGAAACTCTTCATACGCTGACTCTTCTCCCGTGGTAAATATCAGTAATTTGAGACCGCTGGCCTCTGTGAGAAAGAATGGTAAATTGTTTTGCATCTGCTAAAGTGGTCATATTTCTGCAGTCTGCCATTTAGCACAGAGCAGATGATATGAGGTACCTTATTCTCTAGTAGGATGTGCTATTTTCCAATAAATATATGTAGGACAACATTTGAATTTTAAATCCTTGGAAGATGTATCCTGGCAGGCATGGTAAACCTCTGGCAGGGTGATACCATTTTTCAGCGCATACATATGTAGCAGATACTTGACATTTCCAAGATGCATTTCAAGGACAGTGTAAATCACTCAGGAGCTGAAGTGTTGTAAATTTATGCTGGTGTTCGGCCATTGCCTTATAGCCACTTTTATTCATACAGACTAGGGCTTTGGGCTGTTGGCCGAAGAAAACGAGCAGGAAGAGCTGGTTATGACATTTTAGGGTAGTTTAAACAGTCTTTCCAGGCCTGCCTGGAAAATTAGGGTGAGTGGTTGTTCAGTGCCTCAGTCCTTACCTCTGAGGGTCATGGTGTGTTACCGTGTGGAAAAATTAGACCTCTGCTAAGATCAAATAGAAAGCTAGGTGCTATCTGCCTTTTGTTGGAAGCAATAACGATGACTCCTGATGACTCATGGAGCTGCAAATTGTATTTCATTGCATCAATCTAAGCCAATGTGACCCATTTAGACTTAGTTTAGCAAACGGGCAAGATTATTTTATAAATCCTCTTGTGTGAGGAATTTATAACTTGACGTTTACACTGAAGTTTGGAAATGCCCAACCCTAAGCCATTTTAAACTTCACTCCGGAAGAACTGCCATAGTTTTCCTTCCCCTTAACATCCACAGCTGTGCCTATAGAAAGCCTGAGGGTCTTTTGTTCGTGGAATGAGACTCACTTAAAACTCTCCAAGTACATGGAATTAGAACAGGCAAAATTCTTTTTTATGCTGAAAGCAATTTCACCCAAAATTTGGCTTTTAATTAGGAAATAAACCTTTATACATTACCAGAATACTCCTCCTTTTTTTTTTTGTGTGCTTCTCAGTATGTTGTATTGATTATTTTTAGTCAGAACTTATAGTGATAAAAGAGGGTTACGCTTATTAAAGTGCTAAAAATAAAAGCATACTGTGAAACCTAAAGGGGACCATTTTGGTTACTACCAAGTGGGAGCGTTTTAAAATTCTCATTCACAAGCTCACTTTCCTGTCTTTCATGCCGTTTTACTGAAAATGCTGCCTTGTGAAACCAGTCCATTGTTGCCACTATAAAGACTCAGGTCATACGGGTGATTCCTTGATATGTTAGGACAGAAACCCCACTCTAGCCACTGTCACTCCAGTAATTTCACATATAAGACTCCTGTTGGTCATTAGCAGGGCTTGATCTCAGAAGACAGGTAAATAGATAGGGTTGAAAGACACCTCTTGGGGTCATCTTGATTTCATAGAATCATAGAATCATAGAATCATTGAGGTTAGAAAAGACCTCTAAGATCATCGAGTCCAACCATCGCCCCAACACCACCATGCCCACTAAACCATGACCCTAAGTGCCTCATCTACTCATCTTTTAAATACCTCCAGGGATGGGGACTCAACCACTTCCCTTGGCAGCCCGTTCCAATGCTTAACCACTCTTTCAGTAAAGAAATTTTTCCTCATGTCCAATCTAAACCTCCCCGGGCACAACTTGAGGCCATTTCCTCTCATCCTATCGCTAGTTACTTGGGAGAAGAGACCGACACCCACCTCGCTACAACCTCCTTTCAGGTGGTTGTAGAGAGCGATGAGGTCTCCCCTCAGCCTCCTTTTCTCCAGGCTAAACAACCTCAGTTCCCTCAGCTGCTCCTCAGAAGACTTGTGCTCCAGACCCCTCACCAGCCTCGTTGCCCTTCTCTGGACACGCTCCAGCACCTCAATGTCCTTCTTGTAGTGAGGGGCCCAAAACTGAACACAGTGTTCGAGGTGCGGCCTCACCAGTGCCGAGTACAGGGGTGCGATCACTTCCCTACTCCTGCTGGCCACACTAGTTCTGATACAGGCCAGGATGCCATTGGCCTTCTTGGCCGCCTGGGCACACTGCCGGCTCATGTTCAGCCGGCTGTCAACGAGCACCCCCAGGTCCTTTTCCGCCAGGCAGCTTTCCAGCCACTCTTCCCCAAGCCTGTAGCGCTGCATGGGGTTGTTGTGGCCCAAGTGCAGGACCCGGCACTTGGCCTTGTTGAACCTCATACAATTGGCCTTGGCCCATCAATCCAGCCTGTCCAGGTCCCTCTGTCTCTGTGTGACAAGTGTGTCATAAAATCAGATCAAATTACATCTAAAAGCTGGTTAGCTCTGCCACCTTCACTACTCCTATTGAAAGGATGTGCTTTAGCCGGAAAATTAGAAATCTTTTCCTAATTCCTTGGTGCATTTGTTTGCAACCACCATCTGCTTTGGTGCAGCCCTGTCCCTCAGTTTAGTAAAATGGCGATAACATCACCTTAAGGTTTTTGCTTGTTCTCAAACTGTACCATAAATTTGTCATCACAGACTGAGGACAGAAATTTGTTGTGGGATTCAGGCTCCTTGGAAAATCCCAGACCCAGGGCTGGGTTATCTCACTTATTTGGGAAGAGAGTCACTGTCCCTTCATACCAAAGCCAAAGGAGAAAGGAAAAGGCAGACCCCTCCAGCAGGTTTTTTCAGTCTACCTAGGATCCTACCCCCCCTCTGGAAATACTTGCCTTTCCGTCCCCAAGCAAGGTACCTTGGCAAGGAGCCTGAAAGTGAGCAAGGTGAAGCTGTGAACCATCACTAGCATTCAGCAAAGATGCACTGAAATAGCTGTGAATGACACATTCATCATTAACTTATTAACATCATTGACTTATTACTTTCTTCCTTGTGATTTGACACAAATCCTCTTTTCCTCCCTTGCTTTCCTGTGTTGATCAGCAGAAATATCTAGTTAAATTGTGTTACATATTTATGTCTCATTTTTATAGAGTTTTAGAGCTGGTTTTGTGGTTTTTTGTTTGTTTTAGTTTTTCGCCTGTGTCCCAGGATTACAAGTTGCTACAAAAAAAAAATTTAAATGGGAGGTTTGCTTATTCCAAGGCTGGTATTCCCTTGTTAGGAGAACAAGTGAGCAGAAACAGTGCCACCAAGGTCCAGCCTCCTCCTGTAACACCACGTCAACTCATACAGGACATGTAGCACACGTCCATCCTACTTGTGAAAGCCTGTGCTGGGAAAAACGCAAATGGTGTTTGCAAAACACGGTGCGTAACATATGATTAGACCATTCCATGCAGCACTAAGAGGGCATTCACAGTGTTTAATTTTATTTAACTAAGGCCCCCTGCAGGCAGCGGAAAGTGCTAGCTTCCTCTGGAGAGTGGAAGTGCTAAGCTCCTGTTGGGATTTCCCCCTGCCCCAAGAGGAGCACAGAGAGATTACTCTTGTTTTAGTAGGATATCTTTCATAAATTTCTTCTCTGTAGCTCTTCTATGTCTAAATGATTAATTTTCTGAGGGCAATCAGCCTTTAAGAGGCATTGAGTAGTGAAGGGTGTCTGGACTAAGATCCTGAGAAACATCAGATACGTGAGCAAGTTCTGTTACTTTGATTAGGTGATTGTCAAAGAGTTCAGCACACTCCCTCCACCCCTTCCAAATTTCCCAAATCCCCCCATCCCTTCCAAATCCCATCACAAAGTAGCTTAATATATGGAGGTGCTTTCCTATGTAAAGTTGTATTTTGTAACCCAAAAACATGGTCAGACTTTGCGCTTCTAAAATCAACAGGTGTCCCAGCAGGATATATTCTTAGTTCTGGTTCAATTTTTTACCTAATCTTTTCTTCTTTTCTCCCCATCCTAACATGTGTCACAGCTTGGCTGTAGGAAAGCTGTGGCATGTTGGAGCTTTGAGTGCTCAGGAGCTGAATTTCAGTTGGTGCAAACCGGTGTTGTCCCAGTTCTTATGGACTTCCACAGAACGGATAAACATTTTTTTTAGGCAAAACCAATCTGGTTAACTATGCATCATGTAGTCATGCTTAACCATGGAAGTAAATACTTGTCAACAACTAGGCAACTAAGAATTTGTCACCTTGGGTGAGTGACAAGTTATTCTGGCTGATGCATCCTGTCTCTGTTAACGATGTATTAACTCTTTTGGTTTCTCTGCCTTTTGCCTTGTTGTTTTCATGTGCACAGAGGTTCATATACACCGTGCCAGAAATTGGATTGGGGCTTGTAGTTGCCAATTACGCAGCACTGTCCTAACATGCAAACAGAGAAAGCAAGCACTACCCTGTCCTACAGAGCCAATCTAGCCCATAGATCTACCACTTTTCCGCTATTTCTCAATTCTAACCAGGAAACATCAAATATCCCTCTACTGCTACTCCTATAAAATATGTAGAATGACCAATTACTGATTTGTGGGTCAGCCTCAATGTCCGGCTGGAAAGACATCAGGGCCAGCCCTGGAGTTGGGACATCTATTCTTTGTAAACAGAAGCGTGGTACCAATTGTTAGTGACGGCACTTGTGGTATCGCCTGTCACCTATGTGGTAGTAGGGTTTCCCTTGTAAACTCACCTAGGACCTCATTATTATTAAGTGACCACTTGAAATCTGTTTGAGGTAGACCCTGGGTAGATCCACTCACGTGGCAAAAATGCTGCTCACTGCAGTGTGCTGTTGTGCCATTCATGTTTCTGTTCATCATTTTTGGTAATGCAACACCATTTTTTTCTACTGGTATCGAAAAGAAAAATCTGACACTTTCCCAGAAATGCCTTCAGCTCAATACAACACTGGAAGTAAACTCTTCAAGGCTGTCACACTGATGTGTGCGTGTGTGGATGCAGCTCTTCTAAGGCTCTGTAGAAGAAAATTTGATATTTCTTCACACAGTTGAGTTCCTTAGAAGCCTTTTGATCTCTTCCTGCTGAGTCCTGAATGCAAGGAAGGCATTTGGGCAGAGGTCAGTGATGCCAACCAAGGTCCGTGGTGTTAATGTCTTAATAAAAATGGTTTGAGAAGCGTTGGATATAACCAATAAAATTATGCTATATTAATCTATAAAAGTGCCAGCCATGTAGGTTTTTTTCTTGTGTACTACAGCATGCATAATCTAAAATAAAAGGAATGGAAAACCAACTCTCCCAGGTGTAATAGAAGACTTTTAATAGGTTTCCAAGTGTTAAGCTGAAGTTTGTTTATTCCATGTTTCTGCTGGTTTGAGGTTTCTTTGTTCTTTTGTTTTGTTTTGAAGTTGAGTTATCAGAAATACATAATTACATTAACAGACTTGCGACACTGTTTCACTTAAAAGTGGCAAAATCTGAACACAACCACCTTCCACAGTTTATCTGCAAACCCTCATTTCTTTACCCATCACAAAAGTGACTAGACTAATTAATGTTCTTTCCTTCAAAACCAAAAGAATAAATTACATCTTCCGTGGCATGTCTTAATCCAACTCCTAATACCATCAGTTGAAGAATTTCCATTAATTTTATTAAGGATTAGAGAAATCCCTGGAACGTTATTCTCAAATTTCTACCTGTAGTTGAATTCCTCCTGACCATTTTCATATACTCCGTGGTGTAATATCTGCTTGGAAACACACAGAAGCAGACCAAGTGCACATACTCTTCCATTGTGGCCAGAAATTATTGGCTGTACATCTCAGGGGACAAGTTGGTCAAGATTTCCAAGTGCTGGGAACACAAACCCTTATTTTCAGGATTTATACCATAGGTGTCTTGCTTTCTAAGCACAGCTCTAGAGTCAAAGTTAATACTTGTCTTTGATGGAAGCAGGGAGCTCCCAGCTGCAATGTGTAGCTGATAATCTCTCTTTTCTAGTCTCATTTTGATTCCTCATGGTTACTGCAGCTTCCCCCAACGTCAGACCTAGCAATCTAGGGTAAGATTCTTCTCCCTTAATTTTAGGTACCGGCAATGTGCCTCAGTCTGAGCCATGTGTACAGACCTCCCTTGCAGCTTGGAAATGTGATCCAGGAGTTTAGGTTGTGATTCGTCTAATCTGCTCAGCAGCAGGCAGCTGCTGTAGAGTGGGATGAATTGCACACTGTGGACTTGCTCTCTCTTGACTGCGATAGTGTCCGAGGTCACTTGCTCAAGTACAGACACCTGGGGATGGTCAATAACCCACATGTACTCAGATGAATCTTATCCCTGAGCCCTAATAATGAGATAATTTCAGATACAATCTGCCATGTCCCGTCTGTAATTTAACTGTAATCTAGTAAATTTACCAGTCTTGAGCTGCTTTCCTTTGAATTCCATATCAGTCTTCCCACTGGTTTCAGTGGGAATGGGATGAGCTGCTAACCTCCATCCTGTCTGGGGACACATGGAGAGCTGTCAGTCATGCTGCCTCTGATTGATGGCTTAGGTGTTCATCAAAATGGGTGGCGTTCCTATTTCCCTGTAGTAACTTGCAAACAAGAGGCTGCTCATCTCTTTATGCCCATGAATAAATTGCTGAATTGCTGTTGGTATGAAGTCTTTGGTTTAGGTTTGTACCCTGTAATTATCTTCTATTATCTTGATTTGCAGATAGTATTGAAGCCAACATTGAGACTGCATCTTCTAATGTAGAATCAGCCAATGAGCAGTTGGCAAAAGCCAGTCAGCACCAAGTAAGTGGGCCTAAAAAACCCTACGGATACATTCAGTAATAGTATTTAAAATAAAGAGAACACTTGGCGGCTGTGAACCACATGGCACATGGGCTGCGTTGGATTTGTGCTACCTGGAAAGATGATAAAGCATACTCTGAGTAAGAGCTAAACTTTTTTCTTATATATATGATTAAATTACTGTAGCATCAACACTTTGCATTAGAGTAGTCATTAAGAGATCTGCATATTAAAGAGACATTTCCCAGTAGGAAACTCAACAATTAGCTACTGTTGTTCTTGGAAAGACGTCATAAAAAGTGCATCATTTAAGTGTATATGTGCTTCTTATTAGAGTGTTTCCCTATAATCAGGCAACAGTGCTTTTCAAAAACAACTGAGTTGTCAAAAGACATGATGTGGTTGGTGAATAATGGCTATGGGAATGGTGTTCAGCACATTTTAAAGGCAATTTGAGGGTAGGGTTTTTTTGTTTTTTTTTTCTTTTTCTTCACTGGAGCAAGAATAAAACACACACACACAAAAACATTAATCTTTTTGAAAATAGCTTGACCGGAAAGAACTCTTTGATGGTTATAGTTAGTACTTTCTAGGGATGAAGGGGGGTGGGGTGGGGGGGCGAACAAAGAAAAAAATGTTATTGTTTGCATTGGATTGACAGAACAAAAGCTGTTAGTTTCCTTTTTTCCTCAATCATAAATTGGTTCGTTGAAGTCCAAAGTGAGTTTCATGTAGCTGGAGTCTTGTTATGACAAAATGTAGCTGAGGTCCATGCGAGTACATAGTGCCTTCTTGTCAGTCCTTGGACATAATGAATTCTGAAGTTCTGGGGCAAACCTCCAGACCAAAGGAGTAAAAGCCACAGGCATTTTACTCCACTGAAAAGGAGTAATGTGATTTTAAAATTATCTACAGCTCATTTTCTGGTGAAACATACTTTGCCAATTGTGGGTAATAAGAACAACTTTTGTAGAACTTTGATATTGCAGAAACTAAGTGTGGTCTTCAGCTACGTTTTGGTTTTAAAGGCATATATATTCAGGATAATGTGTGTCACCCTGCATGTAATCCTGCATTTGCTTTGAAAATAGCCTGTTGCATTTTTACTGCATGAAGTCTAAAATGAGACTAGAATAAATTTAATACTTGGCAGTAGAGCCGATCGCAAAGCTGCAAATGAGTTAATGACAATTTTGGCTAAGAAGGTCAAAGAGTAGTCAGGCAGAAAATGAATGCAGCACAGTGTAAAGGATCTGCTTTCTTTAGCCAGCGGGAGCTGCTGAAATAGCCTGCCCGGTTAAGAGGTCCTTTATTCCTCAAATATGTTGATCAAGATGAAGATATAGCCAGTTTTAGCGAGTCAACCACTCCTAAGGACATAAATGTGTACGGTCTAATATTTATGAGAAAACACTTCAGTGTCCCTTGCCCTTGAAACAAGCCTGTATAGACAAATATCACTTAGAAAAATTCTGCTGCCAAAGAAAATGTGCAATCCAGATCTCATGTAGAGGACAGGTACCTATCCTGTACACTACTGGATGAGGATCACTAGACAAGCGTGTGCAACCCCAGCTTGCTCTCTGTCACCTCTTTCATGAAGTTCCCTGAGGTATGGACAGAAAATGAGGTGAAATTTTTGCGACTTCGATTGCTGGCCTGCTGTCTGGGGTTTGTCAAATGGCACGTGACACCTCCCCTGTTATGTGCTGTGATATCTGCTCATCTTACATCCAGAAAGACATTGTTTCCATAACGTGACAAGAAGGGTCCTGGTCACACAGCCCTCAAGGCCTTTTGTAGGAAGCAATGTTGGTGCCACTTGCGCACATATGGATAATGCAGTGCGAGTATAGGTCATCCTTCCAGGTTGCATGTGTGGTTTTGGCTGCTTTAGAAATATCTAGGATGGATTTGGGAGAATGATCAGCCAGATGGCTTTGTGGGTGAACTGCTTTCAAGGGAGCTGCCATAGTTTTACACACTTAAAATTCCCTCTGTACTCTTCTGTGCTGCTCAGTGATCAAAAGCACAGTTTTTTTAAACCTGAGTAGTTTTCCTTCTTTTGTTAAACTGCCAATTCATTAATGTATTGGCTGTTACCTACGACCTCTAGTACAGTGTGATTGTCCTGTAAATGCAGATTGGCTTACATACATTTGTTATTTATTCCTATTTATGTTTATATATGTATATAAATATGTGTGTGTGTATGTAGTATTTTTATGAGTATATCGAGAAATGTATACATAAATTGAGAAATCAGAAATGTCAACATCGCTGAAACATTCAAGCTTAAGACCTACTGTAGACCTCAATGAACAGATTTCTGCCAGGAATAAAGATTAAATGACTGGTTATTTAACATAATGTTTGCATATAATGCAAGGCAGTCACTTCAACAATACAACTTGGAGCACCAGTCCCAACCTGTACATTAACATAACAAAACATCAATAAATAGGTTTTCTTTAACTGGTACAAAATAAGGCATTTAGGTTCCCTGAAATGATAGAAATGTTTAAACAAATGTAAATATCTTCCTACTGAGCTCCTTTGTCTGCATTTTAAATTTTGTAAGGTGCTCCTTCATCTTGAGATGTGCGTGCTAACAGTAGTGTTTTATTACTTTGTGTGAATTCTCATGTCCCCCATCTAAACTCTTTACCCACTCACAAAAAAACCCCAACGACTCCCCCCCCAAACCATAAAACAATAATAAAGAACATACGAGGGAAATACATGGTAAGTAAGGTAGTGGTGGCCAACTTTCAGGCTGGACAAGGCTGTGGGGTGGCTCAGTGCAGCCCACAGCCAGCCCCTGCTCTCAGCCCAGGGAAGGGAGCAGTTGGTGGCTGTGCAAATGTTCTGCTTCCCTCCTCTCTGTTCCCTGCCATCTCCTACCCCACGGGCCTGCACATCTTCCCCCTTTTCAGTGGACGCGTACATGCAGGCTGCATCATGAGGTAGGTGTAACTCTTCGCTGGTCACCATACAGAGGTGAGATACCAAACTGCAACCCTTGTGTGTCTCCTGAGGAAGCTTGTCTCAACAAAGGGTTGGGCACTGTTGTTATAGGAGGCAGGATCAGACAACTCAGGAAAGTAGATGGTCTCAATTTATCATTACGCTCTTGACCTTAGATGCCACAGGAGGTCCCTGAGTCCACACTGGGTACCGTAATTGGCAGCTACATTATTGCCTGTAGTCCCTCTTGTCAGCTGTAGACTTCACCCCCTGACAGTAACGCTTCCCTGCTTTGCCAAGTAAATTCACTAAGGCCTCTGCGGCGGTCAGATATTACAGAGACTCTATGGACCATATAGAAAAATAGCAATACCCGTTATGCCTATCCATGATGTAGAAAAAGTTTATCTTATGTTATATTCACTTTATTTCCATAAAATTTTCCGTGCCATTGTAAATCATTGTATGTGTTCTGATTTCAGCACTGCTTGATTTATATTGGGTGAGAGGTACTTGCTATATCTGTGCTGCAATAGAGAATGTGGTAGATGAACTTGTAATTAATCATGAGCAAAAAAGATATTACATTCCAGAGGCATAAAAGGTTTAGTGGGAGCTGTCAGAGCTTTGGAAGAAATACTTTTTTTTTTATTTATTAGCAGATTTTTTTCCCCTCATTTTAAATTATTATCATTACAGAATAATTGTTTGTGCTTAAACTTATTTTTACTACAGGTAACAGTTAAGCTGGGCCACTGCATTATCTGTAGGAACATACAGGGTCAAAATGCAGATGAAAGCATAAATGTTGGATGTTGATACCAGGAGTAGAGGAACAGAGGCCTGTTTCCATATGAAACCCCTCTTGGTCACAGAAACTTGATAATTTTACTTTGTTGTCCTACTTTTCACGAGAAAATTCAAGTTTAAAAAACAACTGAGAGGCAAACAAATCTGGCAGAGAGAAGCCAGAAGTAATCTCCTGCAGTAAACTTGCTTCAGTGCCTTTCTTTTCTGTGAGGGTCTCCTATCTCTTGGACCTAAAGCAGAACTGACAACCCTTGCCATTTAATACCAATGGCCCAGATTTGTCTCCTGAAATGTCACTGTCCATGCCCCTAGAGAAAATGATTTATCCCACATACCTTTTAACATGGGTCAAATTGCTCTCTGGAAGATAGGGATTTATTGGACCAAATATGAGTGTGTTTGGTGGAGACACGTATGTCTGAGTTAAGTGTCTGGACTCCTTTTATACCAACCAGGAGGAGGAATTGCTTCCAGCACACATCTTGTCTCATCTCACAGGAGATGTCTGACATAGGTCTGTTGACTGCCCCTCTGGAGACGCCTGTTCTCTCCTTTGTCTATAAAGTCCGGATGATAGCAATTGCATCGCAAACATTTCAAGGGAAAATGAATCCCATGCCTATCACCTATCCCTTTTTTGGAAAAAAGGGGAGATCTAAACACCTGATGATCTCAGTAGCCACCTTAGAGATTAGCTTAGGTGAGCTGAACATCTCACAGAGGGGCTGGCTGTGACGAGATGAGCAGTTTTACTTTGCTCAGTTTGTTCATGGCTTCCTGCAGGTGGATTGAGAGGAAGAAAAAGAAACAAACGCAGACTCCACGGATACATATTAAACCAGTTACTCTTTTTGACGCGAAGTTTGGCCTAAGTTCAGCTTGGCCGCACTGACTGAAGGACTCTGTGTGCTGACTGTTGAAGCTAATTTGTTTTGGAAGAGCTGCTTGTGTTACTCTGATTAATGCTGGTTGCTTTCCTTCCCTATATCCTCCGTGGAAGTCAAGCTAATTTGGATTCACTGGCATCGCAAAGGCAAGCAACAGTTCAGTGACCCACTTGTGTAGTCTAAGAACAATGAGGTTTTTTTCCTGTAAAGAAGCAATTCCTGGGTCTGGCTTTCAGGGATACACAGAGGGGCGCTTTGAAGGCTGGAGCTTTAAGGAAAAAAGTTTCATAAATCTGTGACATTTCCAGAGAGATCTTATTGCCTGGGGACCACCAATAAAGGGCTGGCTTCAACATTTGCACAAATAACTCATTAGTATTTTAAAAAAGAAAGAAAATTTGAGTTTCAAAAATCACCTTCTCAGTCTCTGAAATTTCCTGACATGCTATCCTCTTAAAGCACTTGCTACTTATAAATACTGTAATAATGAAGATTGTCTTCTCCTCTTCCCTGTGGGTATGCCTGAAGATCCTGACTTACACTGCCGTTAAATCATTTAAAGGCTAATAGATTTAAAACTACAGTGTACAGCCAGTTAGCACCACAATACGATGGGATTGTGCTGCAAAGCCGTGGTGGACTGGCGTGGCTGGAATATCTCGATGCAAACGCAGCTTCATCGCTACTTAATGTCTTAGGACAAGAAGCTAGATGCTTGTAAGGCAGATTTGGGACCAAGATGTGATGACAATCTACTGCTAACTATAAGATGCAGCGTTGTGTTGCTGTGGCTTAGCTGTCTGTCACCAGTGTGAGCGTGGCTGAGTTTGTTTCTTCTTTGGGTAATTAACACTTGGAAGATTTATTCGGGGGATTATGAAGCTATTCTTTCTTCTGGCAGTTTCTGCCTGTGAGTGTGATGGGAGCTGAATTAAAGCTGCAATGGGAACTCAGAGCTCTGTAAGGACTCCAAGCAAAAGCCATTACTGAAGTGACTGTGTAATTACACAACTGAGCCTTAATCCCCCTCTTCAGCAGCAGAAGGAAACTTTGCCGCCATCCAGAGTCCTCATGATTCCGTGCCGTGATCTTCAGTTAGTAAAGGAAGTCCTCCCCAAATTGGCTGAATCTCTCAAAAAACAACCAATTTGCAGTCCCTTTCTGCTTTCTGTTTCTCAGTCTGCAGCAACACACACCAGCCTAGTTCAGAAACCTCTGCCTGGGCTTCCCACTCAGAACTGATTTCTTCAACTTCAAAGCAATTTCTCCTCCGTAGCACTTGTTTTCCTTCCACCCCTTCCCTCTCCCATTAAGCTATATCTTTTCATTTTCGCTCTCAATTCCAGTCTCTCAGTCCTCCCCTGTGGATGCATGGCTGCCAGCAACACTGCTGCTTCAAACAGTCCATTCCCTTGTAATGATCGCACTAATTTGCTTGCCCCAGGTTGCTCAAAACCTACCACAGAGGGATGTTTGCCTGTATCACCCGTCAGATGTGCCCCCACATGGTCTGTACTGCTACGGAGCCTTGAAGCAACTCCTTGCTGCATGCATGCCTGTCCTGGTTTCGGCTGGGATAGAGTTAATTTTCTTCCTAGCAGCTGGTACAGTGCTGTGTTTTGGATTTAGTATGAGAATAATGTTGATAACACACTGATGTTTTAGTTGTTACTAAGTAGTTCTTACACGACATCAAGGACTTTTCAGCTTCTCATGCTCTACTGACTGAGAAGGCCGGAGATACACAAGAAGCTGGGAGGGGGCACAGCCAGGACAGCGGGTGGTGAGCAATTGCATTGTGCATCACTTGCTTTGTATATTCCTTTTATTATTATTATTATTATTATTATTA
>NW_008795557.1:2131959-2138234 GCF_000699145.1 Aptenodytes forsteri
GGGGGGGGCGAGCGGCTGTGTGGGGCTCGGTTGCCAGCTGGGGTTAAACCACAATACAGCCCCTACTTTCAGGGTCCTTTTGTCTTGGCAGTGTGCTGCAGCCAGTGAGCAAGGCTGTCTGGGGCAGTGCTTTGAACAATTAAATTGTTTCGCCCTTTACCTTCCCTCGACAAATAGGCAGCAGCAGCAGCAGCAGCAGCAGGTGGTTCGGATAAAACTTGTGCTTCCTTTTTTCCTTGCTCCGTTGGCTCCCAATGAAAGTCAGGGTGAGTTTTCAGATTTAAGAGTGGTTTATTTTGAAGCAACTTCTGTTTGTGTGTGGTTTTTTACTGTATTTTAATGCAGCCCATTTGAAAAACAGCTGCTTACCATAGGAAATGGTGTTCAAGTCAGCGGCAGTCCAAGTGATAAATGAGCTGTGTGAATGCAGCAACTTAACCTCAGTGAGGTCTGAGCCATGACATTTATTTAAACCTATCTTTTTTTCCATAAGTGATGGATCTGTGTGATCAAATATTTATTGGGAAAGGGTTTGTTTAGAGCTTTTAGATGTCATGCAGTTGGGTGCTCTTGCATGTGAAGGTAAAATCTTTCAGGCTATTTGTAATCACAGCTGAACATCTCTTCATTTGTACCGTCAAAGAGAGTTGACTCAGCCAGGTGGTAGCTTAATCTTTCTTTCTTTTATTGTAAACCATGCCCCGTAGGATTTTTGGAAGAAAAAAAAAAAAACAAACCTCTCTATTGTGAGCTCACTTTTTATTGAAGCACAAATCACTCCTTTCTCAAGGAGGAAATGGAAAGGGCAAGAGTGGAGGAAGAAGGGAAGGATATGACAGAAAGGTTGGGAGCAAATTTAGTGGTGAGGCATTGCTGATGAAGCTGCTTTGGCTGGTGAGAGGATGAGTGAGTAGCTGTAGTCTTTACCGATAGTTCACCTTGGTGGTATGCAGCACTGGGACTGTATCAAGCCAAGGGTTAGGAACATCCCTTGCATTATGCACAGTGGTCTGGATTCAGTATTTCAAAAGCAACAATTCTGTGTGTGAAAGCTGAACAAGTCTGATCTGTGACAATTCGGAGACGGCAGAAGGAAATCACATAGTCTTTTGCATTTCTATTTCATTTGTTTAACAAAATGTCTTTCCAGGGTACAATTTCATTTTGAAGGGTCAGAGATTAAAAAGCAATTTTCTCTTGCTGACAGCGGCATAAACTAGTGAGTTACATTTCTCTTAATGGCTTCGTTTAACTGAGGGGTGAATGGAAATCCTTGGTTACCGAGTGGAAAACCACACTTAGAGCCATCCTTGTGCCCAGTGGCAGCACATATAATCAATCGCGTTGCCCAAAGGTCAAAGCTTTGAGAAATGGTATAAAACTTGTCTGTTAATGGGCTAAGAATACCAGGAAGTTAGGAATATTAGCACTGGAGATGTATACCTAACCTAGACCCAATGAAAACCAGGAGCAGAAAATAAGTATGCCGGTTGGAGTCCCAGCTGTATAGCCTGAAGCGGTATTACACTGGGCTGTGAGCTTGTCAGATCTCATCAAGTAGCAAAATGGTCAAGCTTGGTCAGTGTTCATACTGCAAACCTCCGCTGAAAATCTTCACATGCAGGCAGAAGTGTTTTTCTGTTCACTTTCTGAGTGATTCCTTTCTGGCACAGGGACACCATCCAAACAGTGCCACCATTCCTGAGGTATTTCATTAAGTTCTCATAACTAGTGTCAATAAAGATGCCGCATTGGTTTTCAAAGCCACAGTGAAATTAATAGTTGAATTTCAGTATGGGAATATTATATATATAATTTATGTAATTTCTATTCTGATTTCTGTGCCTTGATGTTTTACTTGGTTCTCATAAGC
Organism: Aptenodytes forsteri; assembly: GCF_000699145.1. Taxonomy (NCBI): domain Eukaryota; kingdom Metazoa; phylum Chordata; class Aves; order Sphenisciformes; family Spheniscidae; genus Aptenodytes; species Aptenodytes forsteri. The sequence continues at coordinate 2,133,833 of NW_008795557.1, forward strand.
ATCAGTTTCTCAGCTCATCTTTTTCATAGGGACAGTGTAAGGACCTATAATCAGTATAGTGTCATCTCATCTGACTTGGTACTTAAAATCTAGGCAGCTAGTACAAGGCAAGCTAAGCTTCCTTTGCACTTACCTCTGGAAGACAGTTCATCCTGCTTGTCTTGGATATTGTACCTTAGTCTGTGATGAATAGTGCCCTGGAGGTGAACATCTTGCTGTCATGCTGATAGACAAGTACCTCCAAAAAAGCACTTAACTATTAGGCAGCTACGGTTTGTCTTCTTTGCCTAAAAATAAATATTTAGTATCCTTTTGTGCTGAGTAGAGAATCCTGCTGTGTTTCTGGCTTCCACTATGGAAGACTGTTGTTCCTCCCAAAACCACAAGTCACCTCTGCCAGCTGTGTTTAAATGTAACAGAGAACCTGGGGCATCTCAAATGGTCAGAAGTAGCTGAGAAAGTAAATTCTTATTCCCCTACTGTGTTTTAATAACTATATTGATCATGAAGGGAAAATTATATGTAAGGAGAAAGAAGTTACGGAACATGACGTTGCTTTTATTTCCACTTTAGCAAAACCTGGAAGCACTTTAATCAAAGGTTTTTTCCATTTTCCTGAAAGAAATCTCAGGCCTGGTAGGACACATTTGTAGTACAGCTATCAGGTCATGGCCTGGCACTGTCAGAATTGGAGAACAGGAATTGTTGAGTACAACTTATGTTCAAGAAGAGAAAAGAGAGTGAATTATAGTCTCTCTAAATCTGACTTGAGCAACACGCAAAGCTCTTGAAGACATTTTGAAACGAAGAATTATAAGCATGGAGTTCAGTGTGTATCAGCGTTTCCCTAAACAGCTGAAGGAGTTAACTTGGTTGGGGTTTAGTCTGCATGAAGGCACCTGACTTTATCTGTCTTCTCTGTAGGCACCTACATCTGCGTTGAGTGTCTAAATTTCCTTGGTATTTGATGGACACTGATGGCACAATTCAGTTGCCCAACACAGGCATCTAGTGCCATTTGAGATGCACTTGGGAATCCCAAACAGCCATGTAAGGCTGACAAACATGAGACAGGAACTACAGGAAACCCATGGCCTCCTGGGCTGGCAGCTGGAGGTGACCTCAAACGATACTAGATGCTTGTGTGTGGGCAACTGAATTGCCAACTCAATGCATTCAATAGAGACTGGAAAAAGATTCAGCTGACGTCCCAGTAAATGTGTACTTTGGAGCTATCCGATTCACTCCCCAGTCTCTGCGGGGGAAGTTGAGTGATTCTGCCATGACTATAAGAGGAGCTTAGACATCAAAGAATGTGTGTGGATCTGTAGAACATTGGGGGTGGACACATACAGCCAAACTGGTGAGATACGGTCTCGATAAGTGGAAGAAAACTTGGGTGGAAAAATGGCTGAACTGTGAGGCTTAAAGGGCTGGAACTGGCTGTGTCTGGCACAGGGCTGCCCATGGCCTCTTCCTACAGAAGCCACTCCTGCAGCCCCCGCTACCAACACCTGGACACGGACACCCAATGCATCGTTGTATGCTAATAGTTGTACAGAAGTCTGGGAAAAAAAAAAAGAAAAAAAGATTAATGCTAAGTATTATTCATCATATTTTTATTGGACTTTAATATCAAGCAAGCCAATTTTTTTCATTAGGCTTGATAGTTAGAAAGCATCAGGAGAAATTATTTTACTTCTTGGCTATTGATCATAATCCAACAAACATGACTTACTAGTGAGATAAACTTAAAGTGAAAATCTTATAATTGGCTCTTTTTTTTTTTAAGGTCAAAGCTGGGGCATAACTTAAGCTAAAACTCAGTGACTTAGATGTATTTTTAATCTTCTCTAACATAAAACAGCTATTTTGGACACAGATTGTCTGACACAGAGACAGCTTGATGTAGATTTTTGTCATTTAACAGAAGAGCAAAGTTTGGGTTGTAGACTCCCTATGGACCCTCTGGTCAGCAAAAGAGACTGACAACTACAGAGAGAGATCCAAATCTTTGTACGCTGTTAAAACAGCGTAAGTTGGAAATCATTCAACTGGGCCTTGCACTTGTAGTTTCCTTTTTTGCACTATGTTCAGGCCAAGAGAAGAATGTACATTGAGTCCAATGATTCAGGCTATGAAACCTATGAAGAACCAGAAACGTACATGGCCAGATGAGACATAGGTCCTACATATTCATTAGGTCCTAGTGCTTTTGTGAGAGTTGCACCTGTTTGCTAGAGGATAAAATTATTTCATGGTCAAAATAGCTTTTTTTTTTTTTAAGCAGCCCTGTCCAATATATCACTCAAGTACTGTTAGGCAGCCATAAATCCAGGCAGTCCTGCCAAGTAAGCCAGATATCAGTTCTGTCTTAGTAGACCCACCAGTTAGCTCTTTATCATTACTGTTGTTTGTATTTCTTGATAGACAAATCACTAGCCAACCAGTTCTGCAGGCTTAGTTCCTACGTTACAATTAACACTGATGTAATGAAAAATTACATCAGTGATTTCAGTGCAATTAAACTAATCTAAAAATGTAGGAGATTGAGGTTGCACTTGAAAAGTCTTCTTATCATTCTTGGTAAATGGAGAGAAGCTTCTTTCAGACATTCATCCAAATGAAAATCTCCTGCCGGTAGGTTTTGGTTTTCTTAGGAGCATATGAAAAGCTGAATCTGGAAAGTACACTTTGCCTGGTTCTGCTCAGGCTTCCAGCAACATGAGTCTTTTGGTTTCCGTTTGAATTGTTTCAGTGTAAGTAGAAAATCTAACCCTGGGCTGGTTTTAACCTCTAAAGTTGATCTTCAGATAGTGTAAATGTGCACAGTTGTCTGGAACTAAAATTTTTACACCTTTTTTACACCTTTTTCTGCTACAGTTACAACCTAGTAGTATCAGTTGTCATGGATTGTCTTCTTATTCATGGTCTATGTAGGCCATCAGTAATTAATATCAGCATCAGCTTATCTTTTTCTGTATTTCTGTGTACTGTATCTAAGTAACATTACATTATTTCTAGGTTCTGGTGAAAATCCATCATCAAACTCTCTTGAAGTAGGTGCTCCAAAGGCAAAGCAAGCCCTTTAGTGCATAGTATAATACATGAATCATAGAATCATAGAATCATAGAATCATTGAGGTTGGAAAAGACCTCTAAGATCATCGTGGGCAGCCTGGTCCAATGTTTCACCACTCTTTCAGTAAAGAAGTTTTTCCTTACATCCAATCTAAACCTCCCCCTGGTACACTTGAGGCCATTTCATTTTTTGTATCCACAAAAAGCCCAAGGAGATACAAAGCTCCCAAATTTCCTAAGTTCACAAGTCCATCCAGTGGCAAAGAAAGCACTGCTCCTTGAGTAATCTACTGCCAGGGGCTTCTTGATATGTTGCTAAAACATAGAGAATTCATGTTCTGATACTGTTATCCCCCCCCAAGGGGAAGGAGAAGAAAGTGCCTTGTTGCACACGAATACCCTTGAAGACAACTGCGATGTCTGTGCCAGCTGAGATGGAAGTGTTAGGAGCTAGGGGTGCCACAGACTAGTTTTGTCTTCCTCCTCTCTGCTTCCTTACAAGCTCAATCTTTGAGAGGTGATTATGCCAAACTACCCAGCAACCCAAGTGTGAAGTCTCCACGTTTGAGAAGCAAGCGCTAGATGCCCACCTCCAGTCAAGCACTCTCATATCCTCCTGGTACCAACATCAGAGCTCTCCTTGGTCCAACAGAAGCTCATCCTGGAGGACTCAGTGGAACGGAAAAGGCCACAAATAATGTGGAGTCCCTTGAGTAGATACTGGGGAGGCTGGTGAGTTCCTGGCCCTCGTGCAGGGAGACAGTTTCAGTGCAAGGCTGCACTACTGCTGTCCAGATGCCTTCCTGGATAGGTACTGGGGAGACTGTGGAGCAGAGTGGGATTAAGGTCTTCTGTGGAATGATCTTAGAAAACTAGGAAACATCTGAAGGATCCATGCCCTCTTCATAAACCACAACTTCATTATTACATTTTTTTAAGATGACTCTTCAGAAAAAACAATTTATACAGTGGGTCAAAAATTCATTATGTTTTTTATGTCACAATAAATACTGCAGTAGCTACATTTTTAGTGGGTCCATCTTGTGTATGTTCTCCATAGCTTGCTTTTTTTGCTTAGTGAGCGATAATGTATCATTCTTTTTTTATAGACAACAGTGCTGTCCATTTATGAGAAGCAATTCTTGCATCAGTTCTTTTTACTGTAGAAGACATTTTTCTTACATAGATCTGAAACGTATAAAAAAGTAAAATAAACTCTGTTCGTATTTATCTTTACTTTTTAGAGTCTGTCCCAGTGGATATTACTCTTTTCCTGAAACGTTTGTTTTTTTTTTTTTAAAATGTTTAAAGAAAAGGAAAA
>NW_008795557.1:2138406-2146145 GCF_000699145.1 Aptenodytes forsteri
ACCTCCAGGGATGGGGACTCCACCACTTCCCTGGGCAGCCTGGTCCAATGTTTCACCACTCTTACAGTAAAGAAGTTTTTCCTTACATCCAATCTAAACCTCCCCTGGTACAACTTGAGGCCATTTCATTTTTGTATCCACAAAAAGCCTACAAAGCTCCCAAATGTTTTTCCTAAGTTCACAAGTCCAGTGGCAAAGAAAGCACTGCTCCTTGAGTAATCTACTGCCAGGGGCTTCTTGATATGTTGCTAAAACATAGAGAATTCATGTTCTGATACTGTTATCCCCCCCCAAGGGGAAGGAGAAGAAAGTGCCTTGTTGCACACGAATACCCTTGAAGACAACTGTGATGTCTGTGCCAGCTGAGATGGAAGTGTTAGGAGCTAGGGGTGCCACAGACTAGTTTTGTCTTCCTCCTCTCTGCTTCCTCACAAGCTCAATCTTTGAGAGGTGATTATGCCAAACTACCCAGCAACCCAAGTGTGAAGTCTCCACGTTTGAGAAGCAAGCGCTAGATGCCCACCTCCAGTCAAGCACTCTCATATCCTCCTGGTACCAACATCAGAGCTCTCCTTGGTCCAACAGAAGCTCATCCTGGAGGACTCAGTGGAACGGAAAAGGCCACAAATAATGTGGAGTCCCTTGAGTAGATACTGGGGAGGCTGGTGAGTTCCTGGCCCTCGTGCAGGGAGACAGTTTCAGTGCAAGGCTGCACTACTGCTGTCCAGATGCCTTCCTGGATAGGTACTGGGGAGACTGTGGAGCAGAGTGGGATTAAGGTCTTCTGTGGAATGATCTTAGAAAACTAGGAAACATCTGAAGGATCCATGCCCTCTTCATAAACCACAACTTCATTATTACATTTTTTTAAGATGACTCTTCAGAAAAAACAATTTATACAGTGGGTCAAAAATTCATTATGTTTTTTATGTCACAATAAATACTGCAGTAGCTACATTTTTAGTGGGTCCATCTTGTGTATGTTCTCCATAGCTTGCTTTTTTTGCTTAGTGAGCGATAATGTATCATTCTTTTTTTATAGACAACAGTGCTGTCCATTTATGAGAAGCAATTCTTGCATCAGTTCTTTTTACTGTAGAAGACATTTTTCTTACATAGATCTGAAACGTATAAAAAAGTAAAATAAACTCTGTTCGTATTTATCTTTACTTTTTAGAGTCTGTCCCAGTGGATATTACTCTTTTCCTGAAACGTTTGTTTTTTTTTTTTTAAAATGTTTAAAGAAAAGGAAAACCAGTCAAGCACTCTCATATCCTCCTGGTACCAACATCAGAGCTCTCCTTGGTCCAACAGAAGCTCATCCTGGAGGACTCAGTGGAACGGAAAAGGCCACAAATAATGTGGAGTCCCTTGAGTAGATACTGGGGAGGCTGGTGAGTTCCTGGCCCTCGTGCAGGGAGACAGTTTCAGTGCAAGGCTGCACTACTGCTGTCCAGATGCCTTCCTGGATAGGTACTGGGGAGACTGTGGAGCAGAGTGGGATTAAGGTCTTCTGTGGAATGATCTTAGAAAACTAGGAAACATCTGAAGGATCCATGCCCTCTTCATAAACCACAACTTCATTATTACATTTTTTTAAGATGACTCTTCAGAAAAAACAATTTATACAGTGGGTCAAAAATTCATTATGTTTTTTATGTCACAATAAATACTGCAGTAGCTACATTTTTAGTGGGTCCATCTTGTGTATGTTCTCCATAGCTTGCTTTTTTTGCTTAGTGAGCGATAATGTATCATTCTTTTTTTATAGACAACAGTGCTGTCCATTTATGAGAAGCAATTCTTGCATCAGTTCTTTTTACTGTAGAAGACATTTTTCTTACATAGATCTGAAACGTATAAAAAAGTAAAATAAACTCTGTTCGTATTTATCTTTACTTTTTAGAGTCTGTCCCAGTGGATATTACTCTTTTCGTGAAACGTTTGTGTTTTTTTTTTTAAAGTGTTTAAAGAAAAGGAAATCATCTGTAACTTCAGGCTTTCACTGATGTCAAAGGCACACTTCTCATTGCCATTAGTGGAAGTAGAATAGAGCTCTATACACTAAACAGGTCATGTTTGCTGATTTAATAGTACTGGAGAGAATTCATGAACATGCAGGTAAGTTTATTTTTTTCTAAGAGAGAAATCTTAAATTCTCATAGTCTCCAAGCTTTCCCTGACTGTCTCTCCAGTCATGTCTTTAAAAGATAAAGGGTATATTATTGAATATTTAGGAGTATAAGGATGTAATAACAACTGATTTCAGCTATCGCCAATGTAATAAAAAATGCCATGATCACATTTTTCTTTAAGTTCCAGTTTCTTTGACCTAAAAGGAATATGAATGCCATGTATTCATATAACTGAATATACCTTGCTGTCCTCCTTCTTCCTTATTACTGGGAAAGCAAGCAACGCATATATCCCCAAGACTCAGAAACCACAGGCCAAATGGTACCCTCCTGCCTTTAAGTCCCATGTTTCCAAGGCATTTGTCATCTTGATGTTATGTGGGCTGAACCATTGTCTGGAGATGCCCGTTTCTCCCTGTTGCTTTTTGAGGGAGTGTAGGACAGCTAGCTGCCTAGTCAGAGCTCCTGAATTAGACATCTGAAGTTCAGTAGGATAAGTCTGAACACAAATGCTGCAGAGAAGGATGTAAGGAACCTTCAAGTAGACAGAAACATAGTACCATGAAGTTCCTTCTAATTACTTCCATTTCAGGTTCAAAGACTCAGGTTTATCTTTTCTTCCAGCTCTTCTGCAGTAATACTGATGGACATGCAACCATGCAGCCACAGACATAAAACAAAAACTGTGCTCACTTCTTGTTCCAAATCAACTCAACAATATCCTGTCCAATAATATGATGCATAACAAGTATTTTTTGTAATTTTTTTCTCTTAATGCATCAACTTTCTGCTTCAGCATACCCTTTTATTTTGTGTTATTTTATTATGTTATCTGCACAATCTAATCTGAGGGATTGAGAGCCAGCAGATACTGAGCAATGTTTCTCCCTGTCCATGCCAGATGTAAATAGATCTAAAACTAGTGAAGAGACAATTGAAGTTAATTTTTAGTGACTATTAGCATGGCTCAATTACTCATGTTATATTTGCGTAAAATGAAGGGTCAAGACTGAAAATGAAAACTGGTCTATTGCTGCTTGGTAAATGACTGCGTGTCAGCTCTAAGCAGAATCACCACGGTGCACTCAGCTTTCAGCCATGCAGGATCACACATCTTAACCATGTTTTCTTACATCTTCAGCAAAAGAAAATCCAAGTACCGTGTGTCTTTGCCACAGGCAAAGAGCATGAAGGTAGAATCCATCATAGCTCAGCTGATGCATGGGATGAGAGTCATCTCAATTAACTTTGGGTGTATCCAAAGTAGGAATGCATCACTGAGTGTGCTCTCTAGGTACCCTACATATTCACTAGAGATCTAAGAAGTATTATAATTCATGTATATGTCTATTCAAAGATGGGATCAATGGTGCCATAGACTTCCACTGACTGTGAGGTCTGTTACCGTCTCAAACACAGATACCTGAGCTGTATCGCTCAGGTCCATATGGATGTGTCAGATACCACAGGGCATCTTATATCCAGATGCTTGTGTTTAGGTAGCTGGATTATGAGCTAATTAGTTGGACAGATCCCATTGCAGGGCACTTTATTATGTCACGTTATTGTTTGAGTCTGAATTCTTACTTCAGTGATAGGTGGTGCCCGGGTTGAGACCATATGCTTTAGATTCCTTAAAAATTATTCTTTAATGTGGCTTTAGTGTAGTCTTCATCACATTAGACTAGGACAATTTAATCATCTATTTCAGACTATGCTGTCTGGTGCTGGACACTTATTTTGAGACACGGGTCAGTTACTCAGAGTTTATGTGGAAGCAGCAGGAGTGATCTGAGAACTTGCAAGCCTGACTGCAGAGGAAAGATTACAAAAAGAGAGTTGATTAAGCTAAAAAAGAGAAGATGGAGGTGAAGATAACAGTCTCTTGGTACATAAAATTCTGCTGCAAAGAGGAAAAGAATAATCATTGCTTTTTCGTTTATTACAGATGGGAAGAACAAGAAGTAATGGACTTAAATTGCAGCAAGAAAGAAACAGAGTAGATATTAAGAAAAGCTGTCTAATGATAAGGAGCTTGAAACACTTGCTGGGGTGTTTCACTCCAGATGTAAACACTTACTTTAGAGTCACTGGATATCTGTAACAGTATCTAGTGAAACATATTTCAGGAATGGTGTTTGTATAATTGCTTTTACTGTTGCCTGTCAGATCACGCTGCAAGGTGCAGTGTAAACAGGACATGTTCATATTGTATCACAAACCATCATTATTTAATGAGAAAATGTTGCAGCCATGAATCATTCTTTGATTTTCATTCTCATCCTCTCCTCCTCCCCTGCCTCTTCCCCTCAAAAAAAGCATGTTCCTGTTAGGCACCTGCTTTAGGGACCAAAATCACTGATTTAATTTGACAAAGGTGATGAGACTTAGCATTTTCCATCGACTTTGGTGGCTGTTGGGTGTAAATCCCATAAATCACTTTCCTTCATCCAAATATTTTCTACTCAGCTTTCAGGTGTCCTGGACTTGGTTTGCAATCATCATTTATTCTTCAAATTATTTTCACAAAAGAGGAGTCAATAGAATTATAGTGTGTGTCCTCGGTAGTGCCTTGGATAAGGTACTTGAGCCACACAGGCATTGAAGATGAGGTATGTGGGAGCTGGGTTGGCATTGCACTCTCCTTGAAGAGTAACAAATAATCATCACATTTCACTTTAACAAGCTGCTAGATTTCTGAGTCCTGGTTATGTTTGATTAGCATCAGGGCTGGAAATGAGGATTTGAAGGAAGACGTAAAATTAATGTGCTGGTAGAATTCAGGAGGGAATGCATCTATACTGTTGAATAAAATAAGGCCAGGGGCTGTCCTGTGGATCCAAGGCCTGGTCATGTCCCCATGGTTAAATTATCCCCCATGCAGAAAGAAGGTGACAGCATCCAAACTGTCCGTTAGGAATGGTCGCTGGCATGTGCTACGCTGGACCTGGGTCATTCTTTGGGAGAATAGGACAAAGCTGCACCAAAAAGCGTGCGTGGGTGATGGAGAGCCAGCTTTCATGCCCATGCCTCATCCCTCTTTGAGTTATGGGTATAGAGGTAGCTGCTTTGTGCCAAGTTTGTGTATGGGCCTGAGTGCACTGACACTTTCTGTCTATATTCCCTTTGCCCCAGGGGTTTGGCTGGCCATGTTCAAGGCCAGCTCTGATACGTACCGCTCTGGATCACACTGTTGTGAGAAAGTCCTGTGTGATACCTCCACAGGAGCAGCACTCCTTTGCTTGGGAGATGCAATAAGGCTCAGTCCCTTGCTCTTGGTCCCTGCCTGAGCTATGCTGTAGGTCTGCCCTGCCTGGCCATGTACCATGCTGAACCTGACCCAACTCACTGACTTGACTTTCCGGCTTGGCCTTGAACCTGCCTCATTTCTACAGATGTGTCTGGAGGTCACTGACCCTTTGGCTGACCCTGATTACTGTCTCCAGATCTGCTCTGCTCTTGCTCAGGTGCTGGGGGACTGAGCCCTTGCGGGTGAGGGTGCTGCCCCAGCTCACCTTGCTGTAACCCTCCCTCCTGCCTTGCCCTTCCCAGGGGAGCATCCTGCTCTTGCAGCTCCCTGACAACTTAAGGGTCTCTAATAAAACAAAAATTCTCCTAGGGATGCATAAACTTCATTAGCACTTGGACTGATTTTTAAGAAAGCTGGGCCCAGTGTTCACAGGGGTGCAAATATATCAGTGCAGTTCACCAGCTCTGGCAGTTGTGCTGTGAGTCACAAGATACCTAAATTATATTCTTGATGGTCCATTCAGAGATGAACTTTGTATGGTCCTTGGGGTCTTGTTCGATTCAGTGCATTTTTTTTTTTTCTGGTTTGCTTTTTTGGGATGTATTTATAAACAGAAGGAACATTTTTTGACCCATAGATTTTGAAATAGGTGCAATGTGGTCAGTAAGGATATTGCATAGTTGTTTTACTACTGATGTTACTTTTTCATGGCCCTAAAGGAATTCTTGATTTGATAAGACAGGGGTCTTTTTTCAGGGCTAAAAGAGATAATACCATCAGCATGAAGAGGTGACTGAGGCAATACTTGGACCCTTAGGCTCTGATAGAGACTAATCCCAAATAACACATGGAAACAAATCTTTTTCACCATGATCATAAAGGTGATGGTCATTAATTGTCTGTAAGCCCCTAGAAATGGCAACTAGAATTCACAGTTTTTAGGAATGGATATGCTGGAGGACAGAGGAGGGGAAGGATGACATATTTCTGTATCTACCTGGAAATTCATTTTAGAGAGAAAAAGAATGCTGAATATAGGTACTGCTTGCATAAAGCCAAATTGTGTTGGCAGGGAGGACATTAAATTCTGGGTACTGCACTTAGAGAGGGTTTAAACATAGCAGAGGATCAGCAGCATGCAATAAAGTAAGACCTGAAAGTCCAAGGATTTGGAAATGAGAGCAGCATGCCCAAGACCAGGCAGCAGATTGATCTGCGCAGTAAGAAATGAGACCACAGAGTAATACAAAGCAGCAGAAGGAGGTGAGAGGCAAAGTCTAGCGAATGAGGGCCTACATTTTTTAATTCATATTTCTCTTTGATTACTTGGAGTGCTTTCCAGCATGCAGCAAAAGAGACGCAAAGACAGATTCTGCTCTTGGTGTCATTGTCATGAATCTGGAGGATTATCATGGAATTAGGTCAGAAATAATCTGGTATAAGGAGAGCAGAGTATGTCCCACCCTCTGACAATGCTGCTTTTGGACCAGGTGAGGGATGCTTTCTGCTTTCTCATCCCCCAAACTGTTGCCTTGCTGAACAAAGCTGTAGTGAAAGGCCTGCAGTGTCTGCTGGCTACGGCACGCTGTGTCGCACAGCAGCCTACTGCATCAATAACAATTACAATATACATCCAGTGGCTACCAGGAATTAGATTACTTCAGCAACATGTATCCCCAGTCGTCTTCAGCAGCATTGCTTTCAGTGACAGGCAGCGTGGGTATTGTTTAATTGCTTTACTCCAGCCTCCCTTGCATTTTAGCATCCAAAGCTAATTAGGATTGAACAATAGAAAGAGGTTGTTGAATGACTGTTCTCAAACAGATCATAAAATTCTGGTCTCCATGCTTTGTTTGCAGCAGTGGATAAAATGTTGACCATCATGTAGCCATCCACAGGTGGCTCTTCAGTGAGAAACAAGCATAAACTTGTAGGGCAAAACTTTGCCTCATGACTGTTTTTTTTCTGGTCCATCTTCTAAATACAGTTCCAATGCCTAAAGACCAGGTAAGGAGTCAGCAGCCTTTCCTCATCATACTCCAGAAAGCAATAAAAAGGATCATTTCACATCTACCACTGGAGAGCGGTAGAAGAAGGATTCATCTCCAGAAGGTGGAAGGGAAGACATATTTTTGACTCTATACTCTGATCCTGTCTTCCCAACTACTGTTTTAATAATGCATAGAATCATAGAATCATTTAGGTTGGAAAAGACCTCTAAGATCATCGAGTCCAATCGCTAACGTAGCACTGCCAAGTCCACCACTAGACCATGTCCCTACGCACCACATCTACACATCGTTTAAATACTTCCAGGGATGGTGACTCAACCACTTCCCTGGGCAGCCTCTTCC
>NW_008795557.1:2147222-2154234 GCF_000699145.1 Aptenodytes forsteri
GCACCGAGGTCAGGCTGACAGGCCTGTAGTTCCCCGGATCCTCCTTCCGGCCCTTCTTGTAGGTAGGCGTCACATTTGCTAACCTCCAGTCAACTGGGTCCTCCCTGGTTAGCCAGGACTGCTGGTAAAGGATGGAAAGTGGCTTGGTGAGCACTTCTGCCAGCTCCCTCAGTACCCTTGGGTGGATCCCATCCAGCCCCATAGACTTGTGTGTGTCTAAGTGGTGTGGCAGGTCGCTAACCATCTCCCCTTGGATTATGGGGGCTTCATTCTGCTCCCCGTCCCTGTCTTCCAGCTCAGGGGGCTGGGTACCCAGAGAACAACTGGTCTTATTATTAAAGACTGGGACAAAGAAGACATTAAGTACCTCAGCTTTTTCCTCATCCTTTGTCACTATGTAGCCAATTTTCTTTCCCTTTGGGTTGCTCATTTCCCCATAATGGACTGATTGTCATCTGGACATTGAAGATAGGGATTTTCTAATATATGCTGCAGTCATGTCACTTCCAGCTTATAGAAGGAGAGGAGGAGCAATAAAACCCTTGAATTATCAGTTCTGACTGATCCTGGATTCATCCCACTGAAAGCCAAGATAGCCACAGATTCCTTGCCATTACCAACCTCTTACATGGCTGAACCTACCAGGAGCAAGCTGAAAGATGGGGAGGGATATATCAAGGGTAGAGCAGCATCAGGAAACGACCTGAGTAGCTGTACAGCCTGCAAAATCTGGGTAACTTCAACTGTAACTACACAACAGACAAAAACATGATGTAGAAGTGCATCAGCACAAGTATCCAAAGCACACTAACCTCTGCGGCACAGTGCTCACTGCAGATTCATTAAGTTTCCCAGCACAATAAGTAAATTTGCTTGCAGTTAAGTTGCACCCCGCCGCAGTTGAGCTGGCTCTGGCTTGACAACTTGCTAACAAAATGTGCCAGTGTACTAGTACTTGAAAGCACCATCAGATAGGAACCTGGTAAAAGCTGCAGATCAATAAGCTCTGCTGAATCTAGCTGTGGCAGCATAATACATTACTGTTTCCAGTGTAGATGTCCCCGCTGGCAGTGACTGCTGGTGGAGCAGAGTCTGCGGGAGGAAATGGATAAATGGATGTCTATGCCCCAAAGGCGGCAGGCGGTGGGAAGTTCATGCTGCTCCTGTGTTGCCATGGATTGTCCATGCTGGACATGACTGGCAGTCAAGACACAGCACTTTTAACCAAACCCAAAACTTAATTCAGTTGCATTTTTCTCCGTTTCCTTTTAATCATTAAAAACATTTAATTTCAAAGTACCTGAGAGAGTTTGTGGGGAAAAAAATAAAATAATTAAGGCTTAACCAGTCCTTTTTGGATTGGATTTGTTGTCTAGATGCATTCAAAAGGCATTCAGACAAGATATAGTTTTCTTAACACATTTGTCACTTAGGACTAAAGCTCAGAAGAAGTGTTGGGCCACTTTATGCCCTTGGGATTTGAGAAAGGTAAATGCATTAGTCACATCTCATAAATATGCATGTATGCTTTGTTTGTTCTGCAGCCAATTGAGGAGGGCTGTGTTGCAAATCCCATCACCCACCCCATCAGCATCTGGGAAAGCCCTCGGTCACCTTGAGCTGGGAATGGTTCAGCAGTACCCAAGTATATTAGTTGGTATCATTCTCTTTCCATTTTAGCTAGTTTGATTTGATTCTCTCCATGTTTCAGAGAAAAAGATGAGACTTTTATATACTCCCCGTGAAAATTATTCTTCATTCCTCTCTGGCAGCCTGATCAATTGCTTGAATGGCTTTTTGAGAGTGTTTTTTGTGAAGCATTAAATATTCCCTGCCATGATGTTAGTCTAATACTACTTAGTTTGACTTCACTAACTAATAAAACAAATGTCTCTCTTTTTACGGACTTTTTTTTTTATTTATAGGCAATTAACCTGTCTCCCTAGGCCATATTTTCTTCCAGTCTTTTCCTAAGCCTTCCATCTGTAGTAGATCTTGTTTACCAAACCTTTTTATAAGTGCGGGTGGTCTCCTCCAGACTCATTTGTCTACATACGAAGCAAGTCATCCTGTGACCCTTTGATGCTCAAAAAGAAAGCAGAAGAAAGAAGCAAGTCCCTCATGCCAGTTTTGCATGAAGGCAGCAGATGCAGAAAGAACCGCATCGTGGCATGGGACGCTGTCCCACCACATACACCGTGTGAAACAGGATTGGTTGTTGATACACAGACATGGACAGATTAAAGCAGTGTGGTAGATAATCTCCCCCAAATCTGAAATCACTGCCCCACACAAATGTTGAATTATATTGTATTTCTTGCATTGCCATTATTGTTGCAAGTCAAGAGCTGTTTCCTAAAAGGTTTAGCCATCCCTACCACCTCCAGGTCAGGGTAGGAGGGGATGACTGACACTAGTAGCTCTTCCTTTATTTGAGCAGACTCTTGCCTCTGCTCAGCTGTCAACACTTTTAGGTTGCCTAAAATGAGTAAATATATTAAATTCCTTCATGGAATGCTCTTTTCTGGACAAATGCATGAAAATCCAGTGAGACTCACATGTACATATCCATGACTAGAGCATGCCCTGTGAGGAATATGTCTTCATGACCTCAGCTGGTGAGTATCCAGTACCCAGAAGCACTGAGTATGAGGTAGCCCTTGTAGTTCTTGTTCTGCTTGCACAGCAGCAGATGCTGCTCTCTTGACAACAAGCCAATCTTCCATTGAAGCTCACTCCTGGTTTTTTTCTTTTATTTTTTTTCCTCCATAGCATTCTCCATCAGAGCGCATCAGTGGTTCATTTAAAATTTTTCATTCTCAGGTCTGTGAGGTCTCTTGGGCTGAACTTTACATGGCTTTACTTCTCATCTTTTCTTTCTTTCTTTCTTTTTTTTTCCTTTTTCCAGCCAAACAGAAAATTGCTTTTCAGGGTGAAAAGCTGCCTTCCCCTTTTGCTTTTACTCTCAAATCTACCTCAAACCGAGGAATGAACGTGATGAATCGATGGCAAAATGTGTCTTTTTGAAGCACTTAGGAAGAAGGAAGTTCCTTGATATCATTTTGTCACTTAAGCTTTTTTCCTCACATTCACAATCAACATTTCCTGTTCTTTCTTTAGTGAAGTTCTTCAGGTATTCAGGGAGAGTTCAGGGGAGGTAATGTGAAAGTCAACATGTTTCACCTTTGAAATCCCATTTTTCATATGACAGGAAAGTGCAATTCGGGATCTTCCAGTCCTCCATACAGTCACGAAAAATTAAGGACATCCTTTACCAAACAATGTCCAGAGTGCCAAATTGAATTAGAAATGGAAGAGGTGTTTTCTGTGGACATGGGGTGTTTTCTGGGTCTTAGTGAACAAAGGATTAATCCAGACTGAATTATTCCCTCTCCTTGCACAGTTGCCTCATTTTTTCATAGTCCAAAAGTTGGCAATGAGCTTTGCAAATAATGCAACAAAATAATCTACATTTTCCTCTGACACCTTCCTGAGTGTTTCACTGAGCAAAAAAGGCAGCTGCCTCCTCTTCTTTAAGCCAGGTGCCCACCACCCCTTCATCCCACCAGCACCAATCCTTGCCATGATTCACGGGCATGAGTTTGGCTTATCAAGGCTGGTTTTTTACCCTCAGCAAATCTTCCTTCTTTTCTGGGGAGAGGGACACACAACCCTTCTCTTCACAAACAGGAAAACATAAAAATTTCACAGTGCTTTTTGGCAGACCAAATACAAGCCCATTTTAGCATTCCCTGAAAATTATTCCTCTGCTTGCTTTGCAGCCTCCAAACAGAAGAACACTGATGTTCTGGGTTCTTTTTCCTCCTAAATGAAGAAATCTGACCTTGTGATATATCCTACCTATATCCCTATTCTGCATTTCTAAATCTTTTAGGCCCAAATTATGAAAAAAGAACCTAATTCCTGCTGGATTAAGTGGGACATAAAGATTGTACTGCCAGTGCAAAATCCGATGTCATATCTAGTATGCTAAAGGGTAGTACTACAGGGAGAAGTGCCTTTGAGTAAAGCAGCTTGAAACATAGCCTAATTGAAATATAAGTTTCTTTAATTGCATTAATCAGGCTCTTAATAGGATTAAAACAATTGCTCCTTTCTCTTTTATCCTGCAGCTCCTTTCTTTCCTCACACAAATTCCATGTTTATATCTGCTTGTGCTTATTTGCATTTACAATCATATCTAAAAACCAAAGTCTGACTATTTCCAGCTGAGTTTACCTCCCAAAAAAGAATGGTCCAGGAAAAGCAAGCTTCAAAAAGATCGCCTTCTTTTTATTTGAAGAGGTGTTTGCTGTTGTGTGTCCAGATGTAGTGACCAAGCCAAACTATACACAGTTTCTGTAGTTATATTTAGAGCTGAACAAGGCTAAATTTTGGTCTCAGGTTTCCCAGTTTCAATCTAGAATAAATCCAAGTAACAAGGATACTCTGTTCATTTGCTTTATTTTGCTCTTTTTTTTTTTTTTTTTTTTTGTGGATTTTTGGAGGAAAGGATGACTGAAAAAAGAGGATGTTTAAGTTTCTGTTTCACTGTAACAAATTTGGCTCCAACTTCCTCCGCTGTAAAGCTGGACTAAGTGCCGAAATCAGTACTTACTCCAACTGTATCTTCAGGGCAGTGAAAGCAGAACTTCACCTATTGTCAACAGCAACAACCACCCCCCAAAAGTGCTTACGCTTTTAATTTTCAGGTGCATCAGATTAAATTATGAGGAACTGTATTTCATTAAAGGCTACAACAGGCCTTAACAACTCAGAACTCCCCTGAAGGCAGCATTCTTGCAAATGTCATTCGGTTGATCAGATTTTTAGAAATTTGTACTTTTGTGGCATTATGTACCATCCCTGCTGTGCTTCTGAGAACTGTAAACTCAATTGCTGATTTTTTCCCCTTTAAAAGCAGAGTGCTGGTTTTCTGTCAAGTCTCTCTAAATCTATGTGTCTTTGTCCCCCCCTGGTCTTACATACAGCAGTTGGATGTTTTTATATGCTAACATTAACAGCGATAGGACGAGAGGAAATGGCCTCAAGTTGCGCCAGGGAAGGTTTAGATTGGATGTAAGGAAAAATTTCTTTACTGAAAGAGTGGTTAAACATTGGAACAGGCTGCCCAGGGAAGTGGTGGAGTCCCCATCCCTGGAAGTATTTAAAAGACGAGTAGATGAGGCACTTAGGGACATGGTGGTGTTGGGTTGACGGTTGGACTGGATGATCTTAGAGGTCTTTTCCAACCTCAATGATTCTATGATTCTATGATTCTATGATTAATGCAAAATAGGAAAATGACCTTGAATAAAAATTTAAACCAGTATGTTCTTTCAGAATAATTATACAGATAGGGTGGAAAGGGAGTGTTTGATTTATTGCAAAATGTTTAAAGGAAAAAGAGATCATTCCAAGTAAAAGGTAAATGTGTTGTACGTTGTTTTTCAACTTTTTATCACACCAGCCTGACAATTACATATATAGGTTTAGATATATCTCCGTAAACACTTCTTATAACTGCAAGTATGAAATAATCTGAAGGAAGTCACTGTCTCTTTGTAAATTTTGTTTCTCATTCATTCTGTACTTGGGTATCAATAACCCCTCTTTATGCAGAATGGGTGACGTTTTCTAAGGCCATGAACAGCTGTAAGGAGAGAGGTTTACTCTTTTATTCCAGGCCCTGTGGTGGGCCACATAACAAAGTACCAGAGCACAACAACGTATTGGTGGCTTTCATTCAGAGAATAGGAGAAAAGAAAATACTATTTCTCCCATCACAGAGTCAGAAAACTGGCATACAAACGTGGGCTTCACCTAAGCTTATTTTTTGTAGAGGAAGAATGGGAATAACCTGGCCAAAAGCAGACATACTCAGGAAGGTGTCTCTGTCTGAAATGGTTACCTATTCTTGTTTTTTAATCAGGGGACAGAAATAGGCATGTTCACAGCACAATTAGTAGGAAATCAGTGCAACAAAACATGGAAGTGATATTTATTTTAAACAAAATCGATCTCAGTGATGCACTCTCACTCATACTGTCTCATAGATTTTGCTCACACTCGCACACCCACATATCATAATCCATATAACCATAATACCATAATCACTGAGATGTGTGCGTCAAGTAGTCTGGCCAGGATGACTTGCATGGGACAAAACAAACAGCACTACCTCAAGTCCTTACTATGTGTCATGTTCCTCTACAAAACAATGTTCAGAAAGTCTTTTTTGGTGTAAGAACACGTTCACTGGTCTTTATCACTTTGACTATTTTCCATTGTGTCCAATGTGTGCCATTTCTGTAATCTTTCCTCTAATGTTTGCTCTGGTACTTTCGCACACAGACATTTCCATTCATACATCTTTCAAACCACTCAATATTTCTGTTACAAAGCTCTACAAATTCATCTCATCCTACAGCAGACACCTAAAATTTATCAGGTGAATGGCTGTCTTAGAAAACCTATTTCCTCTTCCTGACTGTAAAGAGAGCTGAGGATGTCTAGGTTGGCTACATGTATCTCACTCTGAACCTATGCTAAACCAATTGTCAAGCTTTGCTTCATAACCACTGGAGAAAGATCAGTGCCCTTAGAAGGTGAGTCATCCTCCCCCATTTTAAAGATCTACTTCAGTATTCAATAACTTGCCCTCTTGAGGACAATTATTTTGGTTAATCACCTGGTTTTTAGACTTCTAAACTCAAGTGAGTTGTATCTTACACAATGAACCTTTTGGCTTGCCATACCTCAAATTGCACTCCGAAACACAAATCAATGTGTAGATGCCCACGCTCGTTGTTGTACTAGAGGCAGGGTAGCAATATCAGTGCAACTAGTTGTGCCCAAGCTACTAGGCTTTTCTGAAATCATAGAATCATAGCATAGTTTGGGTTGGAAGGGACCTCTAAAAGTCATCTAGTCCAACCCCCCTGCCGTGGGCAGGGACATCTTCAACTAGATCAGGTTGCTCAGAGCCCCGTCCAACCTGACCTGGAATGTT
>NW_008795557.1:2154649-2157487 GCF_000699145.1 Aptenodytes forsteri
AAAACCATTCTCCCTTGTCCTGTTGCAACATGTCCTGCTAAAAAGTTTGCTGCCAATACCTACATATTATTTGAAGCTTATATTGACTTAGGAAAAATAGATACTGAGCACTCAAAAAACCCAAAGGTGGTCACAAATATCAAATTTGTCTACACAACATCTCAGTGATGTTTCAAAGTTTAAAGATCCCTCCCATTTTGTGGCTGGTGAAATGGACATATGGACACTGGAATAAATTATTGCAGAATAAAGTAGGGTGTGAATTTAGACTTGTCTCAAAAGTGTGTGCTCACATTTATTCCAAGATAAGCATAAGGTAGTCTATATCCTGGTTTACAAAGGACAGAGGAATTTCTAGCTAATGATGCTGCATTTATCGCAGGCTCCTTTCCTTATAGCCAAATACGACTAGGTGCATAAATTTTTAAATTTTTTCTCTTTCAGAACAGGGTCATGATTATGGACAAGACTGAGAATTACTGAATTTATTCTTCATGGCTTTACTGATAAAATGATTGACAAACTTCAGGAAAACGCAAATTTTCGTAGTGACCAACAAAGTACCTTTTGGGTCCCAGTCTTTCCTGGGTCTTATACAAGATGAATAGTCCTGGCTTCTGTCCTAAGATTTCCATACAAATTGATTGGACCTTTAATTTTCAAGAGCTTTGAGATGATGAATATTGAGTTTTGCTGATGACTACTGAGTTTTTATAATTAGCAGTCTCAGTTGCCAAACTCCCACCAAGCAATTAGGACATTGACAAAAGACTATGTCCTCTGACCACTTCAAATTCTTGCCACATGGACCATCGTCTTAAACACTGGCACTACAAATGTCTATTTTTTTACCATATCCTGAGTGAAAAAAAGTAAAAATGTTATTTTGTTCATAGGTACCTTCACTTGTAACAGTTGCCACTATCCTATTTCCATTATTTGCCTCGTTTTATAATATCATCCACAGAGGCCAAACAGGTTTTCTCTGAGATAGCAAATAAGGGAAAACAGATAAATAATTCCATGGTAAGATCTGGGGATTTCAGTCAAATAATTTCTGTGCTACAGACTTTTTTGACCTTAGTGACATGAGGCAGATCTTCATTGGGAAAGATTTGTCAATAAAGTTGCTGGTGAATATTTATACTTGTTTGAAGATAGGCAAATGAATGTGTGGAGGAATAAGCTGTTATAAGGTTTCTTTGATGAAATGTATCTCATAGCCACAGAACATATACTTTCTGTATGTAGTGGTTTCCCAAGTGAAGTAATTAGTACTATTATTTGTTTTGTTTCTTTGCCTGTTTGTTTTAATACAGGTGTATCTGCAGTAAGGCATTCACCAGTATCTACATAGCCCCAAGAATAATGACCATGAGTGGCATTATTTTACTGAAAAACTATTTCAACACGGATCAGGTCTACCTTCCTAATGAAAAATATACTACTCGGTCCCAGAAAAAGGTTGTCAGGAGTATTATATTTAAAAAATAATAAGCTTGTGATCAGTTCAGGTGTTATAGGAGCAGGATCCATGTAAGTATGTTAGATAGACTGCCAAGTTCTTCTTTTCTTGGGCTGTGTTTGTGCATCACCTTCAGGAAATATACATCATGTTGTATAGATGTGCTTTTGCAAAATCTGTGTCCTTTTGCTGTATGTGAAATCATAATATCATAGGGGTCTTTTCTGTCAAGCTGAAACTATACAGCTGCTCCCTGTGATATTTAGTTCTTTTTATGTAACTGGCTTGCAGAAGGAAATGTATGTATCTATTCCACTACAAATGGACATTTCAGCAGGTGTCAGGTCATAAAATCACTTTACACCACTTCTTCGAGGCAGTTTATGATCACTGGATATCGTGCCTTTGTCCATGATAGGGGGCATTGCCATATTGATTAAATGCTTTAGGCTGTTACAGGGGAAAAAAAATAAGGATATTTAATCAATAGACCTGCACTTTAGTTACTGTTCCTGTCAGGCTGGAACAGAAATAGCTCAAGAAAGAGGCAGCTTCGCATAAAATTTGAGGGAGTTAAAGTTTGAAGAAAGCTAAATAATGCCTTTCCAGCCCTGTGAGGGAAGATAATCAATTCAGCAATCGCAAGTGTAGAGATTGAGTTACCAGATCAGTCTGGCTTAAGGGTTCAGAAAACTCCATAAGGGACTTTGGGCCTCAGAAGGGAGCCCCAAAGAAACCATGGCTTAAACATGAGTGCAATAAATGCTGTTGGTTGCCAGTGATATGTCCTGATCCTGAATGTTACATTATGAGGATTAATTACCTCCCAGTTAAACACCTCATTTAGTGAGCTAGTTCGGGGGATGAGTCTCTCCACATAGAATCATAGAATCATAGAATAGTTTGTGTTGGAAGGGACCTCTAAAGGTCATCTAGTCCAACCCCCCTGCCGTGGGCAGGGACATCTTCAACTACATCAGGCTGCTCAGAGCCCCGTCCAACCTGACCTTGAATGTTTCCAGGGATGGGGCATCCACCACCTCTCTGGGCAACCTGGTCCAGTGTTTCACCACCCTCAGCGTAAAAAATTTCTTCCCAGTCTATACCTACCCCCCTTTAGTTTAAAGCCATTCCCCCTTGTCCTGTCGCAACAGGATCTGCTAAAAAATTTGCCGCCATCTTTTTTGTAAGCCCCCTTGAAGTACTGATAGGCTGCAATAAGGTCTCCCCAAAGCCTTCTCTTCTCTAGGCTGAACAACCCCAACTCTCTCAGCCTTTCAGCCTAATTTTCCTTATTCAGTACTGATGCAGTAAAGTTGTGGTGTTATATCTGGGAAGGAAGAGGTCACCTTTGCCGACGGAGACGGGAAGGT
>NW_008795557.1:2160595-2166506 GCF_000699145.1 Aptenodytes forsteri
ACCTGGGCACACCTTTTGCAGGCAGGTCTGCTGCCTGTCCCTACCCCAGAAGAGAGGTCTAGGTGCTTCGTGCAGCCTGAGGTCTGCACTGCAGCCTCTCCCTTCAGCAGTTCCCTCTGCATGGAGGCATTGGCCACCGCTGGGGTAGATGGTGCAGACCCCCCAGCTGGAGCCGCAGCCTTTACCCTCAAACAAGTGCCCACCATTCTGCCTTGAGGGTCGGGTAGGATGAGTGCCCTTCAAGTAGGATGAGTGCCCTGTGTACACATCTGTGCTATAGGAAAAGGGAAGAAGCAGTTTTCCCAAAAGTGCTTAACTTTGCTATTGAATCTCATGACTACGACATTTTCTTGCCATTGTTTACCTGTTATTATGTTATTTTAACTCAAGACCTATATCTCTAGATGTATTCCCTTGACTACTGTCAAGTGGGTGCAATTTATCTCACTAACTTTAGATGCCTTCTTTGTAAATACGTCAATGCTTTTGTTATAGTCAAGGCACAGAAACAGGTACTTTTAGGACACAGTTTGTCCCATCTGTTTTCAGCATTTATCCTTGGCTGAGAGGGACCATAACAATCTTATCCTACTAGTGCCTCTCTCCTCCCACTGACCAAAAAATGAGCCTAGGTTGACTGGTTCTGAAGAAGACTTCCACCCAGTAGAAGTCTAGGACAGGTGAGTCCTCCTTAGGATGCAGGAGGAAGTTTTAACTCTTGACCAAAAATAGCCATCTCTTTCTGCTACATTTTAAAATGGATATGGAAAAATTCCAAGTTGGAAACAATGCCATATATGAAGAAACTAGAAGTGTATATAGATTATCGGAATGAAGACTTAGAGGAAACTTTATTGCACTGTACTTGTACTGTTCTTGCAGGACAATACTGAGCATTCAGGGTTCTCAGACATAGCAGAGAAAAAGCATAACAAGAACCAATGCCTAGAAGCTGGAGCCAGAGACTTTCTGGGTGGAGGGAAGACATTTACTTCATTATTTCTAACAGTAAGGGTAATGAAAAACTGGTGGAAATTACTAAAGGGGCAGTCGGTTTTTCATCTTCTGATGTATTCCAGTCCAGAGCGGTTGCCTTAGTCAATGATAGCTTTCTCCAAGGAAGTGGTTTATACCTGACACATAGGAAACGTGATGCAAAGGCACACAGCCTAGATTAATTAAGATGACATAATTGTCCCTTCTCATCCCCAACCTGTGAGAGTTCATGGCAAAAAAGACCCCCCTTTTTTTTAGAAATGTAACACAAAACAGTGTGTCTAATTCTCTTTGTGCAAACACAGATCTTACATGGTGGTTGAGGTGTACTTGGTATTTGCTGCCTGCTTTATTTATCTATTTTACTAGAGCATAAGAAAGAATTGGCTCTTAATTAGGGTTCTTGGAGCTTGGTACGCTTCAGTCATTACTGCTTGGGGTGGAAAGAACTGATGTATGTGTTCAAGAACAAATACAGCTTGACAGTATACAAGCTGTTAAGACAACCTGACCTTTGTGTGCCTACGCTATGAACAGTAAGCTCAATCAGCTGTAGTGCTTCCAGGTCCTGTACCACCATTAGATAATGCCTTATTCAGCTAAAACTGTGATTTTTTTTTTTTTTGTCAGTAGAAAAAAACATTAAAAGTTTCATTGTAAATACTGCCAGCAATAAGGGGAAGATTCTCATATTCAGCAAGGTCTAAAAATTAATTAGCTTTATTCCTTAAATACAAAATAAATACATCCTGCCGTAGCGAAAAGCTTCAGGGCTGGGTTTTAGCCAGTTGAGTTCAAGCCGAGATGAGAGCTCTGGCTGCTGTTGGAAACATTTTGTCGTAGAGTTTGGGCTGGTACATGGCAGATGAAAGATCAGCTGAAATCACCAACTCTTTCTACAAAGACAAGGAGAGTGTTTAAAAAAAAAAGGCTGATATATAGGACAGTGGACAGTGAGTCTAGAGTATGCATGGTCTGCCAGTAGCTTACAAGTCCTCATATGTCATTCAAACTCCTCAGTTTACCCCTCTCTGAAGGGATGTTGTGATCCCTTGTGATCCCTTGTGTTGTATGCAAGTGATTTAGCAAGGTCCTCAACGTCATCATAGCATTTCCAGAGACTTCCAGTATCTGAGGGACAAGAAGCAAAGATAAAGTGTTGATTTTTGTTGGAGCAGAATGGAGGAGCACTACAGTGAAAATGAGATTTTTTTGTATGGGTGATTTCTCAGGTTTTGGGGGATTGCAAGATGAATTTGCTTAGGTATTGGAACTCTGAGGCTTGCTGGGGTGACAATCTATGGAAAGCTTCCTACGATTTTGATGCAGAATGATGTTTTTGTAATTCATAGGAGCTATGTACCTTTGAGGAACCGGAGAAACAACAGGGTTTGTATGCTGTCTACGTCATACAGAATGCAAGAAATGCTCGTTTTCTCTCCATCTCCTACATAATATTATATGTTAGTGCCTCTGAACCAAAGCTAGACCTCCATCATGGTAGATATATTATAAAAGAAAATCTCCTCCTGAGGGAACTCACAGTTTAAATAGACTAGACACTCTAAGGAGAAGGAAGGATTATATATATACAGCTCTGGTTTACAGACAGCTAATGGGATGCCAACGGTTGTGTAAGGAATCTGTAACACGTCAGGAGATAGACACCAGACTTGGTTACACATTTATTGGTAAATAAAGTAGGGCAGGGACTGTTGTCTAGCCCCAAAGATATCCTTCATAGTCAAGCGTGTGTCCTTTTAGGATGGCTGCAAGCAAACAGAGTGGCTGCAACATGTATGCCCATTTGCAGCGGTCACTGACCTATATTAACATTTTGACTTTGCTCAGGAGACATCTGCGGAAGCGTCATTTTGCCCAAACCAAAACTGTGCTGGGACTACTCTAGCAATTTAATTCTCTGAACAATTGCAGAGCAGAGCTGGGACACCGCGTAGTTTACTGGTACTGATGTGGCCACTGGATCCTTGTCCTGGGTTTCCACTGAATGATCAGCCTTTGTCTTTCTGTCCCGTACTTGGGCTTTTTTTTTGTTTGTTTTGGGTGTGGTTTTTTTTTTTTCTTTCTTTTCCTAGTTTATTTGGAAAACAGGATATCAAGAGAGATACTGGCATCTAATGCTAATCCCTACGTCTCATGAGTATTAGAGCAGTTCAGGACATAGATCGCTGAAGATCAACTCAGTTCCTAAACAAAAGTTTTAGTGCCACTTGAGACATTTCAGTGGTTTCAAGATATCCAAAATTATATCCGTCTGTGTCAGATGAGATACATGACCCAGAGCAGACTCGTGCCCTTCTGGATTAGCAGTTGGAGGCCAGGTGGGATGCCCTAAAGTCTTTCAAATGGCACTAGACTCCTAGACATCTGAACTGAGCCCCAAAATTCAAAGCCTGCTCCTTTTCCTCTTGCTCCTGCCTGAGGGGCTAACTACCCCGGTGCATGCTGTTCCCCACCACTTCTTAACCAATGCCTTGCTAAGAAAACACCATGGATACCTTGTCCTGAAGCTCTGGTGTCACAGTTTTCAATGGCATAAATAGTTACTTTTTCATGTACTACATATCTGAGGTTTTGGTTATCTTCCCTGTACCCATCATACATTTCTCAATGCTTAATTTTCTTCACTTTACCTTTTGAAGTCTTGGCTTAAATTGGCATCATAGCTTCTCAATAGGAGAAAGAGACGAGAGACTAATCCAGTTTTAAGAGCTGTTCCTCAGTTGCTCTGCATTGATTTTTGTGGAACTGTCCTTTTGAGTCTGTTTTCCGTCTGACTTCTCATAGCCTTCTGACGAAAGCCAGTCTTCAAGTGCAGGGTCAGATTTACATTGATTATTCCCTTTGTTGTCTTTCTATGATCCCTTTTGAACTGTGAACTCAGAGTTGTGGCTTCGTTGTGAAAGGCTTTTATTCCCATCACACTAACTATAACTGTGGATTGAACAGTTGAATGCGACAGGCATCTGATCTTTCTCCTGTGCAAACAAAGCAAAAGACCTCCTGCCCTATAAACTAGAGTTTGTTTCTAGACAAGAAACGTGTTAACAACTAACAACAAACTGTTTGCGTTTAGAGGCTGTGGGATGAGAGAGACGAGCAAAAAATGCGCGTGCCTTATTTGACACAGTTTGGGTAATTGTGTAGGCAAAGGCAAAGATCTGCAGATCTCATATTCTAGATATATTAGTGCTGCCATAAAGAAGCATTTGCTGCTGTATGTGTTGTAAAACTGTCGTGTTTCATTTCAAGGGGAGAACGGGTGGTAAACACTTTTATATTCCACTTTGGCGATGGGCACTTTGCAGGTGATTGGTAACAGTTAGCATGGATTTACCAAGGGTAAATCATGCCCGACCAACTTGATTGCCTGCTATGATAAAATAACTGGATTTGGGGGTGAGAGGAGAGCAGTGGATGTCATTTCCCTCAACTCTAGCAAGGCTTTCTTGGATACAATATTTCTGTATCCACATTAGGACATTACAGTCTGGATAGGTAGACAACTTAATGGGTAATTTTATATGCCTGTTATTTTCTCCTGGCTTTTTTGCTTTTTCTTTTTCTTTGTCTGTCTCCTCACATATATACGTTCTCTTTGGCTACCCCAGAAATCTTTGGAAATTTCCGCTTTGAATAAAATGCATCTTTCCATACACCAGCAAGGAATCCAGATACAGCACATAATACCAGTTTTCAGCAGGAGGAAAAGCAAGTTATCAGGTTATAAAAAGCCAATCCTTATCTACTCTTCTTAGCAGCAGAATAATTCATATTTGTCATTTACTGAATCTTTGGAAGACCAGCAGGATGCAGTCAGGACTGTATTATATGACCTTCATCGGTAAAGGAAAAAAAGTATATTTCATTGGTATTAACTGTTTCAGTGCATTTGAACTTGAACAGATGGCTTCGAAATGGTGAATACAGTTGACATTTTCATAGCAATGTAAAATTTATGTTCCTTTTGGGGGAAAAAGGAAAATAGAGATAAGTATTGTTTTGTGTCCTAATTGAGTACCCAGTTCAGCCCTGAGTGCCTTTGAGCTTTAGGAGTGATGCATCATCACACAAAGGTCTGAGCCAGGGTCTTGGATACATGGGACCATCACACTTTGGGGAGCTTTGAATCTGCAAGTGTTCCCTGTTCTGTAATGCACCAGAGTCATATTGTTGACTCAAACTCAGTCAGGCTCCAGGAACGAAAATGAAAAATAAATGCAGGTATAAACATAGTGGATTGAAAACATCTCTACTGTATGTCATTATTGTCTTTTACATCACATGAAATGTATGACCCGATCAGCTGGTCCATCTGCACATAACCACAGGCTGTTTAGAGAGGTATGCCAAGAAAATCCCAGTCATTTCCACCAACTCCTCTTCATTTGGACTTCACTGCTGTGAGAATGATTTTGTATGGCCATCAAAATGGCTGTTGGACAGGTGCCACAATATCCAGCTTGTGTTTGCCAGTGAGTACAGACAGTGGAGCTATGGTGGTGTTGTTGCAACTGCTGGAGCTCCTCCTTCCCGCCGAAAGCCCTGTGTGTCCCGCAGACCCTACCCCGTTACAAGTTCCTCTGTCTCTCTTGACCTCTGGATTGCATAGCATTGATGGAAGAAAAATAGGAGAGAGAACTGAAGACCTGAAAAGTATCAGAGCAGTCAGGGTCATGGATACTGGATGCACAGGGTACTTTTGAAAACTAATGACCATAGAATCATAGAATCATTTAGTTTGGAAAAGACCCTTAAGATCATTGAGTCCAACAGTAAACATAACACTGCCATGTCCACCACTAAACCATGTCCCTAAGCACCACGTCTACTCGTCTTTTAAATACTTCCAAGGATGGGGACTCAACCACTCCCCTGGGCAGCCTGGTCCAAT
>NW_008795557.1:2167525-2171099 GCF_000699145.1 Aptenodytes forsteri
TATTAAACAGAACTGGCCCCAATACTCAGCCCTGGGGATAATAAACCTATACAGATGGCTTTCTGAAAGAGACCCAGGTTGACAGGAGGTCTTGCTGTTTGCCAGCAGTCTTCTGCCTCTTGATATTACTGAGAGCAAAGGAATTATTTTCTTTCACTTAGAAAGTTGGGGTTTTTTTGTCCTTGTCATCCTTTCCCCCTCCCAACTGCTGTTTACCTGAGCCCCTCTGAAACTTGAAGCTACAGCAGTTGCAACACAGATACCGCAAAGCTGAGAATCCACAAATGGATATAACTGTGAACAGGATGTAGAAATGACTTCAGCGATTCCTTCTGGTCCATGCTGAGAGAAGTGAAAATTTAAGTATACCATAAATAGTATATGTACACCATATAATATAGACATATAAAATGCCCACTTGTATTTTGAACAGTTGGTAACAGTTATGCTTTAAAAATATATAAGTAACATATGGTGATTATGGCAATGTTGTTTTAATGAAGCTTTAATTGAAGTGAGTTGCTGTACTGTGAGGAGAAAGGCTAACAAGAAAGATTAAATGAGCAGGAAGGGATACCAAACCAGAGTTCCTGGAGCTGAGATCTGTATTTTACCAGTAAAGCTAGAGGCACTGGGAGAGTTTTACAGGAGAGTTTTAATTTTCAAAGAAAAGTAAGTCTAAGGTTTTCAACTTTTCAAATAGATTTAGGCAAATGAAGAGGCATTTCAGATTTGACATCCTCGCCACTGTCCTGTGAGATTTAATGGCGTGTCACTAGAGTCTGTAAGATAAAGCAATATTTTATCCCGTATCTGTAGCTTCCTCCCCTTGGACTGGGTTTTCAGCTGCAAAAATTGGCAAAGACTCAGCCTATGGCACTACATCAACTTCCACCGCTTGACGGTCTTGTCCTTTGTGACGTTGACTCAGATTGATTTTACTGAAATGCATTAGTTTTCTTCTCACTCCTTTTAGCTCGGCAGACTGTGATGGAGCTACACTACGGCAAGGTGGATGTCGTAGTATTCTGCCTTATGCATCAACAACACTGTCATTTAATACTTTTGTATAATCTCTGTGACTGATGAGGGTGTGCAAAGGAGAAAGGACAGACATCTAGATAATCAAATCTCTGGTGAAGTTTATAACATTGGCTCTTAGAAAAAAAACTTTTGCCATATACAGTGATAGAATTTGGCTCAGATGAAGAAAGAAATGTGGAAAGTAAAATGATTATATTTATGGTCACTTTTCTGATTGCAACAGCAATCTGCATAGGAAATCTGTCTAACCAGAGCCAAATATGCTATCCATTTTTGTTCCAAACACACTGAACAGGCACTTGAATCCATCAGGTATGGAATGAATCTCTTAACACTTTGACACGACCACAGTTCAGTCTGTGTAGCAGTAACCTTAAGCTGTCCTAGAGCATTCCATTTCATAGAACGGAAAAGAGAATAATCATCACACTTTTTGTCTCAGTGCAAAAAAATAACATATGAAAGAATCCTCTGTTCTAACATCAAGTTCGATCTCAAATACATAGTCCCAGACTAGAGAATATTAACTTTGGACTGACCAAAAAAAAAAAAAAAAAGTCTGCAAGGAAAGCATTGTTCATTCACATTCTAACACTCCCAGGTGTTGGGAAAAGCAAGCTTTTTCCAAAACTTTTCCTTTATGGGACACCACAGGCAGGATGTTATAGCTGTGTAACAGTTAACCACATTGTCCCAAACTAATTCTCTAAGGAATATGGGCAAGATAAACATCCTCAGAGAGGTGAAAGGAACTTCAGCCTTTCATCAGTTCTTTGAGAAATGACCACAGGAGTTTGTTTGCCTGTTTTCCACTGAATATGAAATGAAACTCCCTCCACAGGTCCACAGAAGCCATTGGATAGAGATCCCTTAATCCCTGTGGCCAAGACAGTTTCAAATGAGTGAGGACAGATGGAAAGACCTCTCTCCCACCACCTTTTCCAACCAGTTTGCCTTTTGGATTTGAATTTCTAGAAATCAGGGTAGTTCTTTTTCTTTTAAACCTCCCTTCTTCTCCTTTCCACCTTGTCTGCAGACATGTTGCTTTTACGCCCATGCCATCTGCAGGTCTGCCCATCTGTGTGTCCTGTCTGCAATGTATAAACTTAAAACCATTTGGCTGGTTTCTATCAAAACAGCCAAATGGTAATCTTCAGTTTTACATTCCTACAAAGTTTTGCAAAAACCTGTATCCAGGTAGGGGAGAAATACTATTAATACCTCCACCAAGGGAATGGCTACAGGGCAAGTTCATTCCCTGTTAGATGTGAAATAACCCACACAACAGAAGGCTTGTGAAAAACAGCTTTGATATTGTTGGTGCTCTCCGAGTTACTGAATTTTGAAGTAAGCTTCAAAATGAGCCACCATTACTGCAGCGGAGAGCATGAAACAAATGGACTTACTATGCACACCTGATTCTGCACTAGATGTGTTGTGGTTGTGGTGCTCTGAGACAAAAGTCAGACAGGCTTTGTTGTGAAGGTCATGTCTTTTATTAGGCTGACCCATATATCTGGAAAAAAAAAAAAAGAGACTTTTTTAGGAGCACAGACTCTTGGAGTGGCCTGAACAACAGCTCATGTGCCTGAAATCTTTCTGCCTCTTCCCTCAGCTGTTTCCATCGCTCTAATAAAAAATATGTGGTCTTCCTACAAAGCTTGTTTGACTGACATCACAGTGATCTAAATTAGGACAAAGATGAAGTGAAGAATCAGTGTCCAGGCAGGGAAAAAGAAAAAAAGAAGGAAAAAAAAAAGTTATTATGTTATTTCTCAATCAGGTCCTGAAAATCTGCTTTTTTTTTTTTTTTTAATATTTAAATCACAGTTTATGATGATGTTGCATGTAGCATTGACAGAGAGACAGAGAGGTTTTAGCTACAAGAATAGTCAGTTTTATGGCTATAATTTTTTTCCCCTCGCTTGCAAAAAGTCCTCAGCGCTCTGATTGAGCACACATGCAAATAAAGCTGTACAAATGAGGAGGTGGCTGTAGCGGTGATGTGTAGGTACCAGATTATCCATTTAATAGAGCCAAACAGCTGGCTATTTAATAGAGGTCACCAGCTAAATCAGTTAGAAACGGCTTAGGCAGGCATGTGGAAGCAGGGCTGAATTAGAAATAAGTGAATCCTAACTTTGGCCACAAATGTGTGGAAAATGAAACTAAATTAAGTTGCTTCAGCCCTTTCACTGGCACAAACTGATATAAATTGGTTTCATTAAAAAACCCTAACATATTTTAAGGCTGCAGTCCTAACCTATTATGTTTTGTGTGGTTGCTGAGAGCTAGTAGCTTAGTGGTATTTTATGTAGAAAATGAACAGGGGACAAATAGAATTTTATGGCTTTCCAAATGAAAAGGCTGGGAAGTTTTAGAATAAAATGGTCGAGTGTTTATGGCTAAGGATGAGGGGAAAGGCCAACAAGGCAGATATCCTGCTGGGAGTCTGTTATAGACCACCCAACCAGGATGAAGAGGTGATGAAGCATTCTACAAGCGGCTGGCAGAAGTCTCACAATCGCTA
>NW_008795557.1:2173179-2175774 GCF_000699145.1 Aptenodytes forsteri
AGTGGTGGAGTCCCCATCCCTGGAGGTATTTAAAAGACGTGTAGGTGAGCCGCTTAGGGACATGGTTTAGTGGGCATGGTGGTGTTGGGTTGACAGTTGGACTCGACGATCTTAGAGGTCTTTTCCAACCTTAATGATTCTATGATTCTATGATTCTATGATAAAATTGATT
Source organism: Aptenodytes forsteri (assembly GCF_000699145.1). Classification (NCBI taxonomy): domain Eukaryota; kingdom Metazoa; phylum Chordata; class Aves; order Sphenisciformes; family Spheniscidae; genus Aptenodytes; species Aptenodytes forsteri. The sequence continues at coordinate 2,173,352 of NW_008795557.1, forward strand.
TTCACATCTGGAAAAGTTCGCCTTTTCATTAGCTCTATGATTGCTCTCTCTCTGTTTCTCTATTTATTTTTCACTCCATTGTTTTCCACTTATTTTGCAAGGCAGCCCTGTAATTTCCATTCTCATTCATTCATGTTCCCAGATTGTGTTTTTCTTTTCCAAGTGCAGCATTTGACAATGTTTGCACGGGGGCTGCTCAGTTGAACTGTTACTTGGACAGGGTGGGACAGGCAGTGGTCTCTGCCTTTTTTCCTCTTATACTTCTGGATATAATATTTACAAAAGGTGTTTTTGGACCATTTTCATAAACCCTGACTGCATTTAAAGGAGTTCTTTATAAGCTCTGTGATCCACTTGTCTTCCCAATTTATCAGTACGTCATAAGGAAAATGCACCCATGGTACACTACAGCATTATACAGAAATACAAGAGCTTATATGGCACCTGAACTTGCATAGGAACACCATGCTTCTATGGAAGGAATTATTAGCTCAGGTTATGCACCTTCTTGCAGCTTTTGTGAGTGCTGGGTGGCTTGGCATCTCTTCGTGGAAACGATATTGACTTTCGCCACTTGCATGAGACACCCTTCATGGGCTCATCCAAAGATCACTGCTTTTCTCACATTTAATCCCTGTTTAGAAACCACGTGTGCTCTATTTTGCAGTGGTAGTTTGGCTCAAAATATATAGAATAGCCTGACATTATACCAAATTTTGTTTCTTGTAAATTGGCAAGCGCCCGTTTAGTAAGGAAAGGGCTAAGGGAGTTGGTGCTCCCTTCCACTTATCCCATAATGTGCAATGTGTTGTGTACTGTGCCACACGATGAAGGAAAAGGTACGCAGTTTTCCATTGCACATCACAGAAACATTGTGCCCTGAACTGTGTGGTCCTTAGATAAGGGCCAGCACATTGGTGAGTCTCTGGAAAGTGTCAAGCACTTGTGGCTACTACAACACCCACTCTGTAAAGAGAAGAGCAGCTTTCGCACCAGCTGCTGCTTCAGCTTCTGTGCAGGCTCCAGGATGCTAGTGTCTGTGGATGTCTTCTCACCCAGATACAAGCCAAGGTTGCTTGATGTGTCTCGCACCTCTTTTAGCAACAAGTGGGGCAATATGTACAGCTGATATTACTGGCACGAGGTTTTCAGATCTAAGGATGTCCCTGAGGCATATTCTGGGATCGAATCCCTCTCCCAGGGAGGTACACAATGTCATGCATCCATGAGGTAGGACGTTTGGAAAGCAAGCGATGGTCCATGGAGAGTTAGAAGGGCATGGACTGAACTCACATTACATGGTGCAGCTTGATGAAAAAAACTGAGGCATACCTGTGTTTAATCTGGAGATGGTGAGAAGGCCACCCCCCATCAATGTAGACTATTGATTGGGGTGCTTTATGCGCCTTACTGAGCCGTGCTGAGCCAGCTAGAGCTTGATTTCTCACCAGTTCCAATGTCTATTGGAAACCGGGGGAGAAAACCATGTGTCTGAAAGCAGAGGTCCATGTTGATAAAAAAAAAATCACTCTTAATGGTTTTCCTTGGCAATGACAAAGATCAAACTGTCATTTTATCCTTGGACATCGTCCCTCTGTGTGACACTGTAGGTGTGTTAGGGAAAAGTGTGTTTGCGGAAACTTGTACTGCTCCTGCCCACTCTGCTAGTTCTGTGCCTACTTTCATTAATTGTTTTCTTATTAAAAGGTGCAAATTCTTCACTCAACCACAAAAAAAGCCTTATCACAACAGTCAGCTGTGAGTTCGGGCTAGTGATTACAGAGTAATCTTGGGTTTATTATGGCCTTCTAGTCTAAAACCTGTAAACTTCCATGCCTTCCCTTTTGCTTTGCGTTGCTAAGCCACATTAGGTACATACCATTTTTCTAGCAAAGACAGGCCTCTCAAGTTTTGTCTCCAGTGCCGTCAGCTGGTTACCTTTTACTAGCACAGAATGCAATTTAAAGTGAATAAATTCAGTAAGATGTTTTGCCAAGAATTACTCAGCTCTTCGTGACAAAATATTAATCGATAATGCCTCTTTAAAATTTCTCTTCACTCCAATCATTTTTATGGTCTTGCAATTTACTGCATGGAAACAGGGTAGTTAAAGATAAAAAACATCTGTTAAGTTGTATTATTATTAATATTTATCTGTCATTTACAGAGCTCCAAAAATGTGTGCACAGCACTTTCCTGTTGGTCAGCATGCCAGACAACACAGCCACTTTCCCAAGGACTGCAGTTGTGAATAGGTAGAGGACAAGGAGACACTGTAGTCAGAGAAATGTCTTCAAACAATCTCATGGAGCTTTCTGCCCAGGATGTCCTGATTAGCATGCCTGAATTCTGTAGGAAGACTATCATAGAATAGTTTGGGTTGGAAGGGACCTCTAAAGGTCATCTAGTCCAACCCCCCTGCC
>NW_008795557.1:2175942-2188923 GCF_000699145.1 Aptenodytes forsteri
TTCCAGGGATGGGGCATCCACCACCTCTCTGGGCAACCTGTGCCAGGGTTTCAGATCCTGAGCTAAGGAAGATTAATTTAGAAATAAAAAATAAAATAAAGTGATGTAGAGGTATGTGCAAGGCACAGAGCTCTGAATTAGAGCTGGACAATATTTTTTTTCTGTTTTGTTTTGGTTTTCCCTTATAAACTTTCCAAGATTTAATTTATTATTCCTAATTTGCTCTGGAGCAAACCTAAAATATTTATGGTTTTGTTTTTTGTTTTCCTGTAATGAATATACCTATTTTGCAAAAACACGTTCCTCAACCCCAAAATGCTCAAGAGGCTCATGACCAGGAGACTCTTAGATGTGTGCAGGTGATCCAGGGTCTAGTCATTACTTCTCATTCCTGTGTGTCCCAAGGGAAGAGTCTAATCAACAGAGTTGGTGGTTACACCAGGGAGAGGTTTTGGTAAAGAATTAAATATTCATTGGTGATGGACAGAATCTCCCATAGCCTGAGTGTTACAATGCTGCAAAGTGTCAAAAAGGAAGATAAAACGGCTCTCCCAGAATAGCTGCAAGTCTCCTGGTGACGAACTCATGGGGAGCCATCAGTTCAAGGCTTGGGGCTGGACTGAGGACAGGGATACTCTCACGGCCCATTTGGTTACAACATATTCCTCAAGGGTCTCTGTTAGCATGTGATGCAGGACGTCAGCCACACGCTTGAGCTGTGGAGCGATTCACCAGAGGTTGAATAGTTACAGATACTTCAAAAGGATATTAAATCTGATGATGAGTATGCACTGATGAAGGATAAGGCAGAGAGATAGAAGCTGTATTTGTGAAGGAAAATGTCCATAGCATGGTGGTATATTTTGGTAGGTCACCCTGAGGAAGCTCCTCTTCATTGACCCATATGTAGAGTCAATGTGTGACTGTGCTCCTTAACACCATTCCCTAGTGAACTTGAACTTAATAAATAAGGAAACTGCACACAATATTTGCTCCCACATCCTGCTCTGTCATTGAAATAATCGTACGCAGTCATGAAAGAAGTATGTGATCCAGCATACAGGCAATTCCAATAAGGGAGTGAGTTTGGAGAAAGAGCATTGTTCAGGCTTCAGTGGTTTTCAGACATTGAAAATAGCACAAATATATTTTTATAACTGAGGTTCCAAGTACTAGTAATTACACTGATTATGCAGTGGATGTCTTGTTTTCATCTTTTATAAATCCTTATTCCCTTACCATTGTAAGTAGACTAGAGGTTTTGCTTTTCTCTCATAAAAATATAGGAATAGAATCTCATTAGTTACTATCTATGAGCAGCAGGAGGAAAGCAATGTCAGTGCAGTTGTGCTTGACTGGGGAAATCACAGTATCATATGCTGAAAGAAGGTACAGCAGTATCCAGTGTCCAGACTTTGGAAATGAAGGCATGATAGACAGGTATCACCTTGGAAATGCCAGTCAGTCTTCATCTTCCCAGGCTGCGTTTTATGAGCCTGTCAGTGATCTAGTGACATCTCCCCTTCCCCAAACACACAAATCGTATTGTGAGCCTTGACAGTTATTTCAGTCACTGAGAGATTTTGGACAAAGTAATTTCTCTCTTTCCTTCTCTGTATTATCTATCTATCCTTTATAACTTGTTTATGAGAAGAGTCTTTTTTCTTTTTTTTTTTTTTTTTTTAATCCAAAGATATGGTATATTCCAGCCCCACTTATGTTTGAGAAATATTTGCAGGAGCTTTGTTTACATCCATGTTGTTCTGAATTTGTGCTTTTGCAAACTACAGTAATTACAAAAAAACCTGAAAGCTGCAAGGAAAGAACCTGACAGTCATCTTCTGTCCCACTGGATCAGTTACTCTCCCACAGAGGGCAATATGAAGAGCATTTGCAGGACACTGTTTAGTCACAGTTGCAGCTGGGTTTAAAATGAGAAGGAGCAATATTGTACTTGAACCCTTCTCCAGTTTGGCAGATCTCATGGCTGCTGTTTGCACAGCTCGTTTGCACTAATGCTGGAATAAAAGCTGATTTCTCCTGGGATGAGACAAATACATGAACAGCAGGTCCTTATCTCTTGGGAAGAGCATTGGAGGGATGAACACTTGAATGTCAGAGTATTTAAACCTTAAATCGTGTTCCTGGGACGTTTGGCACCATCTGAGCGTAGTGAGATTTCCTGTGGCCATGCTGAGCTCTAAGGACATTTCTGGTGCAAGCTGAAAACGTCAGGACCATCTCAGACAAGAAGGACATGAGATAAGGACAAGAGGGTAAAGAAAAATGCAGGTTAATGCACACTCCTGGAAAAAAAAACAAACAAACCACAAAGAAGAGGATGCAGGCGGACCTGGGGACTCTTGAATAGAAGAAACTCAGGTTTATTTTTTCTGCCCATGTGAGTACAGGGTATGAACCTCTCCTTTCAGGTACAAGTGGGACATCACCTCTTGGCCTAACCGCTCACCAGCTTCTTTGAGAGTGGCCGGTGAAGCAGCTGCCATTTGCCCTTGCAATTGGGAAGGCCTTAAATTACTTTGTAAGGAGCCCTAAAGTGCAGCGTGCTTCTGTGGTTCTGAGATCCTGAAGAGAATGTAAGAAAGTGATTTTCTGTGAGTAAATTGTGAATGAGTAGTTTTCTCTGAACAGTTTTTTAATTGAGCTGCAGCTGGAGCTGATTATGTTTGTTTTTCCTTCAGTGTCTCTCATTTCCTTTCGTTTCCGTTAATTCCTGCTTTCATTGGGTAACTGTTGCTGTACAAAATTTAAAGAGCGGTAAAAAAAAAAAAAAGAGAAAACAAGGAAAAAAAAGTGCATATTTTGGGAGCTTTTTATGACAGTTGTTCCTGAAGACACCTGTAAACTGTTGAGCTGAATTGGGCTGCAGCTGCTGCTGACTGTACAGGGTGTGGAGGAGAAGGGGTGTGACTCATTCTTCTGGTTGTTCCACCACCAAGAAAATCCTAGACTGCCAGAGGCTGAAACCAGGGGGGTGATTGAAGGGAAGCATCACTCCCATCTCAGCTTGGACAGGGACAGGGCACTGATATAGATGGGGGTTACATGTTATGGCATCTAAGGAGGCATCTATGACATTGCTGCTGTATATGAGAAGTCAAACTGCATGTGTCCTGGGCAGACAATGAACTGGGTGGATAGAATCCATTATCTGTCTTATTTCCTAATCTACGTGAACAGAAAGTGAGGATGGTCAAGATGGGCTGACAGCACCCTCATGAAGCTCAACAAGGAGAAGTGCCAAATCTTGCTCCTGGGAAGGAACAACCCCATGCACCAATATATGCTGGGGGCCACCCAGTTGGAAATCAGCTTGGCAGAACAGGACCTGGGGATCCCGGTGGACACCAAGTTGAACATGAGCCAGTGATGTGCCCTTGCGGCAAAGGTGGCAAGTAGGACCCTGGGCTGCATTAGACAAAGTATTGCCAGCAGGTCAAGGGAGGTGATCCTTCCTCTCTACTCAGCACTGGTGAGTCCACACCTGGAATACTGTTTCCAGTTCTGGGCTCCTCAGTACAAAAGAGACAGGGACATACAGGAGGGAGTCCAGAAAAGGGCCACGAAGATGATTAAGGGTCTGGAGCAACTGTCCTGTGAGGAAAGGCTGAGAGACCTGGAGCTTTTCAGCCTGGAGAAGAGAAGGCTCAGGGGGAATCTTATTCATGTCTATAAATACCTGAAGGGAGAGTGCAAAGAGGACAGAGCCAGGCTCTTTTCAGTGGTGCCCAGTGACAGGACCAGAGGCAATGGGCACAAACTGAAACACAGGAGGTTCCCTCTGAACATCAGGAAGCACTTTTTTACTGTGAGGATGATCTCGCACTGGCACAGGTTGCCCAGAGAGGTGGTAGACTCTCACCCCATGGATATATTCAAAAGCTATCTGGACGTGATCCTGGGTAAGTGTCTCTAGGTGGCCCTGCTTGGGTGGGGGCGGTGGACCAGAGGTCCCTTCCAACCTCAACTGTTCTGTGATTTTGTGACATATGTCTGTCAATGGGGAGGATCTTAGTATTTTCTTTCCTGTCCTATGGACTGCCTCTTCTGCTTTGCTTATGTTACAGAACAGATGCTGTGGAAAGAATTCATGTTACACTGGTACTGCTGGGGCTGCTAGGTCAAATTTGTCTTACAGTGCTCTCCCAAGAAAGCTTAATATCAGAAAACAGAGGGCATGTTGTGGTTTTCTACAGGGCAACATGTCTTATCTTTGAAGGTTAAGTATTTTGCTTTTTCATCCCTTTTTTGATTCCGTGTCATACCCAAGAGAATAATCTTTGACTATCTATGACCTTCAAGGCTACATGACCAGTCGAAACGTCCATCTTCCATGAGTATAGCTGGTTTTGTAAAGAAAGAGGGAGAAAAATCATCCAGAGAACTTTGGAGCCATGACAGGATCAAGATCCTGGCTGATCTGAAATAAATAAATAAATAAAAATTGATATTCTCATGCTCCCAGTCATTGATTCCCATTTAGACTGCACAAGAGTTTTGTCTGGAGAAGAAAGTCCATTGTTCATTCATTCCGCACCACCTCACTTCTCCACCAAAACCATTTCTCCTTGGTATCTGCCAACTTTGGAGGGCCACAGTCAGCTGGCAGTCTGCTTCTTGTGCTGTTTATCTATTATTATCCAGAGATATATATATGGAGGTCTCTTCTACTTTCTTCTGTGTAAGGTGGTTCATTTCCCATGCTAAAAGAGATTTTTCGTCTCCTCCCATTGAAATATCCTTGCAAAAATACGCTGTATCTGACTTCCCAAGATCACCTCTACGCAAGACAGTCATGCAGCCATTCTTTGTGTTAAGTATTTTCTCTATCAACAGCTATTTCTTAACAACTCCAGGGTCACTGAACGTACCCAAGCATATAAAACCAAACTGAGCTCAGTTTTCCCCTGGTTTTTTGTCAATCCTATTTTTTTCAGTCATGCAATGCTAAACAGATAACCAGGGCTTATAGTATATCACCATGCTACACTACCACATGGTAGCACAACAGCCTTTTGAAAAGATGTCCTATTTTAGCATTGCAACTGTGACTATACGCTATGTCTTTTAATCAATCTTTGATAGCGTACACATTCACTAAAAGGTGTCTGTGCAAAGGTGATAACCTCTAAAAGCTTTTGGTCACATGTCTAGGCAGAAATTTGAGGAGAAGCAATTTAGGAACAAGTCGCCATAAATTGCCCTTGATCAAATTTCTCTTCTTTGGGACTATATATCCAGATTTCCTACATAGCTCTTCTGAAGCTCTTACAAACTGAACTTGTCCCCAGTGGCTGATGTTTTTAGAAAACAAAGTTCCTTGGGAGGGAGTCCCTTTCTTTCCTCCAATTTGTAGTTGCACAAATTGTGCTGTCTTTTAATAGCAGTGAATTCATAATTGTGGACCCGTATCAAAATATTTTTCCCCAGTAATTTTGCCTGAGCATTTGTATGTGGAATAGGATAAAGTTTCCTTACTTCTGGTTTTAAGAAAAATTTCCACCTTAAGGATAGATTTCCTGCTGCTCTGCAGTTATTTCCCTGTGGAGTATCACCGACTCTTTGCACGGAATTAAAAAGTCAAGGCAGAATTAGCCCTCAAGTTTGAAGTAACCAGAATTGAAGCAAATGGACTTGCCAGCCTGTCCCTTCAGTTGCCGATTACTTCATCCACATAGGGAAGGCATGTTCTCTGGGAGCGTAATAGGGACCATGTTTTGGAGCAAGCCCTTGTTTAACCATCACCTACCAGCTGTCACACCAGTGCAAAGTCTCAACTAATTGGCAACTCAAAGGAAAAAAGCCTGCTTTATAATGTTCCTTGGGGACCCAGAAATGGACAGGGTTAATTTGTGTTTTCTGTCTGGGCTAGAGCAAAATCTTGTTTAGCTTTCTTTATGAGAGAGAAGCCAGTGCATCAATCCATAGCACCTCCTAGACTGCTTGACATCCTGCTTTTTGTAATGAATACATTTCCTGCATTGCTGCATGCTTCTCCCGGTGTGGATATCTATGATTAATATGCCTTGTCTTTTATAAACAAACCTAATGCAAAGCCAGTAATGTGAGTCTCATTTCTTTACTGCCAGCCCACAGCTCAGCTTTGTTTGAGTATATACGTAAAGGAAGAAAGATGAATGTTCACCCAAGCTTGGGAGCTGGTGCCGTAACAAATTTATGGGATGAAAAACACACATCAGTATGAGGCAAATACGGCCTGGGAAGGTCTGATTTGCTCCCTCCCTTAATTTTACTTTTTAATAGCAAGAATACTGTGTTGTGCACCCAGCCAACAGATGTCACACTACGCAAGCACGTTGCAAGGGGAGCAAACATGTTGAAGTACCTGGGAAGCTTTTATCACTGACTGGATTCAATCATAGTATCATAAATGATGAAAGCAGAAGGAACTGCTGTGATCACATAAACTGACCATTAGCCAGTGAATTTTCCCCGAATCAGGTTTCGCTTGAACTAGTTTACCTCAGAGACAAAAGAAGAGGTAGAGGGAGGAATTAGTTTTAAATTTTGAATGATGAGAGGGCTGACCACAACCTGCATCCTGCTTCTCCAATGGTAATTCACTTTAGTGCTCAAAATCCACACTGGATTTCCAAAGTGACTTTGTCCATCTTACAGGTCCAACCATGAGATTTTACCTTTCCATTGCATGCTAGATCAAAGGCCCCAGTAACAAAGTCATATTCCTCAAGCAACTACGTCCTGGGACCATGAGAGACCTCAATTTCTCTTTGATAAGGATGGATGATACAATTTCCAGAGCCCCAGTCTCTTCCCCAAAGAGACTGGATGTGTGACTTCGAGGTTTTTTTGTTTGGTTGGTTGTTTTTTACCTCAGTCTTTCTGTTACTGAACTTTTCTGGGCTTTTTCCTATTTGTCAAAAGCTTTCACGGCATGTGGATCCCAGCCATAGATCTCAGCACTTCAGTAATGAGTGCTGAAAACCAGCTTTTCTCATTCCTGCTTGGGAGTCCCACATTCCTTCTGGCAGCTCCTGTTGACCTGATCATCCACGCTACTCCCCGAGCCTTTTTAGAATCACCCAGGCAAGAATCCCCATCACTACCCATCCTATCAGTACGGCCTGAATTCTTTGTTTGCCTATGTCTGGATTTACATTTGGCCCCATTGACTGCTTTCATCTTATGGAGGACTCTTGATCCTTCTGTAACAAGGATCCCACAAGGATTTAACTTCAACGTGATAGATTTGTGATGTTACTCATAAAAATACTCAGTGGGGCAGTTTGTCTGTAGGAAAGCCATATAAACGCTCTCTTGTGGGGTATCTTCCTAGTTACTGGAACAACCAGAGACCAGAGTGCTTGGCCATCCTGTGATTCATATCATATGCGTCATGGGGACGCGTTGCACCAGTCCGGATGCTAATTTTGCGTAATTAGCTTCATCGCACAAACTAGTACTGTATCCTCACCAAAAGGGACATAACATTCAGTTCATGAGATCTGTTCTCCAGAAGCCAGTAATGATTGACACTGATTTATATTCATTTTCTTTAATTCTTTATTAGTAGAGTCTTATATCAGTTGCTCCATTATTTTGACTAATATCAGTGCTGGATTGGCAGGCCTGTAATTACCTGGGTCATCCTTTTTATGATCTGACTACATCATCTGGCTTCTTCCCAAATAGTGGACAAAAATTTCATTGAATGCATTCACCTTTCCCCCCCCACCCCAGCTTTATTATTGATACTCTTTCATTTTACCTGCAACAATGGATTCTAGTTTAGGATGCATTTTTCTTTTATCATACCTAGAAAATTCTTCTTTGTTGTCCCTACTATTGCCAGTCACAGGTTTCTGCTATGTGCCCTGTAGCTCACGTGATGAATTTTCTTCAGTTCCTATCCTCTCATTTATATCACATTCTTTTTTTTTCTGTTTTCAAAATACCTGAGGATTTTTACTGATCAAACCCTACAGAAAAGGCAGGAATGGAAAATCAGTCCTTTTAAAGCAAGGAGTCCAAATAACAATTTGGTATAACAATGCAATTTGGTTACAGTTTATGTTCCTACATTCAAGAATAAAGTTTAGGAAAATCTAGGTTACATGCTTAGGTGCTGGTGTCTGTTTTCTTATCAGAACTTTTCTGTTTCTTTTATTGCCACAATTTGATTTCAGAATCAGATTTTTACATGCTGGCGCTGAATTTACTGATTTAAAGCTCAGGGAGGAATTATCATTAATTCTAGTGGTCTTTGGACTGGTATCTAATTCAGATCCAGACGATAATAGTTTAAACACAAAACTGGATGGGGGTAGTGCCAGTGTGGAAATAATAATTCCTTTACCATGGAGAACTTTCCACCCCTGTTGAGATTATTAAGTTCATATCCCTTCTGATTTACACAGCAGGAAATAAGCAGAGACTATAACTGAATTACCCAAGTGACTGGACAGTAAATCATTTGCAGAATTGAGGTGGAAACCTGACTTCTCCATGTCCAGAAGGCTACATTTCTTGCTGAGGATGAAAAGATTGCAGATGAAGAGGTGTTTACACACAGTTAATGTCTTTCTACTGCACTTAGCAAAAAAATTGGGTAGGAAATCTCTTTATTTCAATATAAGTGTGTGACACTTTTGGAGAGTCAATGTTTCTGAATTAGAGAAGCTCATGACCAGTGAGCAGTGGATTATCTTAAAGGGCAGGGTATGTACTTCAAGTTTCCAATAATTAATAGTGGTTATTTTGAAATTGTTAGAAATATATGTTGAATTACATAAATTCTAGGTTTATGTAGGAAAATAAGCTTTGATAGGAAGGAATAATGGAAATAGAAGACAGTTTATGTATAATGTGGACAAGAATGCTGAAGTTAAGGAAGAAACTGGAATTTCTGAAATTTATTGCTTATTATATATTTCTATAATACTTCTGAGGTGCCAGTTTTTGAAAGCTCCCTATCTTGAGGAGCTCTTATTATTTAAATGAAAAGGCTGGTGCATGGATGTTAGGGCAGGAAAGTATTCTATATTAATCATTTGTGCTAAAGGAGTTGGGAACATGCTGATTCGCGTGATGTCATGCTCTAGATTTCTTGCAAGCATCCTTGAAAAAAAATGAACTTTTCTGAAGGTTTTGCTGAAGGAGGACGGCCACTGTGGATGACTTAAGGAAGGACATTTTGGGGTGAAGTTACAGCATTTGACTTCATGCATTTAGTTGAGGTACCCAAACTAGGGCTCAGACCTTTGTAGTATCAAATCATCTACTGGAGTAACTATTCTCTTTCTTTCAACTGAGAGGAAGTCTTGGTAAATGTAGGTCTAAAAAGTTTGAGTTTAATTCCTGAAGAGGTGCAATTAACTCTTCACTCCAGTCAGGCCTAATAAGAAGCATGGAAGAGTGCCCGGAGGAGATTAGGTTAGCAGCTGGCAGAAGGGACCCTCGTCCTATAAAGAACAAAGCAGAGGGGATCCAAAATTAAACAAGACACTGGCAGGTGTGTGCAGAGAGGCAGTGGATGCAGACCTCCTTAGAAAACAACAAGAAGGAATTTTGCCCAGGTATTCTGAGGAATGTCTTTAAGGAAGAAGTCAAGATGGTCAAAACATCAAGGTTGGTATCGGAGCACCGCTTTCCCTCTGGGAATCAAAGAATTGTCTGAGAGGCGGAGAAGTGGTTGCAGTAGTCAAGACAGAAGAAGAGGGTTATTTATCCAACCTCTCCTGATATATCAAGTGTTCAAACCCTTTTGTCATTCTTGTTGCTCCACCAGGATTATTACCTGTTTATATCTACCATTTGTAAAGTGCAGTGTCCAAAACTGGCTATAGCACTTTACCTTGCTGGCACTGAATTCGCTTGAAAAGTCTTCTCTGTCTTACTAATAATATTCCCATCAAGACATTCCAAAATAAGATTTATTTTTCAAGTACATTACATCATTGGTTTGTATGGAGTTTGAGGTCCCCTTTCAGCACCAGAATTTTGTCTAATATCCTGCCGACCAGCCAAACATTTTTGTATTTATTTGCGCATTTAAATTCTTCATCCCTGGCATAGCATACCGCAGGACTGTATATTAAATTTCTTCCTCCTAATTTCACAAATCTCTCAATTCTTTTTCAAGATCATTTTAGATTCCACCTTTGTTCTCCGAAGTGCTTGTACATTTACTCTAGCCTGCTGTCATTCACAAGCATTTAGTTACATATTTTATTAAAACAAGTCAGTGTTTGTATTTTAATAGAACCAGGCCTAAGAAACATCACCAAGATATCTCATCTAAGATCCCCTCCTAGTCTGATGCTAAGAAGCCTCTGACAATTGCCCTTCCAAAGTGATTTACCAATCAGTCCTGTCTTACTACAATTAGACCTTTCTAACCTTACTGTTAAAAATCTTTTTCTAGCATCATATAGCAACTTCTTTTACCTTCTTTCTCACCTGGCTTTTTACTAAGTCAGAAATTAAATTAGTTTATTTGGAATTATTTCCTATATTACATTTACTTTTTATTTATTTCTCTTTAATAAGGTGATTGTCTTCTGGTTGTGTAATAATTTCTTTTAGTATCTGCCCACAAGTTGAAGTTAGGCTTACCAGTATGTAATTTCCCAGCCGTCAACTCTGTTTTTCATAGGCGGGTTCTATATTTGTCCCTCTTCAGTCCTCTGGTACTTCTGAATCCTCCACAAACTCTTGAAGATAATCACTAATGACTCAGTTTGCTTCAGCTAGTTTCCTGCAAAATCTTCAAGACCCAACTGACTCAAACATCTCTGACATCACGAAATACTTTAAAACCTTTCTTCCTGTGATGCAACCCCAATCCAATCTCCTGTGTTAAGATTAACTCCGTCAGCATCTAGTCACAGGTTACCTTCTCTGCCAAGACAAGCAAAACTTCCCTGGGGTACTTCAGCCCTTTCTGCATCTTCCTTTATTAATTGTCCTTTCTCAGTATTTTACTTCTGATTTATAAAACCGTTATTTTCCTTCTGATGATAAAGCTGGAGCACAGGATTCACTGCCCCTCTTTGGAATACAGTAGGCTTCACTGGGGCTCCTGTGTAGTGCTTGCACTCTCTCTTTGGAATACAGTGGGCTTCACTGGGGCTCCTGTGTAGTGCTTGCTCATAACTCATTACAATAAGCAACGCAGTGGCAAAGTGGCCTCGTCCCCATTGTTGTGCTGCTGCAATTGCTCTTTGATCACACTGAAAACCATGCCGGTGAAATAATCCAGGTGGTTTAAAACAAAGGAAGAAACAAAACAAAACAAAAATATTGTTTCCCCCACCATCCTTGTACAATTTCATAGATTCTTCCAGAGCACGTGTGTAGGCACAGCAGGGTGAAGCTACACGTGATGAAGTGCCTCAAGGTGACCATGTTACCATCTCTAAAAGGAAGAGGACACACTGCCCTTTTCCTTATACTTCATCTGGCTTTGCACTGGCTCTGGTGTTTGCCCAGCACTGTAGCAAGCCAGTTCAGTTTACTAATCTAGCAGAGAAATAACTCAAAAAGCAAGAAAGGAGTTGCAATTCTTCAGCACTAGTAAATTCAGATAGCTCCAGGAAGAGTCAATCCAGCACTAGAATTGGCACACGAGAGCACATTGGTGGGGTAAAGAGGGATGGACTGGGGCTAAGGAGCAAGACATCTCTCTCGAGTAATGTGTTTTTACATCAGCTCAACCATGTTACACAGCTTCACCCTGAGGGGACAGTGAACTACAGTGAGTTGGCAGAGGTGGACCACTGGGAACCTCTTACAGTGGCTTTGCAGCCGGATAAAACCTTCCGGCTGTCACTCCAGTGGGTGTCCTCTTTTAGACTTTACTAGTATTTGGAGCAGCCCTGGGGAACACAGCAGTCAGAGTTTGCCTAACCTTCTGCAATCTTCATTTCCACGTAATGCTCCAGCTGTAGTTTTCCCTTTCACATACTGTCTGGAAGCAGTAATAATAATGACAGAAAGGGCTATGCAAACCATCTGAGGAGGAAGCTCATTCACTTGTCTGCATACCCATCCCCCAGCCCCTTTTATTCCTTTAAATATTAAAGATTACATTCAGTGCTAAGAAGCAAGTATCTGATTTTCGGAAGTACTGAGCTCCCATTGTCTTCAGTGGGCGTCGTGGCTGCTCAGCATTTCTGAAAACCAGACTCATAATGATCAGCACATTGAGAAAATATTTAACAGCTAAATCTTTCCTGTCCCCTCCTTTCCATCCTCAAGCCAACACAAAGCTTCTCCCTACCCCACAGCCTGCTCCCTGTAGAAGGACCACCTTTGTCCCTCTGTCCCACCACTCTCTTATCCCCTTCACCTAATGTCTTACAGGTCATGCTCTTCACCTGGAACACATTTGGTGGGATTCATCTGATTAACTGCGGATATCTGCAATGTGGGTGTCTGCATCTGGGCAAGTTGCCCTAGACTCTGTTCATAGTCAATGGAGAGTGAGTCAGCAGAGTCAATGGAGCTTAGGGCGTGATTTCACATCCTAAAATAGGCATCCACATTTGGTCGGATGACTCACACTCTGAACTCCATTGACTGTATTTACTATACCTCCAGTGTCTTCAGTGGGAGACTAGACAAGAAACTCAGGTGGTGGGACACCAGTATCAGATTCTTAAAGCGAGATGAAATTAATCTCACCCCTCCTGTGAACTAATACATCAACTCGCTGCATATATCACATTCACCTCCTTCTTTAAGAACCGTTTCTGTCTTGGTGCCTACAGGGAATGAATCGAGTAATAAAGGGTAGTGAAGTGGAAAGATAATGGTAAGTCATAGCAGAAAGTCAGACCAAACCTTAGGTTGCATAAATTGGAGCAGTTTTATTGAATCCAGTGGAGTCTCTCTCCTTCATATAAGAATTTTGCTTAATAGAATTTAAAAAAAAAAAAAAAAAAAAAAAAAAAAAAAAAGTTAAAAAACCCCGGGAAA
>NW_008795557.1:2189062-2191994 GCF_000699145.1 Aptenodytes forsteri
AAAATTTAAAAAAAAAAAAAAAAAGAGAAAAAGAAACAAAAGTTAAGTACACCCGTGAACTGTCAGGGTGAATTCTAGCCGTTATCTTTCCATATGAATTTATCAGCATATTTTCCTTTCAACTTAGAATCATAGAATCATAGAATCATTAAGGTTGGAAAAGACCTCTAAGATCATCGAGTCCAACCGTCGACCCAACACCACCATGCCCACTAAACCATGTCCCTAAGAGCCTCATCTACATGTCTTTTAAATACTTCCAGGGATGGGGACTCCACCACTTCCCTGGGCAGCCTGGTCCAATGTTTCACCACCCTTTCAGTGAAGAAGTTTTTCCTCACGTCCAATTTAAACCTCCCCTGGTGCAACTTGAGGCCATTTTCTCTCATCCTAACTTCACTGTTACTGTCTAGATCGGGAGGCTTTCCCAGTGGTAGGCAGTTTCTACTCCTGACCCTTGCTGTGTGTTGTGTTGTGCTCCAACACCTCACTGATTTCTGCTTGTAAGGACTGGTGGAAAACTGCTGGGATCTCTGTAGGACCGCAGGCAGAGTGCAATCTCTAGCAATATGAGATCACATGTCAAATTTCCTCCACCTCCTTTGCAATACAAACTCACCTTTATCCTCAGTTGTGTGCCCCACTTAGAGATTTTAAACCTTGGTTATTTCTGATTTCTGTGATAATTTAGGAATTGGTCAGTTCCGGGTGGGTTAACTCTCAAACTTGTGTTTGCAGAAATTAGCAGTCACCTTACAATCTGAATATTTACCCCAAATAAAGTGACTTGACTTGGCGCATCCTGGAAACTCCAAATGCAGGCAAAAATCTATGTCAATGCAGCTTAGCCAAATAGGGAGCAGCACAGCAGGAAGAGCATAGTTATGAAGTAGATATGTAAGAATCAGTGTGGAACACGGCAAAATAGAGAGTAATAATAATAAATTGAATTTAATTAGTTCTCCTCTGGTCTTCATTACTGCTATCACCATCTTTTGCTTTTCCAGTTCACCAGGCATAAGCACAGATGCTGTTGCTACTTTCTACATATTTAAAAGACAAAGCCCACCCTCTCCTCAGCCTGAGACATTTCCTCTTAACTCCCCCATTAATTACACTATCCAGATTAAAATTACCCTTCTGTGTTATAAAACCCACCATAAAGGGAGACCAGCTTCTGCCACAATTTTCCTCTCTCTCTTTCATTATTAGTGGGCATTTCGTGGAGTGTTTCTGCTGTCAGTGAGTCTTCCCTACAGCTCTGACTTTATCCTTGTGCCCCATTTGTTCTGACTCATTTCAAACATCGGCTGACAACAGCTCATCTCTCCCTAGCTTCTGCCTGTTAATTTCCCCTTCCCTCTGTTGTTATTTAGCTGTGATCACGTTATTTAACTCTAGACCGTTTCATGGGTGCAATTGGTATGAAAGGTTCTGCATAAAGTATTGTAGTGGGTCGACAATTTGTCATGTGGTACAACATCTAACGAACATTTTAAATCTGGTTGGTCTGAGCCGCTGAAAACAGACTGTGTTACAAACCTCTCATTTTATGAAGACTGAACAACACGTTTGTTTACTCCACTGGAGAAAATGCTAAGAAACCAAACTGTCTCATCATCTTTCTTTCTCTTGTCTGGGCATGCAGATTTGTGAGCGTATCACACCTACCGACACACACAAATCATTGAACAATATAAAAATCTTCCATAATGAAGCCCTGAGATCTGTCGCTGGTGAAGGTTGTAGTGTCACTCAGGGACTCATTGACAAGCTTTAAGGCAAGAGATGGATTCTCGAGAATGAAAGAGCTAACATCTATCAGCCATAATTGAGCAAATTAATAGCTTTGTGAAGTCTCTTCTTTGGTTAGCATCCCATGAAATGACAATAAATGTGGCAGAGTTTCACTTACAGCCTCTGCTTGCATTTTTTTTTTTCTTTTCGCTGTTGTTTTATGTATAATGACAGTGAAACAAAGGGGCTTCCCTTACAAAACCAGCAGCAAGTTTAGCATTGAAACAAAGATGTAAAAGGTAAAGACTGAAGAGTGTTCACCTTCCCCTCTGGTACTGACTTTGAAGGAAGATTTCCTCATATTTAGGCACCAGTTTTGCCCCAGGTGTTGTCGCAGTCACAGGAGGAATCAGTAGGGAGCCAATGATGGGATCTGAAAGCCTTGACTTCTACTCCCCCATCTTTGAGTAGGCACTTTATGGCCCTTTTCTTCCCACTTCTCCACTATTTCTGGACATCAATGGCTATACCAGTGCACTTGCTGCAGAAGGAAACACTGGCAAGTTTTCCTTGAAACAGGGACTTTGCTCTGTGCTTGCTACCAGAGGAAGAAAATCTTAGGAAGAAAGTGTAATAGCCTCCACTGGAAGAGCTAGCAAGAGGGTGCTCTCCACTCCCATTACCAGAGGAAGAGAAAAGCCAGTTTGGGCCACCGTAATTATTGGCAGTTCTCCATATTTTGGACAACTCAATACTCTTGTTTTGTTTACACTCTGAATTGTAAATATGATAGTAAATTGTCAACATCAATGTCTTTACAAAGGACAGAAACTGTTCAAGATACAGCCAGCATGAAGGTGCTGCTGCAAGCAGGATCAGGTTGTTGCTATTTAGGGCAAAGCAGTACATCACAGTACTCATCAAACTGAGTGTTATAAGTAAATAGAGATGAGAAAGTGGGGCCTGAATACAGATCCAGAGGCACTAATCCCTAGCGTGGCACAGTATTCTGTCATACTCCCAGGCACATGCCTTAACCTATTCTGCTTTTTTCTGAAACAGAGCTACCCTAAGAAATCAGTTTAGCTCTTTGAGTCTGCATCCTTGAAGCTTTTCCTTCAGATTTAAAATAATATTTGTTTATCTTTCCCACCCACTATCTAGTTTTTATTTGCTTCCCCCCCCCCCCCAAAGG
>NW_008795557.1:2192006-2193593 GCF_000699145.1 Aptenodytes forsteri
ATTTGCGCCCCCCCCCCCCCCCAAAGGACAGCAGTATTCCAATTTTCATCTCATTACAACATTTACAGAGTAAAATGAGGTTATGTTATTTGCTCTTACTTTTCTAGTCTCTGAAATTTCCCAGGTCTTCCAGATCTATTAAAAATAAACATGAGTGGGTCAGTCTTCTTCTAAGAACATTCCTTTTTGTGGAACTTGCCTGGATTGTTTTTAAGGACTTCCTTCTGAGGGAAAAAACAGGAAAAGAATTCTTGATTTCTTACTGTTTTCCCAACTGAACCAAATATTTCTCATATGTCTGACACATGTCAGTGCGTTTGATCTGTGTACACTATACAGTTTGTTAAACGTACTTAGTTCCTAGTTGTAAGGACAGATGGAACATTCACAGTCAGGGCTTCAGGGACATGCAGTCCTTGTGCATGGTGGGCTTTCTTTGCAATTGAGTTCCTAGTTCTCAATGGTTGGAAGATGGTTCATTCTCTAATTTTTCTAGATGTTTTCATTTCTGTTCTGTTTTTCTCCACCTCAGATTTATTATTTATGGATGTATTTATTTATTGATTCTTTGGAGGAGAAAAACTGTTGAAAATAAGCGAGTTTAAAAAAATGAAACCATGATTGTCCCCCCGAAGTCAGGAAGAGGAGAGCTGGTTGATACTTAGTCCATACAGCCAACATTATTTATTCACTATTTAGGAACATAAATGCATCAGTTTCTATCTTCACACCCATCGGTTTGTTCCTTCCCACACCACTTCCCACTCTGGCTGTTCCAGAGCTTCACAACTCTTATGTTGACAGCCGCCTTCTCATTTCCAGTCTGTGTGACTTTATGGCCAGTTTACAAGCATTTGTCCCTGTGACAAATTTTTCAGTTAGTTTAACAAGCTTGTCTCCCTCCCTGCTGTTTACTCCCCTGTTTTATTTATAGAGATTGGTCATACCCTTTCTCAGCCTTCATTCTGGTAGTCTAAACCAGCTATGGGTAGTATACGCACAGACACACAAAATGAAACACGCCATCTTCAAAACAACTCCCATGGGTCTGAACTTGGTTTTGGTGGAACAAACACCATAGTCAAAACCTTCCAAGTCATAGACCAGCTTTGAGACTTCACAGTTCTGCTTTGTGACAGCGATATTGCTCCTTTCAGGCCTTCAGAAGCATTAGTTACTTTTAAAGAGTTAATTGGAATATTTTCTCCTGACATCAGTGCAAACTGGTCCAGATCCTCCGTTGAAAATATCATTAATCTGCAGAAAAAATGAGAAAGCTACAGGGTTGGTTTCACAAGATTAAATCCTAGAGCAGGATGTCATGCAGGATCTGGCTCCTTCCTCCTTGCTTATGGGGTATGTTAGGAGAATTTAGGACTTGCCACAGGCGATAAAAGAATGTAATGGTGCAGAAGTTTATCCATTATCGTCCTCCTCCATTGCCCTGTCCTCCTTTGTCATAGAATCATAGAATCATAGAATCATTAAGGTTGGAAAAGACCTCTAAGATCATCGAGTCCAACCGTCAACTCAACACCACCATGCCCACTAAACCATGTCCCTAAGCGCCTCATCTACACATCTTTT
>NW_008795557.1:2194881-2200563 GCF_000699145.1 Aptenodytes forsteri
GGATCCCCTGGTTGTCCCGCTCATGCCTTGTGAGCGCCCTCAAGATGAACCGCTCCATAATCTTCCCCGGCACCGAGGTCAGGCTGACAGGCCTGTAGTTCCCCGGATCCTCCTTCCGGCCCTTCTTGTGGATGGGCGTCACATTGGCAAGCCTCCAGTCATCCGGGACCTCCCCCGTTAACCAGGACTGATTGGCTCCTATGTTGGAGAAATGCATTAGGAAAGCTACAGGGCTAATCCCTAAATTGTCTGGGCTAGGGCTAGGGCATATTGGTCCTTCATGACATCCTCATTTCCTGCATTCCCCTTTGCTAAGGACTGCTCAGCAGCAGGTGAAGTCGCTCCTTCCAGAGGAGGGCCGTTGCTCATTCTCCCGTGGGTCTCAGATTTGTGCACCCATGTTTTAAAGACAAGACGGTATTCACATTTCATTTGTACAGCAGCCCCAAGGAAGGTGATATTCTGGACCAGTCTGGCCTTCCTAATATGACTAGCGTTACACTTATGTACTATCTTTAAGCTAGGGCTAAGCTGCAGGCCGTCCTTTGCTCTGAAACCTGAGAAATTTTCTCTGTTCTCTCAGCTTCCTTGTCATCTTGCTTTTGGCAAAGTTAGAGTGCATGAAGAAGAAAAAGATCTGCCAATTATATCCTCACTGTCTGCTGCTCAGGGGGCAAACACATGTCTTATGCATTATGATTCAGAAACCTGCTTGTACATTTTTTTACCAGCTTCTGAATTCTCTGTATTGATCTGACGGTTTAAGGAAAAACAAAAAACCTGAATGAGGATTATGGTCCGATGCAAAATGTGTTCGGGCAGTACTTAAGGGTAAAAGCTTCCTCTCACCAAAGGGCCAGAAAACTTACTAGCAGCCCCAGTTTTGTCCTCATGAAGAAAAATCAGTCACTGATTTGATGGCAAGAATATTGGTGACTAAAAGGAGTCTGTAGTCCCAAATTAGATTTTATTTAGATGTAGCTTATTCTTGAATCAGAATCAAAAGAAAAATCTAGTTGCATTTGGTTTAAGTTCATTTTTTGCTTTTGGCCTCCAAAAATACTATGTTGAATCCATAATGTTCTCAGCATTGAAGGAAGGTGACATCCAGGAATCTGCTAGGAGCTCCTGAGTCCACATGACCTTTCTTTTATATCAGAGCCTTCAAAAAAACTTTTTTATGTCCCTTTTTCTGACCTGCTTTAGGAAACATCCCTCAGTGTGATCCACATCCTTACTGTCTGTACAGGGCAGACAAGGGCAAATGATCACCTTGAAGCTCACCAGTGTCTCTGCGGGAAGGGACCAGTTGCTTCAGGTCCGGGAGAGAGCCCTGCAGTATGGACGATGGGAGGACTGAAACATGGGGATGAACCCTAAAGCGGTGGTTGCTGCACTTGTAGTGAGATGCTGACACTGCTGAAACAACACAACAGAGCCATATTTTGTCACACCTCAATTCGTCCTTTCCTTAGCAGATTTCCTACATCAAGCTAGAGGCAGTCATCTGGCACAAGAGCTGTATAAATGGCAGAGAAATTCCCCATCAGCTATTTTTGGAAAAAATCAATTCTCTCTGTATTCGAGAAGCTCTGAGCTTGCTAAGCTCCCTACCTTTTAACTGCAAATTACTCTAAATATTTTCTCCTTATCATCAATATAGCACAAACTGGAAGCAAATCCAGTTTGAGCCTGAGCTGGTATATTTTCAGGCCAGTTTAAGCCAGCTGTTTTATTCATTTATTTTTACCTATATGTGCAAAACCCTGCCTCTCTTGAAAGCCATGGAAGTCCTGTTTTGATGTCGTGGAGAACAGTCCAGCCAGAAAGGTCCAAACCCAATTGACTGGTGAGCATTTATGTTACCTGTTGTATTCACGGGGAGCGATGGATGCTGGCACTCCTGCCAGATGCTCTGTTGCTGGTAACCTAAAACCAGGCATCCGTGAAGTAGGCTGCCATAAAGTGAACACAGAGAGGCAGGGTCAGGAGCAAGAGGTTTTGGGTCCAAACCTGGGCAAGTTGGGAGGAATGAGGGCAAAGAGTGACCCAAAGATTCTTTGTAGTCAGTGGGCATGATTTTAACATCCACTTTGTTCAAACTGGGCCAAATATCTTCCAGCGGGGGTGCATCTCCTGGGGAATGGTTGTGGGAGAGTAAAACACCAGTAACTGCTGTTGCCAAGTCCATCAAGCAGGACTTGTATGAATTGCTTGGCATTGTACAAGACACAAAATGGCTTGCATTCAAACTGCTATTGTAATTTTCATCAAAACTGTGCTTCTGACTCAACACGCTGTACTTAACACAATTTATGACAATATTTCTCCCTCAATAGCTTTTTGTAGAGTGTGTGCAACCTATTCTGCAGACTGCTGGTTTTCTTACTTAGCATCTATTTTATGGTCTGCATTTTAAATTCCTTTAAGTGCAGGCAGTTGAGGAACAAGTTTCTGAGAGAGAGAGAGAGAGATCACTACTCAATCCCAATTCCCTCATGCGGTGTCTGTATACTCTTTATAGGCCAGTACCTTCTCCCCCAGAGACTGCGGCATTTCAGGACTAGACAGAACAATCCCAGTCTATGTAAATCACTTAAAACTATAATGTTCTGTGAGATTCTTCCATATATAAGATGGAGTGTTGATATTGATATGACAGTAACATTTTGCTGAGATCATTTTTTTTTTTTTTTTTTTTTTTTTTTTTTTTTTTTTTTTTTTTTTTTTTTTCAGGACTAGACAGAACAATCCCAGTCTATGTAAATCACTTAAAACTATAATGTTCTGTGAGATTCTTCCATATATAAGATGGAGTGTTGATATTGATATGACAGTAACATTTAGCTGAGATCACAGACCTCTCATAGTAGGTATTACCCAAATTCGTAGGGAGAATTTGTTCCTGCTTCAGAAAGCTTGCATTATAAATAGCTGTATGAGATAAAGGATGGTGGAATAAACAAGGGCAACCACAGAAGATATATCTACATTGTCAAATAACTCCCACGTCTTGGTCCCCTGATCATCCACATTGCATAAATATTAACTCTCTCCTTTTTTTTTTTTTTTTTGGAGTGAACCAACTAGTCCACTCCAAAATGAAACCTGGATATTTGTGGGATGAATCACCTCTGTCTGAATGGAAACACACCAGGTTTAGCTCCTTACACCATCCAAAGCCCTCCAACACTCCACTAGACTTGCACTGTCAGCCTCCAATATCAAGGCATATAATCCATCCTCATACAATCATGCCATAAAACCCAACTCTGGTGGGCAGCAGCAAAGTTTTCATGCATTTCAGGCTGCTTTGATTTGGAAAAAAAAAAACAACAACCCACAAAAAACTTGATAATTATATCTTAGAGCTACAGAGGCATCTTGGTAAGCCCAGAGCCACATGCTGTGATCCATGGACCCTGCTGATGCATTTCAGAGGAGCCAGTCCAGGACAGGGTAGATACAGCTACTCTGTACCATGTAGTCAAAATCCCAGAGTGGACATTTTTTAGCAGTGTAAATATAACCATAATATAGTCCTGTGGCAGAAAAGTTTATTAAACTCCCAGCATCCTTCTCCCAGCTCCAGCTTTCTTGCCACTGAGCCCAGCTTGGCTCCCAAGGGGTGACCACGACCTGAAAAGCCTGAACTGCCACCAATGAGCAGGATTAGCACTGTAGGAGAAAGCCAGCCACACTGATGATGTCTGACAATATAACGTACAGCAAAAGTCAAATATGTCAAAGCACATCTTCAGACATTTGAAGTACTGTAACTTGTGCATAAGTGATTACTTTCAGAGCTGAAAAATTGTATTTTGATTATGACATTAGCACAGGTTCAGGTTCATAAGTCAACGGATGATGGTTGTGCAGGTGAACTCCAGAGGTCATACAACAGAAACAAGCCTGAATCCTTTGGCTGAAGTATCAGCCATGTCTTCAGCATGGTCCATACAATCAGAGCATGTTGATTAGCAGAGGTGACAGGAGCAGGGGGAACATGAAAACACTGGATTAAAAAAGTCTGTCA
Organism: Aptenodytes forsteri; assembly: GCF_000699145.1. Taxonomy (NCBI): domain Eukaryota; kingdom Metazoa; phylum Chordata; class Aves; order Sphenisciformes; family Spheniscidae; genus Aptenodytes; species Aptenodytes forsteri. The sequence continues at coordinate 2,198,918 of NW_008795557.1, forward strand.
CAAAGATTTGGTTATGGTTTTCCACATCACATATATGCTCCTGGCCCCAAGCCTTTATTACTCTGTGTGCGTTAAGGGTGAGGCATTCACTTCTGATCAGATGGTCTTCTGCAAAGCCTAGGAATCACTTAAATCCCCCCAAACTCCTCTGTGATGCATTGGCTTTTCCTAGCCCTCTATACCCAACAGCTTGCTGTAGATCTTGGCTGAAGACATTAAAGGCTTTAAGGAGGTGTTCTGTGATGTGGTGATCTGTAATCTGTGAGGTCTTCCCTTAAACTCTTGAAATACTGTAACAGGCTGCACCAGCAAAAGATAAAACTTAGTTGGATGGCCTAGGAAGACAGCTTTTTTCTGATACTTACAAAAGCCTAATACAAAATCTGGGAGATCTTGTGGCCAGAAATGTTCAGGTTAATTGTGTGTCTCATGATGCTATGTTATTATTTGTAATAAAACTTTATTTCAGACATTGATGTATGTGGACAATGTAGCCATGTACATTAGATAGATGCTTCTCTTCCTTACCATTAATTTAATTTCATTAATTTAATTTGGCTTTTCTTACAAGAAGAATTCACGCTTGTAAAACATCTTCCATCTGTCTCACCTGCTTATGTAAGATTCAGAGAGACAAGAGGTGTTCAAACCTTCACAAAACAAAAGCATAAGCTATAATTTAGGAAATCTACTCAGTAGTCTATGACACAAAATGCTCATCTCTCCTTTTCTCTCCCTTGTCCTCCTCTCACAGTGCTGTGCTGTGCTGTCTTAGCTCTCCCAGCTTCCTTTCCTCCTATCCTTCCCGTCTCTTTCTTACTTGCCTGACTTTCCCTATCCCAATCAAAATTCTGTTGTGCTCTTGCTCAAAATGAAATAGCTTGTTCTTCTCCCTTCCCTTCCCTTCCCTGCCCGTCCCTTCCCTTCCCTGCCCGTCCCTTCCCTTCCCTGCCCGTCCCTTCCCTTCCCTGCCCGTCCCTTCCCTTCCCTGCCCGTCCCTTCCCTTCCCTGCCCGTCCCTTCCCTTCCCTGCCCGTCCCTTCCCTTCCCTTCCCTTCCCTCTTGCTTTATTCACAAGTCCTCCCAGGCTTCTGATCATTTTCTTTGTCTGTTCCTGCCTCCTCCTCCTCTTCTTCCTACTGTATTTTATTTCATTGCACTTCATTTTGTTTCATTTCATTTTTGAGGCAATACAACCAAACGAACACAATATTCAAGGTGAGGGCATCTTGCTAAATGATATAATGGCATTGTCCTGCTTTCAGCATTATTCTCAGTTCATGCTTTCTGTACAATATGATTTTCTTTTCTTTTGCAACTGCCATTGTGGATGTGGCAGATATATTCATGGGAATGTCCACATTTGGACTCTGAACTGAAGAATTTGAGAGTACGGAAATTACTGCAGGCAGCTGTGCTACAAGCTCAGAGATGTAGTTCGGCAGGCAAAATCTTCACTCTTATTTTCCATGGTAACATTGGTAGAATGGCTGCCTAGCTGTATAGAAATTTTAGGCTCAATTAGAATCATAGAATCATAGAATAGTTTGGGTTGGAAGGGACCTCTAAAAGTCATCTAGTCCAACCCCCCTGCCGTGGGCAGGGACATCTTCAACTAGATCAGGTTGCTCAGAGCCCCGTCCAACC
>NW_008795557.1:2202355-2211204 GCF_000699145.1 Aptenodytes forsteri
CTTAGGGACATGGTTTAGTGGGCATGGTGGTGTTGGGTTGACGGTTGGACTCAATGACCATAGAGGTCTTTTCCAACCTCAATGATTCTATGATTCTATGACGTGAGCATGTGAGCACACAGCTTGTGGGCCAGTAGTGTGAACATGGACAGGACATTACTGAGGGGACCTTCTCTAGGGCTGGCCTCAGAAGCGACTGCTCTGTGAGCAAAGATACGTTAATCTCTTCTCTTGGGTTAGGGAAGTAAGAGACAGGAACTGGTTACACAGTCAAGTCTAAATTAATCTTACTGAATTTCTAATGACAGCCAGTGGGCAAAGGATGTTATTTGGGAAGATCAGCAGGAGCATGTTTAGTTCTGCTGAGCAAGGCAGAAGGCAGCATAGCTTGGGCTGCTTCAAAGAAAACCGATGTTTCCAGGAAATTGTAATGCTCTGGTCCAGTGGAATCAGAGATGAAAATCTGGACATACTGGGGCAGAAAGGTCTAGAATTACTGTATGCATAAGCCTTGGGGTTTGGTTTTTTTTTGTTTGTTTGTTTTTTAGAAACTTAGAGCCTACAGCACTGTATTCAGGTTGACTTTATCAAGATGTAAAGGCAAATTTCTGTCAACTGCACTTCTGGCAGGGAGATCAAGTCTCCTCAGAGGAGAGTTGGTTTATATTTACTCCTTGAAAGTGACATAGGGAGACAGTGTGGCACCACGTTAACATGGACATTTTCATACAGCTCTTAAAGTCATTTCCCTTGTCAAGCCTGCTCTGTACTCTCCTTCTTACTGTGTGTTAAACTTGTTCCCACAGTTTTCCAGTTCTAGCATCAGTTTTATCCCGGCTGGTATGTGCAATTAAAGCCTAAGCACAGCCACTCAATTTGTCTTCACAGAGCTTTCCTGGCTACTTCAAACAGTTTGAGAACAAAGTTTATATGAAAAGATTCCCTTCACCCCTTCTATTCCTTGCTACATATGTTAGGCTAATTTTTTATATTGTGTTCATGAAAAACACCAGTGATACAAAAATCTAGTAGATTTGTACTTCTTCAAGACAGTTAGAGTAGTTAAGTTTCTTGTTTTCCCATATTAGTTGATTTACGAATGCTCATATTATAAAAATATCCATCAACAGTGCTCTTATGGGTCCATGAAAAGAGGGGAAGTTTTGAATGAAATAATTTTACAGTTCCACGCTCTACTGTAAGTTAGTAGAGCTAGAGGAAATAGTTATCCTTATCTATAAATTTAGATTTTTTTTTTAACTATGGAAAATGCCACTGTGCAACTGCTAACATCTCCTTCACCCTTTTACTCCATTCACCAAAAAAGCAGTTGTTGAGTCTATGACATCTGCTGGAAAGAATACATGGCTTATTCATCTGATACTGTGACTTGGAAGTTCTCTCCTGAGTGCCTCTCTCTTTGTACTCCACTATCGCAATTGCAGGAATTTATATCCTTCTCTACGGGATAAGGCTGGAGTTTAATTGCCGCCTTTTCATGAAGAGGACAGTCAGGTTAAGTGGGGGAAAAAATGCATTTCAGCAGCAGCCTGAGTTACACACAGTTAGAGGAAAGTCAAGCACGTGTTTACCCCAGAGGTCCCCCTTCCCTGGCAGTCCTTGGCCTCTGATCCCCCCTCATCTGCTCCTGTTATTCCAGTTCTTCCCTATTTCTGATTCCTCCCTACCTTTGCACTTCCTTTTGTCCCCATTATGTAAAAGTGGAGGTTATCTGATGATATATGTGCCAGGACCCTATTTTTAGAGTAGTGTGGGCTATCGGGTACAAGCTAAGCGTGTGAAAATACAGCAAATGGAGTATACAAGGCAGAACAAAAATGACACAACATCATCCCGTTTATCCAGTTCCTGCTGAAATAGGTAATTGCCATCTTTAGCTGCCATTGGAAGTTCCCAGTTAATATAGGAAATGGAATACTAGAAAGAAAGAGGTTGTTAAGCCACAGGTTGCTTCACTCACTGATTTCTTGTCTTAATCTTCATTTAGCTCTGAAAAACACGCAATTTTTCTAACTTCTTAGAGATCTTCTTTTAATACTCAAATACCTCAGCACAGACCCTTAATTTTTACAAGATATAAAAGTTGTTTTATACCCAACTGCTAACACATTTAAGCCTCTGAATCCCTCAGCTGGTTTTATTGCTACTCTGACAATGAAAAGGGCTAATTCAAGATCTATTCTTACATTTATAGCACCATAAAGAATGTTCAGAGTAAAGACTTCATTTGCATACATCATAAAAATAAACAAAATAATTTGCATAAATGACTGTGCATGTAACAGTGCTTTGAATGAGGAATCTTGGGAAATATATTTGTAAGATGAGAAAGAGAGGGGGGGAGAAGAAGGTGGCTTACCAAACGTAGGAAGGCTTTCAAGGGATGGGATGCTCTGCTTCTTTATATTGCTAAATCCTTTGTAATTTTGCAGTTTCGAAGCAGATGAGCTGTAAAGATCCCTGGGAATCCCTCGAGAGGTGCTAGGTGATGTGTGGCAGCTTCAGGGATTCTCTGGGTTGAAAGTGGTAATCAGTACTTTTCCCGGTCAAGTCTAGGATTGTACTGGTCTGGCCAAAGCTTGAGAGAAACCCCAGTGGTTGGTTATGGATATTTAGCATGCATCATTTGTCATCTGTGTCTGCATCCCAGATTTCTCTCTGGTGTGATTCAGTATTGCTCAAGTCAGTAGCCTGCATTGGAAGTATGCTGATTTATTTTGCAAGGGGAGGATCTAGGTTGATGGCATACCTTTATGGCATGATGTGGTGCCCACTTAGGATTTTCTAGAATTTTACATCAAGAACGTGGAAAATAACCCTGACAGCCTACACTGATGGTGTTCATCTTAGCCACGGTTACATCACTTTTTACTGCCATATCTACCTTTTTTTTAGAAAATAATTTTGCTTTATGTTTTGATTACTTCTGTTTGCAAGTATCATCCTCCATGGTGCTCGACTTGAAGCAAATTTGAAGCCAGAGGAGCACGAATTTAAAAGATACTAACAAGAACCAGCTTCCTACAGCTTTTAAAAGTGCTTGGCCACTTTCCTGCTTTGGGGCTTTGAATACACCACTCCAGATCTTCCCAGTTCCCTGCGTCTTTCAGTTAGGGTTTAGGTTTCTGTGACTCAGTTCTCTCCCCTGTAAAATGAGGGTTGCCAGAGACTATGCTGCACTCAGAAACAGTTTAAAAGGTGCTCTGTAAATAGTACGGAAATACAGGTCTTGAGAGCTAAGTGAAACAGCCTAAAGAATTATGTGAGAGGTTGTGGCTGTCCTGTGGTCTCCTCTCATCCAGCTAATGAGTGTAAAGCAAAATTGCTGTTGGGATGGAAGAGCCTCAGGAAATGTTTGAGTTCTATGCTTGAGTAGTTATGCCTAAAGCTGGGGTGATTAGCTGGTGCTATGGGGAAAATCACTCAATACACATCAGGATTTCACAGCCCTCCTGATCCTGCCCTCATGTAAAGGTTAATGGATCCACGAATTGCTGGAGCACATAGACCTTACCCATGGACCCTGCTGACAAGGCAGCCCACGAGGACTGCAGGTCTAGTACCTGTCTGTCCACCAGACCCCTGCCACTACAGGACGGGTCTCCCTGCGGATTCAAGGGAGGGAAGAGTGCTGTCTGCATCATCATTAGCTGAAAAATTTCACCTGTATTTCACAGGTTTAATTCATAATAAAGGCTGTGATTGTGTCTTCATATTTCAGTAGTTTCAGAAGACTGTGTGTTATCAGGCATTAGAAATCCTACAGAAAGCAATTTGCAAGATTTGAAGTTTCTACTTCTCTTGGCCCAAATCTTCATGTAGAGACCCCTCCTTCCCACCCTTTGCCTTGCAATTTAAATGACATGAAATGTGCCGTGCTTCTTATGCTGGGACCGTGCAATTTTAGCTACACACACACGCACAGACACACAGGGACAGCTACATTTCAGCAGAGAAGTAAAACATATATGGCTCGACATTCAGTTTTAACCCGTTGGTATAAAACGTTGTGTGTATTGTAGCGTGATTGCAGCGTGATTGTGGCTGCAACGGCTGAGACTGGCATTTTTTGAAGATGAGATGCTGAGACTAGAGGAGCATAGAGAAACGATGGGATGTTGACACCCGCCTCTGCTCCCCACCATCGAACAGATCTGGGTCCCAGGTCCCCCTAACAACACAGGTCCAAGCTCTGGATCTCAGACTCTTGCAAACTAAAGAGCATCTTGCCTGACCTGTTGTTTCTCCCTGCTCTCAGCACCTGAGATCTTGGTGCCGTCAAAAGGAATCTCCATGAAGAAAATGGGCAAAACCCAAAAGGGCTGAAGGGAGTGGGACAGCAAAGGGCAGTTGTGTTGTGTGCGCTCTGCTGATTCATAAGGTTTGTGAAAAATTTCATGCCGTGCATAGCAAGCTTAGTTTGCTCTCCAACACATACCACTCTCTTTTATACAGGCCACCAATTTTGTGCCTGGCAATTGAAATGTTGCGCACTTTTAGGATTTTTTTTTGCCAGGCGTGGTATCTTTTCGGCTTTGAAACAGAATCCCCTTTAGCTGATCGCCAGCAGCGTGGTACAATGAACAAGACAGCCAGTTTGGGTGTGATGCTGGCAACACCAGTTAGTAATTTATACCGTATTACACAGCAGGGCAGGAGCAGCTAATGAAGTGCTACCTAAGTAAATAGTCATTTGTGCAGCTCCGATTAAACCTTTGGAAGTATTTCCAGCAGAGCATATAGCGCTAATGTATCTCATTATTACAAATTGCCAAGCAGCGCCAAGTGTACGGGGAGACCTTGCCAGTCAGCCCTCTGCGACCACAAATCTTGCAGCCCTAACTTAGCATGGACATAGCTTGCACCACGAAGAGGAAGGATTCCTCGAGATGAGCTCTGCGAAGTCAGTCCGCTCAGATGCAGCATCCCTCTCTCCTCCTCTGCTATCTGCCTGTCATCCTGAATATCTCCAGCCTTCCTCTCTTTCTCCCTGACCTCACTTTTACCGTCTGTTCTCACATTCTTCTCTCTCCAGGATTAGCTCTTCTTTGCTTTTTTTTTTTTAAATTTTTTCTTCCCCCCCCTTCTCCGTCTCTGCTGAATCATACCAGAGAAAGAGAAAATTAGAATATCCAGAACAATAAAGATCATCCTTTGTCCAGTTCTTCCGGCTTCTTTGCTAGAGATAATGCAGAAATGATCAAGCCAAATAAGATCAGTCTGTGAGGTTTCTATCACTTTTTTTCCTCTTCACCTTATTAATATTGTAGCTGTCGCACTCTATAATCTCACACTTTAGCTTTACCCAGGCATGCAGTTCTGTGTTGATTCGTTTATTTTAATCAAAGTTTCGCCTCCTGATATTTTTCCCTGTCCAGGCTGGAACAGAGAAAATGAAATTTCAACAGAAAACACACACACAAATCATTAATATTTGACCTCTGGAAAGAACTCATTTATTAAACATTTTTTCACCCCTTCAGGGTATTCAGAGACATAGTTTCTTTGCGTGTTACTTTGGCAGTAATACTAGAGCATTTCCCCATGGGCTTCTCTAAGTGATCTCAAGTGTACACTAATAGCCCTTTGCCTTTGGCTTCCAGGAGTGTAACACACACTTAGTCACAGGATCCCCTTTGGGTGATGTGGGTATTTTTAGGTGCGGGGTGTGTGTGTGTTCATTTTTGGGGTTTTGTTGTTGGGTTTGGTTTTTTGTTTTTTTTTTTTTTGTACAGCTTACAAGAAGACAGTTTGTTACTGTTTCAGCATGAAGTATAGGAGCCGAGCCCTGCAGCTCTGGAGTTTTAACAGATGGAAAATATTAAACCTTCATATATGTATAAGAAGACAGTTTGTTACTGTTTCAGCATGAAGTATAGGAGCCTTCTGCTGCAGCTCTGGAGTTTTAACAGATGGAAAATATTAAACCTTCATATATGTATTTTATATATATATATACATATATTTTGGAGTGTAGAAGGATTGTTTGCCACAAAGCAAGACACTAAAAGCTGGTTGTTGGTTTTTCTCATACTGAAGCATGTTTCCCTCCCGATGGTAAATGGCTCCAGAAAGATGTTGACATACTGATCATCTACTGATATCATTCTGGGTGGCAGACGCCCTTATAGACAATTTAGAGACTGAAGGGTCTGGAAGTACATATTAAAGAAAATTAAAAATCCAATCAAAACAACACAATAAAAACAAGAACCAAAACTGCAATTGCTACACTAAGCACTAAATCTTGAATGGGGGTGTTTAAACAAGCTGTTTGTCAAAGTTTAACAGATGAAACCTTCTCCATTCCTGGGTGGAAAAGGGGATATTTCTGATGAAGGAGGACGTGGGATCATGTCGTGAAGTGGTGTTGGTGGGCTCACATAGCCAAATTCAAGGGTTCCTGGACCAGTGGGAATTTAAAAGTGTTAGAATTGGTAGCAAGAATAGTTTCCACAGCTTGAAGGTGGAGCGTTAACTGTGGAGCAGTCTCTGGTCTTCACAGCAGCATGGGACGTGGGACATTTCTAGTCCCCAGGTGTCAGATGGTGACAGAAGACTTTTCGCGTTGGAGAGGGGAAAAATCTGGGCCTGTGGGGGATGGCTGGCTAGTTTGGTCATGCTGGTGTGGATTTATATTTTCTTCTCTGTTTCTCTCAAAAGCTCTGTGCTTTTGCTATATGGAGTATCTGGACAACCTGTAGATAGGATCAGGCCCAAGGAATCTGCATATACCAGTTTATGCCAGAGGAAAAATGACAATGCAAGTAGCCACCTTCCTACCTTCCCAGATACAACCCCAACCTCAACCCAGCTGTCCTGCAAGACCAGTACTTTGCTTGCACTGCTTGGGTTACGAGGCACTTGCTGGGTGCTGGAATCAGTGTCTTCTCCATTTCAGAGCTGCCCAGCCATGAACATGCCACGTCTTTAAGGGGCACAGGAGCAGGAGATCCGTGTGCAGCACTGAGCCCATGAAGCAGCAATTAGCGATGATTTCTAAGTTTTCTTGGTTAAGCTCTCATTGTATCTCACCAGCCCACTCTTTCCCTCCACCCCATCCCTCAACAGCCAGTTCTTTCTCAAGTTCTATTAATATCCTGTGATTTACCTACATATAAAGTATGTTACTGTCCGATTCCCACCGGGCATATGGAACAGATGTCCCTTTTCAAGGGATTTATCAACGATTACAAATAATGCAGTGTAAATAAGTTTTCCAAGACCTTCAATTATGCTCATTAGCTTGAAGCTAATGAGATGTGGGATCAAATTTAAATCCACCAGCCTATAAATTTGGAGATGAAGAGGATTGCTTAGGTCCACAGCTTTAACAACTGAATCTGAAGCCAGTACAACAAGGCAGTCTAGATATTTGAGGTAAAGCTCCTCAGGATTTTACTAGGAACTTTGCATGAACTAGGATCATGACTCAAACCCTCATATTTTTACCCCAGACATTACTCAACTTAGTCTTGCCTGTTCCTTTAAAGGGGCTGCTATTTTAGACCCACAGGGGAGTAAAGTCTTCAAGGAACACCATCTTCAAGGGAAATCACACAGCAACACAAATGTTAAGGTTCTGCTTCTGGGGAGAGAGGATATTTTTAGCTGTGGGCTACCCAGGTACTTTTAGTTGTACATGCTTTAGGTGCTTTAGATAAGACTACATCTGGAGACTGCAAGTCCCGTGTCTCCTTAGACCTCTCCTGGTTAGAGTTGTTGAGGAAAAAAAACCCAAACCAACAAAAAAAATACCGTTTCAGCTTGAACGTGCGTCGTTCTGTATCAAATAACGTACGTTTTATAGAGCTGCTCATACATTTGTAGAGATTTTTCATACATTCTACCGAATTGCTGGTTTGATCCCTCCTCCGCGAGACCCTTTTTTTTTTAAATAGGGCCGAACCCCTGCCTCAGTTTACCAGGCTGTGAGCTTGCTTGCTGACGGGTTCCTCGCCGAGTTATTACTCCAAGGCTGATGAACTACTTGCAGCCCGGGGATGCACGGCTACTCCTCCAAGGCTCTCAAAAGGCAGGTGCTACAAAGCAGAACATACTTTTTATTTACAGTGAACATGTATTCTATGGCGTGCATCTATCTGAAAAGTAAAATGAGAAATAGCTAAGAGGGCGGAAATTGTATAACAAAGCTAATTTCTCTCTCCCTCCCCCCAAACAAAGAGAAGAAAGTCTGTCATTAGATGACATGGTTTTAAAGGAATGTTGCAACGTACAGAAACCCCATGCCATTATATGCACCCCTGAGGGCAGCGCGTATTTCTGTTCCAGCGTCTTCCGAGGCACTTCATCGCTGTTCTCTAGACGGGATAGGAAAAACTCAATTAACTCACCGACCGTTTGACATTGATTGAAATAATTAATGTCACTATTGGTACTTACCTGGCGGGGCCATTTATAAGGTGGTGTTCACCTTACCTAAATTTGGCCAGAAGAAAGTTAGATTTCCTGGTCTAATGTCGTCTAGGATCTCTTCGGGGTCTCCGAGAGGAGACAAATCCCTCCAGAGGGCAATTCCTCTCCCTTCTCCTCGACACCCATCACAGTGTGGGTGAGGCACCCTCGGTGGGACCCCGCTTGCTGCCAGGAGATGCCCAGGGAGCTGCGTGGTCCAGGTGAGACACCAGGGTAAGGCACAGGCGAGTGATGCGCTGCAGCTCAGCGAGGTTTGCTTCGGGGACCGCTGCTTTGCACCCCAACAAACGCTTGCATCCCGGGAGGTCTGCAGCAGCGTGGGGGGAGATGGTGCCACTGCCCAGCTGGGAGCAGCTGTTTCATAGAATCACAGGATGGTTTGGGCTGGAAGG
>NW_008795558.1:0-1407 GCF_000699145.1 Aptenodytes forsteri
CATCCAAAGTGTCCCATGAGCAGAGGCAATTCAAATGCTGCTATGGAATTGGTGTACAAATAGAAAGGCTCACGCTTCCTGCCACTGCTAGAACACCACCAGGCTCGCAATTACAGTCATGTACCTCCTGAAGATGAGGCAGTACGAGGAAATGCTTTAGATTACCACACAATGGTTTCGTCATACATTTACCCTGAAGAACATACTACAAGGTGAGTAACACATTTTTGAAGGCCTCTTCACCATTACAGCATACATTCATCATTCCCAAACATTAACCACTCTACCAGTTGTTTCTGCAATGTTTCCAGCTGAAGGAATAGAAAGCTAATCTGCCTGGTTGATTTTCAACGTTAGAACAGCAGTTCTTTGATGCTAGCAGCATCATTTTAGGGCAGCATTACAATACCAGGAGAGGGTGCCATCCAACCAGAAACGGGGGATGCATTGACAAGACAGCACTAAGCATACATATTTAAATTAACCCCCAAAACAAGGCCATGTTTATAAGCACAATGCTGTGGTGTCCAGAATTACTAGGTAGTGCCTGAAAGCACTGCAACAACTACTGCAGTAATAATGCCCAAGTTTACATGCAGAGCCACGTAAATTCAGGTTTTTTTGCTTGCCAATGCTTCATGGGTACCAGGGTGCTGCTGTACTGTTTGTTCGAGTGTGGTGGGTTGAACCCGGCTGGACGCCAGGTGCCCACCAAAGCCGCTCTATCACTCCCCTTCTCAGCTGGACATGGGAGAGAAAATATAATGAAAGGCTCGCACGTGGAGATAAGGACAGGGAGAGATCATTCACCAATTACCCTCACGGGCAAAACAGACTCGACTTGGGGAAATTAGTTTAATTTATTGCCAATCAAATAAGAGTACGGTAATGAGAAATAAAAACTAAATCTTAAAACACCTTCCCCCCAGCCCTTCCTTCTTCCCAGGCTTAGCTTCACTCCCGAATTCTCTACCTCCTCCCCACCCAGCGGCGCAGGGGGACGGGGAATGGGGGTTGCAGTCAGGTCATCACATGTTGTTTCTGCTGCTCCTTCTTCCTCAGGGGTAGGACTCTTCACACGCTTCCCCTGCTCCAGCGTGGGGTCCCTCCCACGGGAGACAATCCTCCACGAACTTCTCCAATGTGAATCCTTCCCACAGGCTACAGTTCTTCGCAAACTGGTCCAGCATGGGTCTTTCCATGGGGTGCAGTCCTCCAGGAACAGGCTGCTCCAGCGTGGGTCCCCCACGGGGTCCCCGTTCCTGCCAGCAAACCTGCTCCAGCATGGACTCCTCTCTCCATGGGTCTACAGGTCCTGCCAGGAGCCTGCTCCAGCGCGGGCGCAGGCATCCACCTGCTCTGGCATGGGGTCTTCCACGGGCTGCAGGTGGCAGGTGGCTCCACCAT
>NW_008795558.1:1596-5241 GCF_000699145.1 Aptenodytes forsteri
GCTGGCATTGCCTCTATCGGACATAGGGGAAGCTTCTAGCAGCTTCTCACAGAAGCCACCCCTATAGGCCCCCCCTGCTACCAAAACCTTGCCACGCAAACCCAATACATTGAGACACACTGTAACTCATCAGTCTACTTTATTTATTGAGAACCAACATTGGAAAGACATGGCAAAACCACAAGCTAATAATATCTACTAATTGTGGTGGAGAGGCATATCTTTAAGAAGGCTGGAAAACATGACTATTCAAACAATGCTAATGTAGCTGATCTAGAACTGGACTGTATGAATACATAAATGACAGCAATGATCCTGTAGTCAGGATTGCATTTGAATATCTGTACTTTTAATCAATACATCCGATTCTTTGTCCTCTGTAAATCTTAGGAATAGAGAATTAAAACCTGGAGCACAGATATCAGCTTAGGGTAAAAACAGACTTAGATAACTAGTACCATTTGGTAATGTGCTAAACTGCTTACTGAGTTTCAAGTTTGGAAAGGATTAACTATTTCTTCATCAGTGTGGCAGTGTGCTCCGCCCCCCCGGCCCCACATAAGCAGTGACTGCCAGTGGGGGTCGTTGTGGCTGCATCCAGCTTATGCTGGACTTTGGGGATGGATGGCAACACAGTAGCCAAGGGCTGCCTGGCGTAGCGACCCACACATCTTGCTGGTATGCAAATATGACTGTAACTAAATCATCTTACTCTATAAATAGTGGACAGCCCAGGGCCCATTGAGCTCTCCTGCACGGCAGCGGGCTGCACGCCAGGATCTCCCCTTGAGTAGGGACGCCTCTCAAGGTTACTCCTCGAGCTTGAGAGATTCCTTGCCGCAACAGATCCTCGATGAGTGACTAATAGCATGCTAAACTTTGAAATCCTAGCTAAGTGAGATAAAGGATTGATTGTGCATATATAATATTTTAGAAGTAAACCGTTGACCAAGTCTGGGACTAGGATGGGATCCAGCCACACCGAGACTCCTCCCTGAGAAGGAGTTTAAAAATCAAGGGGGTCCTTTCTGAACCTCATGACTCAACAGGAGGTTCTCCCTGACAGTTTTGTCTGACCCTGTCCGCTACGCAGTAAAGAATCAAGTGTACCTCGCCATCGAATCTTGTTAAACCACTGTCACATTTACCATTGAACTTTAACTCACTGTTTTCTATCAATAAAGTGTATTGTTGCTTCTCTCTTGAGTGAAGTACAGTCTCACTCCATCCACGACAATCATACTCACACAAAAGGCAATGCACTTTAGGATATTGTTCTTTTTCTCTTGTCTGAAACAGACATTGTCTTTAGGAAACTAATAGGAATCACTTATGAATGGAACTTCTTGTTTGTGTGGTTCACCAACTGGCAACCCTTGGTCTTTCCTCTGTAGCATGCAAAATACCCAGATTTGGGGCTTAAGAATACCTGCCATATCCCACCCCCCACCCCACCCCCCCCCTGCAAATGCAAGAAATAGTCAAACACTGAGAACCGGACTCTTCTGAGATGGGAAGAAATTATAAGTTTACACTACAATGTATATCTTTCTTTACTCTAAAAACAATAAAAACAAACACATAAGAAGGAATCTCTCCATGTAGAGGAAGCAGGATCTACAACTTGAGTCTCAGAAAAATCAACCCCAGGAACAAACCCAGTAGAATCCTCTTAAAAGTCCCCATGTCCCAGCAGGCCTAAAAAGGTAAGTCTACTTTGGGACAGATACATTAAAATGTACCCCATGACAACAAAAATTAACAGCAGCTTTAACAAGAAAGATACAATCTGAATGCCTCTGTAAACTAGTATCCATAAAAAAAGTTAACACACTGAAACCCCTAAGAAAGAATGCAATGCTTTTGGATACTTACATAGCATATGTTTTGCTGGTAGCTTTAACTCCTCCAAGAGGGATTCTTCTAACAATTACCAATGAGTTCTTAGGAATCAGGGCATTATCATCTGTGTATCCTGAAAACAACATAAATACAGAAAAAAAAATCAGTCAGTTCATAAGAATGTATATTAATATGTAATTACATAGCACTTCAGAGAATCCCTTTACAGATATAAAAGCAAAATTTTGCCTGTAACATCACGCTTTTATCGTCTCAACACACTAACAGTACATGGCAAGAAATCTTCAGCTTTGAGAATCAAACGCAAGCAGCAACATCTTTTTCATTTTTTCAAAAGAGTTTGAATGCCAACAGCAAAAGGGTCTCAAAGGTCACTAACGGAGAGTCCGCTAATGCATGAGGTTCTCTCCTGATCTGGCTTAAGTTGCTTTTGCTTCTCTTAGGCTACAAAACCAATAGATCTCTGGAGAAAAACAAAGCACAGCAAAGTCTCACCTGCCCAAACCAGATTCTAAAGCCTGACTAGCTTGCCCTGCAACAAAACAGGCGCTTAGCTGAAACATGAAAACTCTGTGCCATTGCTTTCATAGCTGGGAAACAAAACTGGCAGTGCTAGAATTTGGATCACAGAAATTTTGGGGTTTTTTTGAGCTTGCTTTCACATGTAGGGCAGAATTGGCTCCAACTAAAGTGGTAACTCCCCTCTTAAGCTAATCATCTAGTTTGAACTAACCAAAGGGACGTGAATTCTTTCCATTCACGTTTTACAGAGCAGAGAGACTCAAACAAAATTACTTACAAAGACAGCCTTGAAAAGCCTTTCAAAACCAGCGTGTGCCTGAAGTCATCCATGCTTTGCCTTGGCTTACACCATGTTAGTCTTCTGAAGAGGAGGAAAGCCTTCTGACTTTTACATAAGGCCCAAACAAAAAAACCAACTACCTGGGGCACTTGGACTGAGTAAGCTTAAAATGCAAAGGTCTCTCCATGAGAATGGTTTTTACATTTTACTTACACAAGCTGGATATGATTAAATATTTTAAAGCACTATCAGCAGCCATTCCCTATAATCTGCCTACAGTTTTAAATATTAAAAGCCCTTACCTTTGCAGACTGAATCAGAATGATGGTTTGAAAACCAAAGGTGCTGTATATCTGGTCAAGGTCTGTCACGGTGGTTTTGCTCAGTGATCACACACAAAATAGGAATACTTCACAATCTATGCTCCACATTTCAGTATAGTATTCCTACAGGCAGGAACCTCTCTTAGACCAAAACATACCTACCAGAAGACATCATTTCAACCATGAAATGAAAATTTTACTTCTATTTCCAAATGACAGAATGCTTCTTCAGAAAACTGAGAAATCATTTAGCTGAAACTAAGTCCTGATCTTGCCCCCTAGTGAACTGAACAGCAAGCTCCCTCTGGACTTCAGAGTAGTTTAAAACTGTAGGAGAAAGGACTACTAATGATGAAAACAGAAGCTTTTACGGAAGTCCTATCCTGGAACCAACCCCTAGAGCTCTTCTCAAAAGGAAAATCTAACCTGTGCTGGTTTTGGCTGGGGTAGAGTTAACTTTCTTCATAGTAGCTTGTATGGGGCTATGTTTTGGATTTCTGCTGGAAACAGTGTTGATAACACAGCAATGCTTTCGTTATTGCTGAGCAGTGCTTACGCAGCATTGAGGCCTTTTCTGCTTCTCACACCAGCCCACCAGCGAGTAGGCTGGGGGTGCACAAGAAGTTGGGAGGGGACACAGCTGGGACAGCTGACCCC
>NW_008795558.1:5880-8073 GCF_000699145.1 Aptenodytes forsteri
TTCCCTGGTGCAACTTGAGGCCATTTCCTCTTTTCCTATCGCTTGTTACTTGGGAGAAGAGACCGACACCCACCTCGCTGTTGTATTCCACACCATACAACGTCATGCTCAGCATATAAAGCTGGGAAGAAGAAGAAGGAAGGGGAGGACGTCTAGAGTGATGGCATTTGTCTTCCCAAGTAACCATTATGCATGATGGAGCCCTGCTTTCCTGGAGACGGCTGCACACCTGCCTGCTGATGGGAAGTAGTGAATGAATTCCTTGTTTTGCTTCGCTTGCATGCGTGTCTTTTGCTTTACCTATTAAACTGTCTTTATCTCAACCCATGAGTTTTCTCACTTTTACCCTTCCAATTCTCTCCCCCATCCCACTGAGGGGGGAGTGAACGAGCGGCTGGGTGGTGCTTAGCTGCTGGCTGGGGTTAAACCACGACATACCCATTACACAGCCACCTGTCAAGAAAGGCCTGCACTGGGACTTTTTGATGGAGAAGGAGCTCAAAGAGTACTGAGGCCCAGACAAACAACAGGGAGATCATGCCAGCTGCAGTTCTAGAAGCCCAAAGCAGCTGTTTCTACCTGCTGAACAGAGTCATAGAGAGTATTCTTTCTGGTCCAGATCACAAACCACTGGGCTGAGATTTCAGAGATACAGGATAAGCAACAGTGGCTCCTCAAAAAGGCCGGAGTTTGCTACACCTCTGCTGAGCTGAGGATTGTGGCAGTTCTGCAGAAGATTACAAGTGGCAGCCCCTCTCCTAGAGATCGACTGTATATATGAGGACAGCAACCAATGCATGTATTCACAAATTATGCAAGCCTGCAGAAGTCTGAACATACAGAACAGGTGTATGATGCAAAAAAAGGAAGATGTCCTCTTTTAGTAGTTTGTGACAATTCACTGACCATTAGAAGAGAAGCATTGTCATCTGCCTTCTGAATAGACTTTCCTTGTTTGTATACACACAGAGATAGATATATGCTTGTTTTTAATCTGCTTGTTAAGTGCACAGTGAAGAGAGCTCCAGCCATTGAATAACAGACTGATATAAAAATGAATTCACCTTAAAAGTCAATCGGTACACATTTAAATGGATCAACTGAAGAGTGACAATAGCTTGGTGAAGTAAAGACTTTATTTGTATAGGACGCTTATCACGGCACATATTTGTATTTGGTCCTTGAAGTACCCCACTAGCTTGGTCGCTGCGTCAGAGGCTTTGTGGATCAGTATTTACATATGGCAGAGCACATTGCTGAGTTAGTTCTGTGAAGGGACCTGATTCCACTTGGCTTTAATACATTTATTTTTCCTTCACCTCAATTAATTGAATTCACTTTGGTGATGAAATTTTATTAAAGGGGAAGTCAAAAAATGTAGACTAAAAAGTTAACTTTTTTTTAAAATAGGAAAGGACTAAAGCTGGAGCGCTATTCCTGAAGTCCCTGGACATTTTTGTGTGCTCGATTTGAATTTAACAGATGCCAGCTCAGTCTAACAGCTCTCAGACTAAACTGCCATCTCCCAGCAGGAACCTGTTCCCCACGGGCAGCAACATCCCCTAGCAGCGACTTGGCAACTACCTGGACCTGCAAAGCAGGTCATGCCTCACCGCATGACTCCACACCTGCAAAGTCACCAGTGACATCATGCTCAACAAAGTGACTTTTCACACTTGTCCAAGCAGAGCTCCAATAGAAATGTTCAGCAAAGCTGGAGGTAACAACGTTGGTGATTCCTGCCCCCTTCTAGCACAAAACTTGTTTTACTGTCGGTGATGGCCAGTGAGTGGCTACTGGGCTTTTGTCAGTCTGACCTGTGATTACAAATAAAGATTCAATTAACTCAGAAAGCTTGCAAAAGCAAAGGAAGATTTGGGTGTTAGAGTGAAGTCAAGAGCAGAAGAGACATAACAGTCTAAAACTTGCTATCTGTTCTACAAGAAAACAGTCTGCTTGAGAGAGTCAAGGGAAAGAAGTATTTCAAGGAACGAAGGGAGGCAGACAAGTTAAACAATAGCTACTTCAACTGCTGCCTCACGCTGACCTAGAAATCTTAAATCAACAATTGCGTTAGTGTCCACAGCCTTCTTCCTGCACAAAAGTACAAAGAGCTCAGGTTATGCTCTGAAGTTTATACTGCTTCGCATTTAATGCACAATTTAAAAATCCCATTTTTAAATTCATCTGTAA
>NW_008795558.1:10998-18256 GCF_000699145.1 Aptenodytes forsteri
TTCAGCCAGGCCGGTCGTCTTCCCCGCCCATTCTTTTTATGGCGCACAGGGACAGCCTGCTCCTGCGCCTTTAAGACTTCCTTCTTGAAGATCGTCCAGCCTTCCTGGACCCCTTTGCCCTTCAGGACTGTCTCCCAAGGGACTCTCTCAACCAGCGTCCTGAACAGGCCAAAGTCCGCCCTCCGGAAGTCCATGGTTGCGGTTTTGCTGCCCCCCTTCCTTACTTCACCAAGAAACTTCACCATTATGCTACTGGGGGAAGGATTTGCAGAGCAAGAGATGAAGATGACTACTAACATGCCTGACTGTCTCTACCAGAAAACACGGTACCTCCCAAGAACACATTTTCTCCCTCACGCTTAAAAAATGCATTCTCGTTATGTGATTTTTTAACTCTGTTCTAATCAACACCACTTGTGCACTTTGCGACAAACAAATCATCTAGGTAGCTGGCACTGAAAGCACTGCCTCAAAACATCCCGATTAATAGACTGGACTACTATTTCTGGATTTTCATGCACTCCAGGGGAAGAAGGATCTGCATGAACAAGGGGACTGTCAGGTATATAGGGTCTCCAAACTACACAGGTTCTGTGTAAAACAATTTGTCTCCATTAGAGAGGGGGGAGTAGATTGTCTTTGGTTTAGTTTTCAATAATTAGAAAATGTCAGCATACCCAGATTACCGTTTTTAAACCAGCTTCCACATAAGTACCAGATCTGTGTACTGTGGATCACCTGCCGTATAAATTTGTTCTGAATCAGATATCATACTGTGCTGATTCAAACAGCACACACGATACTCTGTTTATGCTGCCCTTTGGCTTTTGCTGGCTCCTGGAAGGTAGATGATACCTGATCTGGATAAGGTCTGCTGGGCCAAACTTACCTCTTCAGTAAACTTCAGAAAAAAATTGTATCAGCAGAGTTTGTGCCAGATCAGCATATTGCATCGTGTAGTCCCAGCCCTTTTGATCTGGTATTGGGTGTCCTAAAACGAAAGCAATGACTGATGAAGCCCAGACTTAGGGTCTGCTCACACAGTCAGGAGATAATGTATCCAAGGTGGCCGATGGTTTTATGCCTCCCAGCTCACCACAGCGCAGCCCAGCCCTGCCCTGCCCTGCCCTGCCCTGCCCAAGGTGAATCCCCCTCCAGAGTCCAGTAGAACGTGCCTGGTTGCTCCCTCAAGCATTTCAGCCAAAATGGCCTGACCTCATGATGATCTGCAGCTCGGATTGTTCAAGCTAACGCTACTCATTTGGACTCAAGCAGGATAAGGGATGCTCCCAGAGCATCTGAGCTGCAAGATCGGAG
The DNA here is from genome assembly GCF_000699145.1 of Aptenodytes forsteri. NCBI lineage: Eukaryota > Metazoa > Chordata > Aves > Sphenisciformes > Spheniscidae > Aptenodytes > Aptenodytes forsteri. The sequence goes on from NW_008795558.1 coordinate 12,316, forward strand.
GAGTAACCTCTGGCAGGAGGGTGGTGAGAGCAGTTGAAGATGGCAATCTGGGCAGCAGCCACACAGCTGCACCCGGAGGAGGATGTGTGACCAGATCCTGACTACCTGGGAATGCTGCTGTCTCTTTACTTAGACAAATTCATCTCACACAAAAGGTTCGACATGCCTGTTAACCGATGTTTCCCACACTCAACAGAAATGCTCATGTCATAACAGACAATTAGCTTGCTGTTGCAGCACATAAGACAGCATTCTTACATTACCCACATTTATGACTTTAAAAAACAAATCGGGAACCTCCTAGTAAGGCAAGGAAATACCCCGTGGCTTTCAGAGGGAGCTGGGTTAGGTTCTGAAACTCATTCAGAAACAAGAGCAGCGTTAAGGCTTGCTGTTCTCTGCACGCCTGTTGGCATCAAGACTATTTCTGCAGCTTTAAGTTGCTTCTGTAACTTTTAACTCTTTTGCTTTCAACTGCATTCAGCAGTAAATTGTTCTCTCAGTTCTGCAAAACAGCCTAAAATGTGTTACCCGAGTTTTGTCACTATTTTAGGTCATACTCACACATTAGTTAAAAAAAAACAGTAAAGAGAAACTATTTGCTTTAAAACGTACTTTCAGTGTTTTACCATTACAGATTATTAGGAGCTGTGTAGGGAACTTCATCTCATTAACCACTTTATTGATTTAGAAACAGCTTTAGCTTCTAGTGCTAAGCAAGGCTATTAGTCCTAACCATTCTCAACACATTGCAGATGCAGATGAAATTTCAGATGGAACTGCAGATGGAGATGCCATGGAAGGTGCTGATGCCATTGCAGGTGCCATTGCAAATGCAGATCCCTTGGAAGGTGCTGATGCCATTGCAGATACAGGTGTCAGGGCAGATACCATTGGAGATACAATTGCAGCAGCAGACACCATTGCAGAAGCAGATGCCACTGCAGATATAGAGACCCTTGCAGATGCAGATACGCATGCAAATGCAGAAGTAGTGGCAAATGACACTGCAGATGCAGACAGCGTTGCAGACGCAGACACCACACAGATGCCACTGGGGATGTAGAACATGCTCAGATACCATTGAAGGTGCCATTGAAGATACAACAGCAAATGCCATTGAAGATACCGCGCCGGATGCAGATACCACCACAGATACTATTGCAGATAGCATTGCAGATACCCTTGCAGATGCAGATACCCTTGCAAATGCAGATGCCATAGCAGATGCAGATAACATGGTAGGGACTATTCCAGAAGTCAACAGCAATGTGGATGCCGTTGCAGATTCCATTTCAGACTCATACACCATAGCAGATGCAGATGACATTGCAGGTGTCAGTGCAGAATGAATTAGCGTTGCAGACACCACTGCAGATAGCATTGCAGGTGCAGATACCGTAGCAGATGGCACTGCAGATTCAACTACCACTGCAGACCCCATTGCAGATACCTTTGCAGGTGCACGATCTGTTCTTGAAACTGTTGCAGGTGCAGATACCAATGCAAACAGCATTGCAGGTGCAGGTGGCACTGCACAAGGAGATACCATGGCAGATGCAGATACCACTGCCGGTGCAGATACCTTTGCAAATGCAGATGCCCTTGCAGATCTAAATACCTCTGAAGAAGCCGGTACCATTGCAGATACCTTTGCAGGTGCCATTGCAGTTGCAGGCACCCTTGCAGACGCAGATGTCATTGCGGATGCCACTGCAGATGCCGATACCACTGCAGATACCACTGCAGATGAAGATACTATTGTGGATACCACTTTACCCTCAAATACCATTGCATGCACCACTGCAGGTAGCATTACTGATGCCATTTCAGATGCTGACATCGTAGCAGATGCGGATACCATTACTGATGCAGATGCCATTCCCAGCGCAAATACAATTGCAGAGAGCATTGCAAGTGAACATACAATTGCAGATGGAGATGCAGCTGCTGTTGCAGATACCCTTGGAGATGCCATTGAAGATGTAGACTAAATTGGAGATGCAGACACCATTGCAGATACCATTGCAGATGCAGGTAGCAATGCTGATGCAGACACCATTGCAGAAGTTATCGTAGCAGAGGCTGTTGATGATGCAGATAGCATTGCGGATGTAGATACCATTTCAGATGCAGATACCATGGCAGATGGCATTGCAGATTCAAATACCATTGCAAAATCCATTGCATGCTCCTTTGCAGATGCATGTGCCATTCCTGGTAATGTTGAAGGTGCAGACAGCAGACCAATACAATTGCAGATACAGACGCCATTTCAGACGCTGCAGATGCAGATTCTGCTGCAGCTGCAGATACCATTGTAGAAATCACTGCAGAGACCATTGCTGAGGCGCAGTCATGTGCAGATACAATAGGAGATGCAGATGCCATTGCAGACGCAGGTACCACTGTAGATGCAGAGGCCATGGGAGACACCCACAGCATTACAAATGCCATTGCAGACGCAGATATCTTTGCAGCTGCAGACAGCATTGCAGATGCAGAGGCCATTGCAGATGCCATTGCAGAGGCCACTGCAGATTTCATTGACAATGCCATTGCAGATACCCCCCCCGACAGAATACCATTTGAAAGATACCCATTCAATTGCAGATACAATGCCAGATGCAATGGCAGATGCAATGGCAGGTACGGACACAATACACCCACCATAAGAGATACAAGTACAGTCACAGACAGAATTACACATACAATTACAGACACAAGACGAGCCACAGACATGAGTACACATTCCATTACACCTATAAATACAGACACTGATCTCATTCCTGACAGGGGTACCATTACAGAGAGAGGAGCCGTTACACGTTCAGGCAGTGATGCACATGCCATTGAAGATATGGGGAGTATTGGCACTAGCGCTGGTATCCGCAATGGCATCAGCATCTTCAAGGGCATCTCCATCAGCCGTTGCATCTGAAATTGTACTTGCATCTGCAATGCCATCTCCAGTGGCATCGATGCTCATATCTTCAAAAGAACCTTCAACAGCATCTGCAATGGCATCTGCAGTGGTGTCTAAATTTTAGAGTTGCAGACAACAGTACAGTTGCACACTAAGCATTCCAGATGCAGATGCCTTTGCATCTGGCGTTGCAGATTCAAATGCTATTGCAGGCACCATTTCAGATGCTGCTGATAACCCTGCAGATGCCATTGGCAAAGGAAATAACACTGTAGAGGCAGGTACCGCTGCAGTTAAGAAACCGTTGCAGATGCAGCGGACGTTGCAGATGCAGCAACCATGGCAGATATCGATAGCATTACACATACCGATGCAGATACCAATACCAGTGCAGATGCCACTATCACTACTATTACAGACCCTGATACCAGTACAGAGACACTGATACCGTTACAGGTAGTCACACCGACACTGAGACTGTTAGTGGTGCAGAGACCATTAGAGATACCCTTGCTGATGCTATTTCAGCTGGAGAGGGAAGTACATGTACATATATACAAACCAAACACACGTGCACATACAGAAACCATTGCACATACACGTGTAGATAGAGATACCATTAGCAATGCAGATACAGTTACAGGTAAAATGACAAATAAAGACCGAGATACCGTTAGAGGCACAGATACTGGTACCATCGCAACTACAGGCACCAGTACCATCACCAATACTATCACATAAGCCATTATAATTACAGACACAGACTGACATTAAATTTCCGATACAATTGCAGATACAGGCACAAAATATGTAAAGTTCCAGATAAAATGACAGAGAAAGGTACAATTAAACATACTAGTACAGATGTGCAGTCACTGGCACTATTACACATACAATTGCAGAATCAAGTACAGGTTCAATTACACATAGAAGTACAGATACAAGTAGAGTCCATTAGAGGTGCCATTAGAGATAGAGTTACCGTTACAGGTAAAGGTATTGATACAAATACTCCACGACCTCATGCACAGCCACTGATGCTTCAAGGTGTACCTGCTGCAGCATGGACTTATCCACAGGCACAGGTGCTTCAAGGTGTACCCTCTCCAGTGTGGACTTACCCTTGGGCCACAATCCCTTCAGAGGCACCTGAGGCATCAGGTCAGTCTCCCAGGGGTGAGAGGGACCGGAGAAAGACTGCCATCACCCTTTGTCCTCCTTGCAGACCCTGGATGCCATAAGCGGCATGCTGCGAGCGTTGCTGCTTAGTTCTCAACTCGACTTGTGGCTGCACCTCATCTTGCAGGTCTGGCATGGGCAAGGAGTGGCATTGGGCCTTGAGTGGATGGTCCCCACCCACAGAACACATTGCAGGCAAGGTGCCCACCTCCCTTGGGCTCTTCTGGAGCCTGGTGTCCCCTGGCTGCAGTCAGCCATATCCCTGCCCCCACTGCAGACCCCCCAGGGAGGCTCCTGCCTGCAAGCCCTGCCTCTACGCAGAGGGGACATGGGACTGTGTGCTGGGGGAGGGCACAGAAAGGAGCAGAGGCTGCACTGGAGGTGGCATCTGCCTACCTGGTGGCCACAAGGTTGGGGGCAAGAACCCCACCACAGGCTTTGTTCTGGCTTGGAGGAAGCCTGGATGGATGGTGGGAGTCCAGCCAGGAGTCCATCCGTCCTGCTTCTGCTGGAGCGGGTGCCAGCTCCTGGGGCGGACCAGCAGCTCCTCTCTTCTCCTCCCAGGGGCTGCTGCCCTTCACCAGCTCCCCAAGGATGGCGGGCAGGGGCAGGGGCATGGGCAAGGGAAAGGCAGGGGAAGGGCAGGGGCAGGGGAAGGAGAAGAGCAGGGGCAGGTCTGCCCTAGGACTTGCTGCCTGGCCCTGGTGCCCTTGCCTGTAGCTGCTCGTGTGAACCAGGAGCTGCAGGGTGTGAGCAACGCTGCAGGCTCTGGCTGTCTCTCACTGCCATCCACTTTTCAGGTGCTGGCCGGCGCTGACATTCAGGTGAAGACGTTCACTGCCATGTACCAACTCCAGCGGTACCTCAGACACACGAACCTGGAGATGCTCTCGGCGTTTCTCCAAGGCCTCATCATGCTGTTGCAGAGATGAGACAGTGAGTGGGGTTGACTCGAGTGGGGCCACACTGGCGGCTGGGGAGGGTCTGGGGCAGGGGGGTAACGCAGTGGGTTGGGGGAAAGGAGGTGGAGTGATGGCTCCAACTGCCCTCCTTGCCATGGGTGGGCAGGGTCCCACTGCCTGTACCTGCAGGCAGGGAGGGTGACCGACCCGTCTGTCCCTTCAGGATGGTTGGACAAGGGGGTGGCTGAGCAGGGGACACTGCTCTCCTGCCCTCCCTGCCCTGGCTCTACTGCATCCCCATGGGTGACTACCACCTGCCCCATGGCAGTTGCAGTGACTCTGGTGCCCCCTGCCAGGAGCCGGACAGGAAGGTGGTCCTCAGCGACCAGAGCATTTTTGTCAGGTTGGTCTTTCCCCATTAGACAAAAAGGAAATGGCGTTGTTTCATACAGGCCAGAAAAATGGAGGTCCTGCTGCCGGACGTGGTGGAGACCCTGCATGATGCCTATGTAGACGTCAGAATGAAGGCCCTGGTAGTCTTGAGGATGGTGATGGGTCATATGAAGAGGGAGGAGGCCAGCCCCATCGCCCTGCAGCTGGTGGAGAAGCTGCTGCTGCAGCCTTTCACCTGACCAGACAGAAGTAGCCTCACCATGATCTCCCAAGGCTGCCAGCCTTTCAGCTTCTCGGATAGACACGACCAAGCTGTGTGCCTGCTGCTGTCCCATCATGTACTCAGGCAGAAGAGACATGACAACCAAATATAAGCCCCCTTCCTGGAGTGAGCCCTAGGTCCTTGGCAGAGGGGATCTCACAGTCAATGTGCCAACCATGTGCCTTCTGCTGGCCTGTCAGAGACACTGGCAGATGTGAGCTTAAAAGCACGTATCCCAGCCATGAGTCAAGGGCTGACCTATGAACTGTTTCAGAAAAT
>NW_008795558.1:22714-24786 GCF_000699145.1 Aptenodytes forsteri
CATGGGGTTGTTGTGACCCAAGGGCAGGACCCGGCACTCAGCCTTGTTGAACCTCGTGTAATTGGCCTCGGCATAACACAACATTAAACTGTTCAAGTACTCTTGCAAATCATATAAAATCCAAAATGCCATACACAGATGCCTATAGGTTTTTCTATTACCATCACGTTAACAACAGAACAGGTCCTGCCAAACCTACAACCTGCAAAACCTGAAGACAATCAGCACAGAGGCGCATACGTATCCATCTTGTTCTGTCCTTGCCAAAACTGCTGGGTGACCTGTCATCAGCCTCAGTGACTCAGGCAAGACTCTTTCATCTGGCTTCACTCTGATGCAGCTCCTAGGAAAACCCCTGTTTCAGAAAGTCAGGCCTTGTTATTTTGGGAAAGTGTTGTTTCCAACTCAGGACCAAGACAACAGCTCTTAATTACATGTCCTGAGAGCAGCTTCCACCAACTGTCCCCTGCTACACACCAACAGGAACAGCACTGTCCACTCCCCTGCCCATCTCCATGACTGGGAGGAGGTGTTCACACACCCCTGGCAGCCGGCCGTGCTGCCTGAAAATTCCTGCTGTGCTGCTCAAGGCCATGAAAACTGTCACGCTATGGCTGTACCCACATCACTGTTCCTCTTTCTGAATGACACTACCCATTTCTTTATATTCCCACCTGTCTACGGCCACCTATTGCCTTCTGTCTCGTAAGCATTTTGGAAAAGCACCCTTTTTTTTTCTGAATACATGCTTTGACCTCAGTACAGCACAGGCCCAGAATCCATGACCATGGCTGGTAAAGTACATAGTGATACAGGACTGTGCAGGGATGAAAAATACCCAGTGGTTCAGCTCATTTCAGTCATTTCAGACAAGGCTTTTGGCTAGAACATGGTCGAGAAAATTTAAAACCAGTACTAACCTACACTCCCACCTTGATTGGCAGCTCCTTCTTCATCAGTTCTTTGAATTTCTTTCTCTACTGTGGAGTACATACCAAGATTTTCCTTATTAAAAGAACAAAGAAAGATCAGTTACAAATATGCAGAAAACCTGACATCCACATGCTTGGTGCCTACACAGTAACAGTAGCAAGGCCCTGCCTATACACAAAAGATTATATTAAGGTTCAGTTTTCTTATGCAGGAAGCCATTAAGGATCAACAGAATGCAACTTTCACTGGTTACCTATTTTCTCAAGAGGCACATGCTGCGTCAGTTTCTATCTTTCAGGCTGTTTCCTGTGAGAAAATGGAAGCATGTTTTATTGTAAGAAGGAAACCCTTAATTGGTAACTTAGTTCATGGCCTCATTTGCCTCTCTATGCACATATCTAGTGACTAGCCCAGGAAACGTTACAGAAGTGATTAGCAAAGCAAACCCAGGACACCTCAGGAGATCCCGTAACTACACGAGTCTGCCTTTCCTTTTCACCCTCAGGTTCCCAAAGCACCAAGGCAGAGGCAGGAAGGGCAGTCATGTGCTTGGGTTGCACCGGGGAGGAGAGAGCAGGAACAGCGCTCTGGCACCCAGGATTAGTAACAAGAATTTCTGCTCTGCACTGGGGCTTAGTCCATGTACGAGTACAGTACTGACCCAGACATGAAACTGAGGGTGTCAGCTAATGACAGGTGCCACATACACTGTATTTTCTTCCATCGCCGCCTCTTGATGAATTGTTTTCCAGGCTCTTCCATCTCATTGCAGCTTAGATAACTGCACTCTGGCTCAGGCCAAACCAGGGACTGGTGACCCTCAGGGCAGCAGCAGGAACTGCTCTGACCCTGGTTGTGGGGTTGTCCCTGGGGCTGAGCACTTGGGTCCAGGGCTGGTGAACTGGGCCATGGTGGGGCCCATTGGTGTTGAGGTCTCCAGTTCCCCCCCAGGCCCGTCCACTCTGGGAGACACCTGCTTCTGTGCCTGCAGCACCCCTGGCCCTGGTCCTGGCCAGGATTCCCCTCACCCTGGCTGCCCCCAGCCCATCTCTCACCCATTTCTCTTCAGGCCCCTCGCCTTCCTTCCCTCCTCCCCAACCAGCTGTGACAGGCCAACACCAGCTCCACTGATTGGCAGT
>NW_008795558.1:25476-28396 GCF_000699145.1 Aptenodytes forsteri
TGTATTCCCTGCCGGTGCTGGATTACGTGAGGTCTCCTGATCTTCTTCTTGAGGTAGGAGCAGCAAGAAAGAGAAAAAGAAAGGTGGGGGGGAGGAACCAAACACGCTGCTGAGAGTTGCCTTTACCCTTGTCTTTGCTCCTCGAAGCTTTCTTTTCCTGCCTCCTCCTTGCATGGACCTACTCGCCTCCTGGGTCTCCCTGCTGAGTCTTTCCTCTCCCGGAGTGCCCCAGGTCGTCCGCGCAAGCTTCTAACAGGCTAGCCTCGTCCTGCAGTCTCTGTCTTGCCAGTCACCGTGAAAACTGTCAGCATGGCACGGAAGGAGAATGGAAAAGGGGCCTGCAGAGGTCTGGGGTGTGAGCTCGCCGGGGCTCCTAGTGAGCACAAGCGGGCGCTGAGAGCCTGCACTGCTGGAGGGCCCCACGTTGTGCTTGCAAGCCGGGTCCGACCGAAGGCATTGGCTGCGGTTCACAGCAGAGCTGATTGGCCGAATCAGCTCTTCGTCCTCTGATGCTCACGGCAAGAATGAGAGCCAGGGCACCCTTCTCCACGTGAATCTAGTTCACGACTAGAATCACCGACTGACCAATGACCAGGCAGTTCCTGAGCAGTGGTCACGGCCCCCGCCAACGCCCCCCAGTTTATATACTCATCATGACATCATACGGTATGGAATATGCCTTTGGCCAGTTTGGGTCAGCTGTACTAGCTGTGTCCCCTGCCAGCTTCTCGCTGGCAGGACATGAGAAGCTGAAAAGTCCTTGACTAGAGTAAGCACTACACAGCAATGCCTAAAACATTAGAGTTTTATCAATATCATTCATGAAGTAAATACAAAACACAGCACTATAACACCTACTAGGAAGAAAAATAAATCTATCCCAGCTGAAACCAGGACACAGCCCTTTAAAAGCCACACAAACACTCTGGCTCTGAGCTTGCCTAGCCACCTCACTGGCCCAAAGTTCTCTCTGATTCTCACCAGAGCCCAGCTCTGAAATTGAAAACATGCAGAGACTGTTGCCGTACGAAAGGTGCCAGCACTGAAACCTGTAGCCGGCCCTCACCTTCCTTTGGCAGCCCTTTCACAGCCCCACAAACACTGCGGCTCTGAGCTTGCCTAGCCACCTCATTGGGGCAATGTTGTCTTTCATTCTTGCTAGAGCCCAGCTCCGAAATCAAAACTGTCCAGCGACTGCTTCCACATGAAAGGTGCCAGGAGCGAAAGCTGTTGCTGGCCCTCACCTTCCCTTGGCAGCCCTTCCACAGCCCCGCCAAACACTGCGTGGCTGAGCTTGCCTATCCACCTAACAGACCGACAGTTCATTCTCGCCAGAGCCCAGCTCCGAAAATAAAAAGTACAGCGACTGCTCCCACATGAAAGGTTCCAGGACTGAAAGTTGTTGCTGGCCCTCACCTTCCCTTGGCAGCCCTTCCACAGCCCCACAAACACTGCGGCTCTGAGCTTGCCCGGCCACCTATATGGCCCAATGTTCTCCCTCATTCTCGCCAGAGCCCAGCTCTGCAATTGAAAATGTCGCTGGGCTCTGGTGACGCTAAGAGAGAACGTCGGGCCAGTGAGGTGGCTGGCAAGCTCAGAGCGCCAGTGTCTGTGGGGCTGTGGAAGGTCTGCCAAGGGAAGGCGAGGGCCAGCAACAGCTTTCAGTCCTGGCACCTTTCTTATGGAAGAAGTCGCTGGACGTTTTCAATTTTGGAGGTGGGCTCTGGTGACACTGAGATTGAACGTTGGGAAAGTCATGTAGCTAGGCACGCTCAGAGCCCCAGTGCTTGTGGGGCTGTGAAAGGGCTGTCAAGTGAAGGTGAAGGCCAGCAACAGCTTTCACTCCTGGCACCTTTCATGTGGGAGAAGTTGCTGGATGTTTTCAATTGCAGAGCTGGTCTCTGGCGAGAATGAGGGAACATGGGGCCATATACGTGGCCGGGAAAGCTCAGATCCGCAGTCTTTGTGGGGCTGTGGAAGGGCTGCCAAGGGAAGGTGAGGGCCAGCAACAGCTTGCAGTCCTGGCACCTTTCGTGTGGGAGCAGTCAATGGACGTTTTCAATTTCAGGGCTTGGCTCTGGCGACGCCGAGTGGGAAGGTTGGGAAAGTGAGGTGGCTAGGCAATCTCAGTGACCCAGTGTTGGTGTGGCTGTGAACGGGCTGCGAAGGGAAGGTGAGGGCCGGCAAGAGCTTTCAGTTCTGGCCGCTTCTATGTGGGAGCTCTATGTAATGGTTTTTCATTTTGGAACTGGTCTCAGTCAAGAGTGAATTTTAGGTGGAAGAGCAATTGTAGAGCCTTTTTGTTAGTAGGGCAATAAAGAGGCTGCCAAAGGAAATTGAGGGGTACCAAAAGCTTTGAGTCTGAACACTTTTGTGTAGGAGCTGTGATTTTTGTTTTTCCGTTTTGGGGACGGGCTCCGGCGAACATGCAGCTTAGGTGAAGAGCAAGTGCAGAGCCCCCGTTTTACTGGGGCTGTAAGGGGGCTGTGGAAGGGAAGGTGATGGCCACCAATAGCTGTGCTGGCACTTTTATATGCAGCCTGCATCCTGGATGTTTGTTTTGGAGCTGCTTCCTGGGAGGGTGAGTGTTAGGTAGCAGCAGAAGCGCGGAGTCACGTTCTTATGGGGGCTGTGAAGGGGCTGCCTAGGGAAGGTGAGGGCCAGCAACAGCTTTCAGTGCTGGCCACTTTTCTGTAGGAAGACGAGGTGGTGGGTGTCCGTTTTGGAGCTGGTCTCTGGCACATGTGGTATTGGTGGTAGAGCAAGCACAGTGCCCCAGTGCTGATAAAGCTGTAGTGGGATGCCAGGGGAAGGTAACGTTTACCCACAGCTTGGAGTTCTCCCCACTTGTGTTTGCGATCCTGTCGTGGTTTAACCTCAGTCAGCAACTGAGCACCACACAGCCACTCACTCACTCCCC
>NW_008795558.1:36000-40555 GCF_000699145.1 Aptenodytes forsteri
TGCTTGGTTTCACTGAAGTTATTCTTCATTAGTCTGGGTGATTCTTATTGTAATAACATTAGTATGGCATATAATATTATTAGTATGATTAGTATATCTGTGTATTATTAGTATAACTATTATAACTGTAATTAGTACTTAACATCACATAGTTCAGATCATTGGCTATTCTCACCCAAAATCAAATCCCCTTGAGGTACACATCAGACTTCCCCATCCTCCTGCATTATCCACCAAGTGCACCCAGGTCCTTGAGCAAAAGCAATCCCACGGATGGGTTTGCCTTTGCCCGAGGCAGGAATAACCCAAACTGTTTTCAGATCAGATCCCTACGCAGTGTCTGTTTCAGACAGATCCCTACGCAGTGAGTTTCTGGTTTTTGATGGTGGCCTCCAGCTAGGGTGAGGGTTAGGTGGAAGAGCAAGTGCATAGCCCTGTTTTCAGTAAGACTGTATAGGGCTGCCAAGGGAAAGTGAGGGCCACTACCAGCTTTCAGTCCTGGCCGCTTCTGTGTTTGAGCCCGAGGTAAAAGTGTTTGTTTTGTAACTGGGTCCTGGGAGGGTGTGGTTTAGGTGGGAGAAGGAGTGCAGAGCCCCATTGTTAGTGGGGATGTGAATAGGCTGTCAAGGGAAGGCAAGGACCACAAAAATCTTTCAGTCCTGGCCACCTCTGTATGGGAGCCCTAGGTTCATTCTGGAGATGGTCTCTGGTGAATGTGTGGGTTAAGTGTAGAGCAAGCGTAGAGCCCCCTTGTTGGTGGGGCTGCATCCCGCTTGGTGTAGGGGATGCAAAGGGAAAGTGAGGGCCACCAACAGCTTTCAGTCTGGAGCTGTAAGTTGTGTTTGTCCTTTTTGGAGCTGAGCTCCAGCAAGGGTGAGGGTTAGGTGGAAGAGCAAGCACAGAGCCCTGGTGTTGGTGCAGCTTTAAAGGACTGCGAAAGAAAAGTTGGGACCATAACAGCTTTCAGTCCTGGCCACTTCTGTGTGGGAGCTGTAAGTTGTGTTTTTCTGTTTTAGAGCTGGGTGCCAGAAAGGATGAGGGTTAGGTGGTAGAGCAAGCTGTTATGGATTTATGCACACCGGCCACCATAACAGAGTCCGACCCTAGAATCCCGCTGATTAATGTAAGGTCCGAGTGAAGGTTTCCTATTCCTCTTTCATTAGTTCTCAGGTTACAGCTCAAGCAGGGTAACTCCAGAGAGGGACCCCTACCCCAGATCGCACCCCTCAATTATACCTGTACCACCGATCACCTGATCCCCAAGTCCAATCACTTTATTCTGGTCGTTGGTCTTTTGATTTCTTACTGGTTTTCACTCTCACTGGGCTGGCCTTCTTCTGAAGTTACTTCATTCTCCTGGAATTGTTTCCTTGGTCCTTATCTTCTTCATTCCACTTGCATCTGCCAGATTCATCTAGTTCTGTATTAGTAGCATTAGTTTTATCAAAAAGTTTACTCTCAGTCAGCTCTTGCGGCCTGAGGCTTCAACTGCTTTAGCTACTAGTGCTAAGCTACTAATGCTAAACAAGACTATTCAGAGAGAAGAATGCAGTTAAATCAAATTTCTTCTCTAACAGAGCATGGACCCCCGTTGTTAGGGGGGCTGTGAAGGGGCTGCCAAGGGAAGTTGAGGGCTACTAGCAGCTTTCAGTCCTGGCAACGTCTATGTTGTAGCTGTAAGTTGTGTTTGTCTGCTGTAGAGACGGACTCCGGCAATCAATCATGAGGGTTAGGTGGTAAAGCAAGTGCCTAGCCCTGTTGTTGGTAAGACCGTGTAGGGGCTGTGAAGGGAAAGTGAGGGCCACTACCAGCTTTCAGTCCTGGCCACTTCTGTGTTTGAAACCTAGATAAATGTGTGTTTATTTTGTAACTGGGTCCTGGGAGGGTGAATGTTAGGTGTTTGAAGAAGCGCACAGCCCTGGTATTGGTTGGGCTGTGAAGGGGCTGCCAAGCGGAGGTGAGGGCCAGCAACACCTTGCAGTCCTGGCACCTTTTGTGTGGGAGCAGTCGCTGGATGTTTGCAATTTCGGAGCTGGGCTCTGGCGGCGGTGCTGAGAGTGAGCAAGGCAACAACATCGGCACCCTGAGCTGGCTGGCGAGCCCGGAGCCCCAGTGTCTGTGGGGCTGTGGAAGCGCTGCCAAGGGAAGGCGAGGGCCAGCAACAGCTTTCAGCCCTGGCACTTTTCGTGTGGGAGCAGTCAATGGATGTTTTTAATTTTGGGGCTTGGCTCTGGCGATGCTCAGAGAGAATGTTGGGAGAGTCAAGCTTTGAGGCCTGCAGGAAAGGTGACAAGAGTCAAAAAAGCTGGGCAATGTGCAGGGGATGCAGGGTTTGGGGGGGCCATGCAAGCTTTTTAGGGGTACAAGGGAGGGATCCCTCCTCTCTGCCGGTGATGCCCAATGCCCTTGCGTCTCCCCGGCCTCTCACTGTGAGCGAGGGGGAGGCCAGCACTGAACCAGATGAGGAAACTGTGACCAGCAGTGGCTTCGTCACTTTCCATCTGCAGCAGCATCTGTGTCCCGGCTGCCAGCAAAGCTCTGGGACGGAAAGTGCCGCAGAAAAGTCCCAGTAACAGAGCCTCCGGACCATGACCCCCAAAAACTGAGAGGGAATCAAAGCAACACAGAGGGTCCGGCTCCAGGCTGAAGACGTGGAAGGAGAGCATCACCACCTGGCCCTTAGGGATCTGTGGGGGACATGGAGACAGAGGGACAGGAGAGAGTATCACCACCCGGCCCTCGGGGACCTGGCGTCACAGGGACAGGGGGACATGTGGGGAGAGCATAACCATCTGGCTCTCGGGGACCTGTGAGACATGGGAATGGGGGGACATGGGGACACAGAAGAGTGTCATCACCTGGCCCTCGGCAACCTGTGGGAGATAGGGGGACATGGGGACAGGGGGACGCAGGAGAGCATCACCACCTGGCTTTTGGGGACCTGTGGGACAGGGGGACATGGGGACACTGAGGGAGAGTGTCACCACCTGGTCCTCAAGAACCTGAAGGACAGGGGACCCTCAGGGATGGGAACTGACAGGGATGGGGACCACTGGGGACAAGAAACCTCAGCGATGGGGACAAGAGACTGGGGACTCTCAAGGATGGAGACCAATGGAGACAGGGGACAGAGACTGTCAGGGATGGGGATGGGGACCATCAGGGACAAGGACAGTCAGGGACAGGGACCGACAGGGACAGGGTACAGAGACCATCAGGGATGGGAACTGCCAGGGATGCGGACCTTCGGGGACAGGGACCATCATGGATGGGGTATAATGTAGACGGCGACCCTCAAGGATGGGGACCGATGGGGACAGGGACCATCAGGGACAAGGACAGTCAGGGATGGGGACCAACAGGGACAGAGGATGGGGACAGGGACCCTCAAGGATGAGGACCAACAGGGACAAAGACAGTCAGGGATAGGGACCAACAGAGACAGGGGACACAAACTGTCAGGGATGTGGACTGATGGGGACAGGGACCCTCAGGGATGGGGACTGATGGGGACAGATGCCATCAACCATCACAAATGGAGACCAGATGCCACCAGGGACAGACATCATAAACCACTGGGGACAGAGACCACATGCCACCAGGGATGGACACCACCAAGGACAGACACCAGCAAGGATGGACACCAGATGCCACCAGGGACATAGACCACCTTGCGCTCCCCTGCTCCGTCCCCGGCACTGTGGGTGGAGTTTCAGCTTGGGGGACACACAGGGTGCTCTCGGGTCCCTGTGGGGCGGAGCTGCCCCCCTGCAGGGTGACCCTAGAGGGGCTTAGCAACTCTATTTTTGCAGTATTGTTGCTGCTTGTCTATTGATCCAGATGTCCCTGGAGTCAGTCTTGCTAGAGTTACGATCTATGATGGCAGACAGTGCTGGGAGGGTTTCAAAGGTGCATCAGAAGGGCTAGGATGCTGGTGTTATCTTGGTTGATAAGAGAAAAATAAGAGGTCTTTACATTCCAGAATTTACAATATATCAGATGGAAGTTTCCCCTTTGGGTTGGAAATTGAGTAAAATCTCTGTCTGAATGGGAAAATCAAGGATGTTCCACATCCAGCTCCACCTGCCCATCCTACTGCTCTTTTTTCTGCTTTTACTCTGGTTTCTGCTCCAGCTATTTCTACTGCTTCTGGTTTGCAAGCACCTCTCTGACAAGACATTATAGGGCTGGGACTAGAACCTGGAAAGCTTTCTGTGGGAAGAGTCTGTGTGCCCATTCGCACCTGCTGATTTGGTTTTGGGGCAACAACAAGTGCCCAAACTGCAGGATGATCTGGAGAAGGTGATACAAACTGTATCATAGAATCACAGAATCATACAGGTTGGAAAAGACCTTAAAGATCAGCAAGTCCAACCGTAAACCTAACACTGCCAAGTCCACCAATAAGCCATGTCCCTAAGTGCCTCATCTACACGTCTTTTAAATACCTCCAGAGATGATGACTCCACCACTTCCCTGGGCAGCCTGTTCCAATGCTTGACAACCCTTTCAGTGAATAAATTTTTCCCAATATCCAATCTAAACCTCCCCTGGC
>NW_008795558.1:40852-42317 GCF_000699145.1 Aptenodytes forsteri
CTTCTTGGCTACCTGGGCACACTGCCGGCTCATGTTCAGCCAGCTGTCGACCAGCACCCCCAGGTCCTTTTCCGCTAGGCAGCTTTCCAGCCACTCTTCCCCAAGCCTGTAGCGCTGCATGGGGTTGTTGTGACCCAAGGGCAGGACCCGGCACTTGGCCTCGTTGAACTTCATACAACTGGCCTCGGCCCATCGAGCCAGCCTGTCCAGGTCCCTCTGCAGAACCTTCCTACCCTCAAGCAGATCAACACTCCTGCCCAACATGATGTCGTCTGCAAAGTGACTGAGGGTGCACTCCATCCCCTCGTCCAGAGAGTTGATGAAGTTATTAAACAGAACTGGCCCCAATACTAAGCCCTGAGGAACATCACAAGGGGAGTGTCATTTATCCAAGGACCATATTAAAGCCATTCAAAATCTTCCTCAACCAGTTACTAAAATCAAATGTGAACCTTTTCAGGAGCTGTAGGATTCTGCCACCCCTGAATAGCTGCTTCTGAGGAAATGGCAAAACCCCTGAGACAGACTACTGCTCAAGATGCTGGAGACCCCATCCACTGGACATCAGACAAGGTAAAGGCATCTGAGCTTTTGAAGCATGCATTAACGACTGCACCTGCTCTGGGATTGCCAGACTACGGTAAGCCATTTACTTGTTCAGACATGAAGACATTTAAACTATCCCAGCCAAAACCAGTACAGGCTGGTAGCTCAAGGATCCTTTGCTTGTGTCCCTAGGACAGCTGCTGCAGCACTCCTAGTTTTACAGAGTGAAAACGTGGTGCTTGGATCCCCTTTAGTGGTACAAGCACCATGTGGAATTGAAATGCTGCTGTCACAGCACCTTACTCAGACAATGTCACCACAGCGAATACATTGCTATGAGCTGATTCTCTGAACAGCAGAAAACATGAGTTAAGTGAGGCAATACACTGCACCCTGCTACTGTACTCTATCCATCTGGGGAAGAAACTCCACATCATGATTGTGTGGTAACAACCCATTTAAGCCAAAAAGACTCCAAAATATTTAATGGATGCGTTGTTTCCAGATCCTGATCTTGAACTATGTGTAGATGGGTCCTCATATTATCTGAACAGTAACGGGGTTACAAGTTATTCAGTAACTACTGAAAATAAAGTAGTGGAGGCTTCACCACTCAGTCCAAAACTGAGTGCACAAGCAGCAGAATTGATTGCATTAACAAAGACTTGCCAGCTGTCCAAAGAAAACACTGTAAATATTTATACTGATTCTCAGCATGCATTTGGAGTATGCCATGCCATTGCACAGTGTCGTGGTTTAATCTCAGTCGGCAACTAAGCACCACGCAGCCGCTCGCTCACTCCCCCCCACCCGGTGGGATGGGGGAGACAATTGCAAGAGCACAAGTGAGAAAAGCTCGTGGGTTGAGATAAAAACAGTTTAATAATTGAAATAAAATAATAATAATAATAATAATATG
>NW_008795558.1:42406-51888 GCF_000699145.1 Aptenodytes forsteri
AAAAGTCCTTGGCTAGTGTAAGCATTACCTAGCAACAACTAAAACATCGGTGCGTTATCAACTTTGTTCTCATCCTAAATCCAAAACACTGTACCAGCTACTAGGAAGGAAATTAACTCGATCCCTGCCGAAACCAGGACACACAGTTATGGAAGCAGCGTGGGTTTGTAACTTCTAGTGGGAGTTAAAACTGTTAAAAACTATACAATTGCCAAAGAAACTAGCTATCATTCATCAGCCAGCCGATACTGGTGAAAGGACAAAAGAAGAAATAGGAAATGATCTAGCGGATGTTGCAGCTAAAGCCTCAGCACGACCACCATACAAACCATTGGGCTTAGAAGCAGTCCAACAGTCCAACCTGGTGTTGCTTGCTCCTGGAAAGATGTACTTGACTGATCCTGCTGAAGAAATTGACTCTTGGAAAAAGTATGAAGCAACCAAAGACTCCCAGGGAATGGGGACATCAGGTACAGAAAACCTTCCTATTTTACCTAAGCGATACCCGATTCCCATGGCAAAAATGCATCACTACCTGGGGCATTTTGGGACTGCAGCACTATCCCAGACAGTGATGAAGAATTGGTTTGTGCCAGGAATTTATGCCGCAGCCAAATAGGTAACCACGTCTTGCACGCACTACCTTTAGCCTTAATGAATATTTAGCAAAGAGCTCAACAAACAACAAAGCTGCCTCCCTGTGAAATACTGTTCGAAAGACTGATACAACTCCCCAGAACTGATGTACCTGCTCATGTAAATTTATTAGTGGGAAATGAAAAATTTTACAGGTTCAGAAATTATTAAAATAGAATCAGGCGGGGCACAGCTAATACAACCAGTACCTCTAGATGGGGCTCTGCACCCCTTCAATCTAGGGAATTACATTTGGGCAAAAGTACATAAAAGAAAGGGTAACTTATCTCTTTTGTGGGAGGGACCATTTTTGGTATTGCTAACCTTTCTCAGCAGTAAAGGTGAAAAAATCGACTTGGATCCATCAGTCCCACCTGAAAGCTGTGACCGGTCTAGAAATGGAAACAGGAAACCCTCCTGCCACCAAGGAAACATCCACCACTGCAGAGACAAAATTACCCACAGCTGGGAACCTACAGAGACCTAGTGGATCAGCTGTGGACTCACTAACCTTGTGTAAAAAAATTCAACAACAGGGAAGTGGAAAGTAATTTGTTACTTATGAATTGCACATGGACTGAACTATATCCTTACTTAAAACTGGAGTGTAATCAAGAGATAATTGTCTTTGGTACAGTATGCTGTTTGTTTGTTCTTACTAAAATAATTTAAAACCCCTTACAAGAAACCTATTCTAATGAGACATTACATTGTAGATTTGTTCTGGGATGGTGTTTATTGAGCGCTGAAAACTCCAAAACAATGTGAATGTTCACAGATAAACTAACTCAGTATTCTGTAAGGAAGCCATACTTCTGCCCTATCAGCTACTCAGCCATTAATGAGAACATAAGCAGCTGCACAAGCCAGGGGCCTGCTCCTGTGTGATGGATGCACTCGACTCCTTAACCAAACTGGCAGTAGTTTGGTACAGGCTCCAAAGGAGGTAAAGGCCTAAGCCATAACCAGGCCAAGAACTTCTCCAGTTCAAATCTGCTCTCTGAAACCCACAAAGGAGCAGAGTGACACAGTGAGCATCAGTGCATATGAGCTTGGAACACCGACCACGCAACTAACACATGAATAGTGGGTGGCTTTTCCAAGACTCATTTATCAAGGAACAAAGAATGTTGTGGGTACAAGGAGTCTCACGTATACCTTTTCCACCGCATGTACTTTGACTAGGAGCCAACCGCTTTATCCCCTAACTATGACAGCCTAGGTGAGCCTTCTTTGAGCTCTCCCTGCTAAGCAGCTGGCTGCGTGGCGGTGATCTCCCCTTGAGCTGGGAGACCTCTCAAGGTTGCTCCTCAAGGCAGAGAGACCTTTTACCATGCGGTAAGCGACTGATACTGCGCATAACCTTGTAGTATGGTAACTTGGATTTGTGTCTTGGTAACTCCAATTTCTTTCTTGGTAACTTTGATTTTGTCTCGGTAGTTTTGAATAATTGCTATAATATGCTATATAATATGCTATAATATCCTTTGTGCACTAAGTAATAGAGTGAACCTTGCCATTGAACTTTGTTAAGTCGCACTTTTACAACACCATATTTCAATAAAACCACTTTTGCTGACACCTTTGACAATGGTTCTTTAAGCAGTCTAAATCGCCCATTCGCGACAAATTGGCATAGTTGGCAGGATCCTAAATCAGGATTCGCAACATCCTGCCCTATCACCTATTCGGGTACATTTGACATCACAAGCACCTGCAGAAGCCAGGGGACTACTCCTACCCTAATAGCTACAGAAATACCATTTACATCACAAGCAGCTGCACAAGCCAGATAGGGGATGAAGGGATTGAGAGCAGCCCTGCGGAGAAGGACTTGGGGATCCTGGTGGATCCAAGGTCTGGAACACCTCTGCTATGAAGAAAGGCTGAGAGAGTTGGGGTTGTTCAGCCTGGAGTAGAGAAGGCTCTGGGCAGACCTTCCTGCGGCCTTTCCGTATATAAAGGGGGCTTAGAAGAAAGATGGAGGGAGACTTTTTACCAAGGCTTGTAGTGCCGGGACAAGGGGCAACGGTTTTAAACTGAAAGCGGGTAGGTTTAGCCTGGACATAAGGAAGAAATGTTTTACGATAAGGGTGGTGAGACAGTGGAACAGGTTGCCCAGAGAAGTTGTGGATGCCCCATCGCTGGAAAAGGGTTCAGGGTCAGGCTGGATGGGGCTCTGAGCAACCTGATCTAATGAGAGATGTCCCTGTCCATGGCAGGGGGGTTGGACTAGATGATCTTTAAAGGTCCCCTTCCGACCCAAACCATTCTATGATTCTATGAGCTGGAGCAGCCCCCACCCAGCTGCTCGCCAGGCGCAGCACATTGCCTCGGTGCCCAGACGGCCGTGGGCTAAGGAACATCCCTGGGCAGCCAGGGAGGCAGAGGAGGCGGTACAGGCCTTGCCGGGAAGCGCTCTGGGTGCCTGCAGCAGCTCTTCCTGGCCTGGGGACAGCGGCTGGCCCCAGCACTGGGAAGAGGGAGGCAGGGAGGCAGGGAGGCAGGGAGGGAGGCCAGGACAGCAGCACGACTCGAGAGAGAGAGCCAGCCTGGCTGCTGATTATTTCCACGATGCACAGAGTCACCTCCATTAGCACCATGTGAAAATGCATGTGTCTGAGCAGCCCTGGCTGTATGGAGAGGTGGGAGTCTGCATCGGGTGGTCCTCCAGCCTGAAGGGACCTGCACACGATGCTGCTTCATCCCAGCCCTGGGAGCCTGGGCAGCAGTGGGGTCCCCGCTCCCAGGCCAGTCCTGCAGGGGTCTGTGCGGTACCCACATGCCCAGCTCCCCGATAGTCGCCCTGGGAAGCTGCGCACAGCGCTCTCACAGCTCAATCCTTGCAGGCTGCCGCATGGCCAGGAGGTGGCTGGGGAGCCTGATGTTGGGCCGAGGGATGAGTCCGGGTCTTGGGGCTTGTCTGTAGCACCTGCACACCGGGTTTCAGGGGGAGCGCTTAAACCGACACTGCGGTTTAAGTGCTGGACTAAGCCACGTGGAACTACAGCCTCTTCTGAAGCATCGCAGTTCACTGTCATCAGCAGCTGGCAATGCCTGAGTGCAAAAAGTCAGTTCCCTGATCTAATTCAGTGTTGAACTCTCCAACTTCTCACAAAACTACCTTCCTGCCAGGAGTTTGATAGCTTCTGCCAGGAGAGGGATCAGCTCCTCCAGCGCCTTCCACCTTCCCATTTCTGTGGTGAGTTAAGTGCCACAGACAGCCTTTACAGGTGGACCTCTGCCTGTCAAAGGACTTGTATGTTGCTGTCTGCATAAAGCGATTAAGGCTGATATACTGTAAAATTTTATTGAAAACAAAACTAGAGTGTGATGTACAGAAAACTGAATGACTTGCTAGTCTTTCCACTAGTTAAATATTGCTAAAATAATAATTACTTTCTGATGTTATAAAAGGAAACAAGAAACATGAATAAAAAGTGGTGGCATGCGTTTTTCTTGGCTCACAATTTGGTTTCTGGCTTGCTTCAGAAGTAGGCCAAAGACATGTCTACAGACATGTACACTGTAGAGATCACCACAAAAATAATTTCCAGATTCGTGATTAACTTTAGTATTGTTTTGAGTTGGTTTCACTGAGCATTATTTTTTTTTTTTTAAATATTGAATCCCTGTGCTTGTTAGGTCCTGTTGAATGCCTTTTAGGCTTCCCTTTTGTTTCTTGACTTGCCAAGTCAAAGAAGAGGGAATATTTGCTACCTAATTTGGGGGGAATTTCACATGCCTTCAAATGAACACTTGGAATTTCCAGAGGTTGGGCTCGCGGTACAGCAATTATCATATGATAAAAGCTGATTGAAATATGGCCTGAGTTGGAGATGACTGAGATAGTTCTTACTGCCATTGCTATAATACCACACTGTTCATCCCAAATCATCAGAAATCCTTGATTTAAAAATTACGAGTTCTGAAGACAGATGGCATAGCTGACATACCTGGAATACTTCACAGAGTACTTATCTTCAAATGCTTAATTAAGCCATCATAACAGCTATCTCTATACATTAGTTTAAATATATAAAAATGGCCTCCTAATGTCGGGTATACTAATTCCGGTTATTAATATTTCTAAGTCCTGGAGTTTGGGGCTTTGCTATCCAAGGGCAGTAGCGGGTTGTTAAGACTGATATTTTATTCCCTGTGAAACAAATACAACAGGCATTCTCCTGAGCACTGTAGGGGCTCTCCATTCATCACAAAAAAGCCAAGAGGGCAAACCGCATCCTGATGTGCATTAAACACAGTATAACCAGCCAGTCAAAAGAGGCGATTATCCCACTGTATTCAGCATTGGTGTGGCCTCACCTTGAATACCGTGTGCAGTTCTGGGCCCCACAATTTAAGAAGGATGTGAACGTCCTTGAATGCATCCAGAGAAGGGCAACAAAGCTGGTGACAGAACTGGAACGTCCTATGAGGAGCAGCAGAGGACTCGGGGTTTGTCTAGCTTGGAGAAAAGGAGGCTGAGGGGTGACCTCATTGCTCTCTACAGCTTCCTGAGGAGAGGACATGGACAGGGAGGTGCTGATCTCTTCTCCCTAGTATCCAGTGACAGGATGCATGGGAATGTCTCTTAAGCGGTACACAGGCATCTGTCCCTTCTCACGCTTTCCGCTACGATGAAAATTTCACCTGTGAATGTCTGTTCATAATCTCAAATCTCTTGGGTTTTTTTTTTAGACAGCCTGACGTGGTCTCCCTTTTGGAGCAGAGGCACAGATCCTGTAGTTTCAAACACACCCCTATCTCCGGTTTTCCAAACTCTTGACGAGTCTGAAGTGTTCACGTCCACAGGCCGGGCTCTGACAGCTCTGGGGAAGCTCTGGTTACAGCTCTTTATAAACTCTGAGAGCACACCAATGTGGCAAAAGGAGCTGTGGGCTGTAAGTAGCTCCACATCTTGGTTTGGCGCATCCCGTGAAGACACTCCCTGACAGAGGATTTTGCTTCATTATTAGTAACAAAATGGTGAACATTACCCTGCTTTAACAGCTTCTTTAAAGGCTAGAGCAGAGAGGCAGCAGCTCCGCTGACAAACCCTTATGTCTGCCTCCTCCTTAATGCTGGGCACCATGTGCAGATCATCAGCACTGTTGTGGAGCACCTCATCATCAACCCCAACGCTGCCTATGAGAAGTTCAGGGACAAGTGCCTGGGCACTGAGCATGGGGGTGAGCCAAGGGGGTTGGGGAAGGGTGGTCTGTGAGGGTCCTGGGTCACTGAGCCAACTCCATGGAGGGCACAGCCACCCTCTGTATTTTGGGGCAACCCCCTGCTCTTCCTCTTCCAGATTTCTCTGGCAGCATCAGCAAGATCAGGATACCAGGCTACAAGTCCGGAGAGTATGAAATTGTGAATCCTGGGGTGACCAGCCAAGGGGCCCAGCCCACTGCTGCCCCCACTTGCGCAGCCACCAACCCTGCTGCCACCCTTACCTCCATGCTGGCAGCCCCACCCCCCCACACGGCTCCTAAGCCCTTGCACAGGGCTGGTGGGCGACCCCGGCAGAAGTCGTGGGCATGGGGATGTGGATGACAGTGGGCCATGCATGGGACAAACCTAACCTTTTGTCTCTCGCCCCTTTCCTCCTAACCTTGCTCTGACTTTCTCACCTCTGGGAAGTGCGAGGAGGCAAGAACCTGTTCATTGGCCACCCCAACGCTGGGATCTGCCTGCAGCAGCTCGCTGCAGTCTCCACTCCAACTGGACAGCCCGCCTCAGGAGACTGGTGACCCTCGGGGCCCTGCACGAGCAAGGTGAGAGGCTGGCAGGGATGCTGGGGACAGTGGCGTGGCGTGACCAGGGACATCTTGGGGGGGACACTGGCACCACCCAGTGCTGAGCTTTCGCCTCCTCCCAGCCACGAAGTTCATTCTTGCACAGTTTGGGCAGGTCCGGGACACCGTGCAGGTAGTTGCTGATGCTGTTGGAGAATGCTGTGCTGATGGTGAAGGCGGGTCCCACCAGCACCCACTGGGGTGGATGGGATCCTCATCCTGCCCCCGGCTGCTCACCCTCCTTCCCCCCTCACCCCCCTACAGATTACAGACAGAATGATGGAAAACCCAGCCATCACAGAAAACAAGTTGGCTGACGCAGAAGCCTGCATAAAGGGGAAGAAGCCTGCATAAAGGGGATGCAGAAGTGAGAGCACGCCGGAGATCCTCCCAGGCATCCCTGTCCCCCCCCAGGCCCTGCAAGACCCTGGGAATCTTCCCTGCCTCCATTCCCACCCAGGGGGGATCTCTGTGCCCCCCCCACCCCCCCATCTGAATTTACATCCACAGACAGCCCAGCTCAAAGCATGTCTACATCAGCATCCCCTTAGGGCATGAGCGGGGCCCAGCTGCCAGGTTTTAAATGCATCTTTTAATGGTGCATACCCACCCCCCCAGCCTCCTCATTGCACTAAATCCAGTCGCTCTGTCGGAAAGCTGCGACCCACAGGGGAAACGTCTCCTCGTTGCCACCCGTGGGGCAGGGGGTTGTGTGTGTGTGTGTAGGGATGGGGATGATCCCAAGTGGGTGGGGATGGCCCAGGGCAGGGGTGTGTGCCCCCCCCCCCCCCCAGGCTGGTGGAGATGATTATTGCTGGTACTGGGGGATGGGAAGGGGGACACCTCATTTTTGTTGAGTGAGAACCTCATGCTAAACTAACCCTGAGCAGATCTGGCCCTGGGGCCACGACACCCCCAGGCCAGAGGTAATAGGCAGGGCAGCAGGCCCCCCAGGGCAGGAAGGGTGCCCCCGGGTGTGTCCCCTAGCACCAATCCTGTTCCCCCAGCATGGGGGCTTCCCCGGGGGGGGCAGGGCATCATTGACCCTCCTGCTATGGAAAATGGCTTCAGAAGTGCTTTGTCTGGGGAGGGGGCTGTCGCCCTGTGGTTGGAGTAACCCCCCACTCCGGTGGAGCCTCCTCCCCGCCACTGCCTGGGGGGGGACCCAGGTGATCAAGACATGTCTGCAGCCAAGACAAGATGTGCTGGAGGTGCCTGTGGCCTGCAGTGGTGGGGGAGGGCCGTGACCCCCCCCAATCCATAGGTGGGTGCTGCGGGTGCCCCCACCCCCAGCAGTGTCACGTCAGCAGCTTCCTCCGTTGGTTCTTGACAGGGCACCCAGGCCATGGGCGCCAAGCCACAGCCAGGTCCACCTGGGGGGGGCAGATTACAGAGGAGGTGGGGGCAGACACCTGTGTCTCCCCCAATCTGTCTCCCCCTCTTGTCCACCACCCCCATTCCACACACACACATGGTGTCCCTGTCCCCACTTACGGTGGGGCTGGCCCCTGGGTTAGCGCTGAGGCCCCTCCGTTGCAGTGTCTCCAGGCGGGCGCTGGGCCGGGGGGTGCTGCAAGGACCAGGGGATCAGGCAGGGTGGGGAGATGTGGCAGGGTCGCCCATGTCCCCCATGCTCACCTAGCCTTCCTTCTCCAGCCCCAACAGGATGGGCGCAGATGCAGGGAGTTCCCCTGTGTGAGAAGGGGGTCAGCATGGGGGTCCCTGGTACCCCAGTGCCTCCCAGTCCACCCAGTGCCTCCCTACAGCTCCCACAGTCCTGGCTTCCCGCTGGCTTCACCCTAGCACCTACTCTCAGTGCCCTCCCTATGGCCCCATAATGTCCCCAGTGGGTCCCAGTATCTCTCTATTGCTCCCCCATGATATGCTCCACCCCAGCACACACTCCCAGTGCCCCACAATACCTCCCAGTGGCACACAGTGGTCCCCAGTATACCCACAACAGCACCCAAAGGTTGTACCCGGTGCTTCCCAGTATATCTCCACTGGCACCCAGTGGGTCCTTATACCCAACCCAAGGGCTCCCAGTATCCCCCCAGCAGGATCCAGTATTCCTCCATAGCTCCAGCAGGTCCCAGTACCTCAATCTCCTTCACTCTGAGCTGCTGCTCAGCAGCTGGGATGTCCCCGTTGCAGTGCCAGGCAGGGTGGAGGGCTGCAGGGGGAAGCCCCTTCTCACCCCTACTGCCCACCTGCCCATTGAAGTGCCGCCGAGTGCCCCAGTGCCCCCAGCCAGCCCCACGTCAGAGGCTCTTGGTGCTGAGGGGCCCACAAAGAGACAGTGTCTCCCTGTTGAGCCCCTCGGCCTGCTGGCGGCCCCGCTTGAGGGGAGGCCGTGAGGTGGGGCACCCCTGGGCACCCCCACTGGGTCTGGAGCTTCCCGGCTCAGCCTGACAGGGCACAGGGGGCTCTAAGGCACTTGGGATGCCCTTGGGGAGGCCAGGAGGTACAGGGGGGCTGGGGGAGCCTCCAGCATTGGGACCCAACGGTGTCTCTGACTTCTCAGGGGAGCCAAACCTGGGGCCCAGCTGTCAGGGGGCAGTGAGGGTCAGCAAACCCCCCCATGTGTCCCCCACATCCCTCCTTGTCCCATACAACCCCCATACCCTCCTTCCTGCCCAGCCCATCCCTGTATCCCTGTATTCTCCCTGCACTCCCATATTCGCCTATACCTTTTGTGTCTCCCCATCACCCCCAGGACCCCCATGCCACGCCAACACCCGGAAGGCTCCAAAGCCCCCCATCCTCCTAACACCCCCAGACTCCACATGGTTCCCAAGTCTCTCCATTACCCCCACCGACAACCCTAGGCCTTCCCCCATCTTTTCCCATGTCCTCCCATGCCCTTCACAAACTACCACTCAACACCTCCTGGCCCCATCACCCCCACATGTCCCCCCCAAAGTCCCAGGGCCCCTCCAGCCCTCCTGGCCCCTCATGTACCTGTCCCAGCAGCCCACCTGCAGGCTCTGGAACAGGTCAGCCAGGGGGCTGGCGGTGCCCAGGAGGGGGCCCTGGCCCGGGCCCAGC
>NW_008795558.1:54698-58617 GCF_000699145.1 Aptenodytes forsteri
AGCCAGGGGGCTGGCGGTGCCCAGGAGGGAGCCCTGGCCCGGGCCCAGCAACAGTCCCAGGGGGGGGCAGTGCAGGGGGCAGCAGCTGCTGATTCTCGAGCAGGGGGCTCAGCGCCCGTAGGTTGCCTGGGGGGGGATGAGGGAGAGGCAGGATGTTACCTGGGTTCCAGGGGCCCCCCCTGGCAGGCAGCATGCCCCCAGTGCCCCCCCTGGGCACCCAGCACCCCTTGTCTAAGCAGTCCCTCCACCAATGCGCAGGGGTGCCCCCAAGATGCCCAGTCCCCCGGCCCCACTCACCCAGTAGTGTGGTGCTGAGCAGGGAGCTGCCCAGATGGGGCCCCACCAGGTTGAGGTGCTCTGGGGTGCCCGTGCGGCTGTTGGGGGCCCGGCCCTCCCCGCACAGGGCATCAGGAGTCGTGGGGGGGGGCGTGCCAGTCGAGGTAGGTGCCACAGAGTGGCTGGCAAGGCTGGCCTGCGGGCAAGAGAGGCAAGTTGGGGGCACTCCCAAGACATGAGGCAGAGACACCCCCAAGCCTCACTGCCAGGGCAAAACCAACCCATCCTCCTCCCATGCCCTGGGGGCAAGCACCCTCCTGCACCCTCCTCCCTGGAGCAAAGATTCTGCTCTCCCAGGGGCACATAAATATCCCCTTTTGTCCCCAGGGGCAGCTACTCCTCTGCCCCAATCTGGGTGCTAATACCTTCCACCACTCTCCTCCCAAGGGCAAATACCCCTCCTGCCAGTGCCTTGGGTATGATGTTCCCCTGCTACTGCACTGCAGGCAAATACGCTCCTTCCTCTTCCCCAGGGTTAAATACACACCCGACACCACACATCTGTGGGGGCAAATCCCCCCAGGTACCATCACCCTCCCTCCTAGAGGGGGGAAATAGCTTCATCCATCGCCCTCCTCCCTTACTAGGGGGGAAACTCCCCATCATCACCCTCCTCCCTGCAAGGGGCAAATAAACTCCCCCATCACTCTCCTCCCTACCCTGTGGCAACCACCCTGTTCCCAGAGAGCAAAGGGGCCGGTCTCACCGGGGGGGCGGCGGGGGCAGGCTCAAGGGGGCCCAGCCCAGCGGCCAGCAGTGTGGGGTGGAGGGCGAGCGAGGAGGGCAGCACGGAGAAGAGCAGGGGCCAGTCGGGCAGCACCGCGCAGCCCTCAGGGCTGGGCACCGGTGCCTCAGAGACCCTCTCTCCTGGCCCTGGGGACAGGGGCAGCAGGGTGGAAAGCAGAGACCCCAGCGAGGGCAGCAGGTCCAGGGTGGGCAGGGGAATGCCACGGGGCAGCAAGGGAAGCAGGAGCAGAGAAGCCGCCAGCAGGGAGGGCAGGCTGGGCCCCTCAGGGTTCCCCCCGCAGGCTGGTGGGTGCTGGCCCAGGGCTACCAAGAAGGGCAGCGTGCCCAGGAAGAGGCCTGGTGGCAGGAAGCCCCCCAGTGCCAGTGCCTGCTCCTGCCCCAAAAAGGCTACAGGCTTGGTTGCAGGGGGCAGCGGGCAGCCCAGCACCCCCCCAGCACCCCCCTCCCCATTACTGCCAGCCCCTAGGGCCACAGCACCTTTGGGGACACCTGGAGAAGCTGCAGCACCTGCAGGGGACGGGTCAGAGCATGGGGCTGCCACAGCCACATCTGCTGCAGGCCCATGGATGCAACCCACCACATCCTGCCAGACCCACAGCCACATCCCACCAACCACCAGAATGAACCCACAGCTGGGTCCCACCGTGTCCCACCACATCCCACGAGACCCACAGCCACATCCCACCACCCCCAGCATGAACCTATGGCCACATCCCACCGGGTCCCACCACATCCAACAAGATTCATGATCACATTCTACCAGGTCCCACCACCCGCAGCACGGATCCACAGCCATGTCCCACCGCGTCCCACTGCCTCCCACCTGGCCCCACAGCCACAAGGGGCTCCCTGGGAGCAGGAACCCCCCCAGCACCACTGGTGTAGCCACCCCAGGGTGGGGTCCATCCCCAGTTGATAGAGGGACATCTGCCGCAGCCCTGCTCCCCGCCAGCTGCCCGGCCCCACAGGCACTACCCCACATACCTGGGCTGCCGTTACGGCCAGAGGCTTTTGACCACGGAGAGGTCCCTGAGGTGGAATCGGAAGATGCTGCCAACTGCCCAAAGAGACCCAGGAGCTGGCCGCTGAAATCCCAGTGGGTGGGATGGAGCCCAGTGCCAGGGCAGGGCAAGCCGTTGGTGGCAGGCAGGGGACCCAGCGGAAGGCTGGGCCCCGCCAGGCCTCCACCCCCGGGGCAGCCCTGAGTAACCAACAGGCTCAGCAGGGCTGCAAGAGGCTGCCTGGTCACTGGAGGGTGCGTCCCCTCAGGCTCGGGGGGCACCCTGTGAGCTGCCAGGTCCTGGGGGTTGGGCCACCAGGGCCACTGGGTCCCCCTGCCCAGGGCCCACTCGCCCATGAGAGAGAGCAGCATGCCGGGGGGTAAAGTGCTCAGGGCGGGCATGGAGTCGGGGCTGCCCAGCTGGGCCCTGGCAGCCAAGCTCAGCAGGCTACTGGCAGGGAAGAGGGTGCTCACTGGTGGCAGCCCAAAAAAACCCCTGCCCTCGGAGACAGCATCTAAGGGCACTGGCGGGTTATTGCTGCTTTGGCTGGTTAAGGCATCGCTGACAGGAGAATCAACCTTGCCTGCCTGGGGGGCACTAGTGGTGGCCAGCAGGCATGGCCCCAGCCCCCCTGGTTCTGGGCTTTCTCCAGTCACTCCCTGTGACGGGGCTACCCAGCTGCTAGTCCTGCCTGCAGGGCGCTGGCTCCAGCTGCTCTCAGAGAGGGGCACCACAGGGGATCTGGGGGGGGTCACCGCATCTGGCGGGGGCAACTGGAGGCCAAAGCAGGGGCTGGCAGGTGTGCAGCTCTGGGGGCTGCCGTTGGCCCCAGGGACGATGTCATGGGGCTGCAGAAAGGGTGGGGCGATGAGCCAGGTCCCTGCGGGGGCAGATGTGGCCTCCAGGGTCTTCGCCCCCAGGGGGACCCTGGGGAAGCTGCCGACAGTGCTGGGCGGGGGGACACTGGTGCTGGGGCCATGGCCAGGTGCCCCTCTGCTAAGAACAGCGGGCTCAGGCCAGGACCTGTGGGGAACCATGGGGACACAGGGGTCAAGCGGGCACCAGCAGGGCCTGGGCACCCCTGTCCCTAAACTGGGATGGATTGGGAAGGCGGAGGACAGGAAAGATCAAGGGGCAGGATGTGACAGAGAAGATGGGGGAGCCCTGGGAAACATGGGGAAATCAGGAGGGCACCAAGGGACTGGGATGGGTGGTGAGAACCCAGGACATACAAGAGAGACAGGAAGGATCTGGGACTGGACAGGCACAACCAGGAGACATATGGGGTGACATGGACAAGGTGGGTACACCAGTGGGAACTTGGGGGAGGACACGCCAGGGACTAACATGGACAGGGGACCCGGGTACCTGTGCCTGGGCGGCAGGGGCCTGGGGCACCCTCCATGCTGTGATACAGTGTGGCTACGGCTGCTGTTTTCCGGCGGTGATTGCAGAGTTTGGCCATGTCCTGCTGACCCTGGGCCCCAGGGGCCCCTTGCCCAGCCACCGCTGCCCCCGGGTCAAAGTTAAACACCTGCAGGGACAGGGCAGGCTGAGAGTGGCAACCGGCCACCCCGCAGGGACACCCAGACCCACCCAGCACAGGGCAGCCACATACCCCCCTCCTGCAGCCAGGGCCATCCCTTGCAGCCCCCTGTGTCTGGGAAGTGCCCCCAAGTGCAGCTGCCCCCCAGCCGCCCCTCCCTGTCCCGTACCTTGTGCATATTGAGTGGAGTGGACACTTCACACTTGCAGGTCCCGTCGGCCAGGAGATAGGCACAAGTCTGCTCCAGCGAGGTCAGTGCAGTGCGGGCTGGGGGGCACAGGGGGGGGGG
>NW_008795558.1:60968-66959 GCF_000699145.1 Aptenodytes forsteri
AAGGTGCGCTGGGGGTGGACGCCGGGGAGCCGGCCCCGAGTGGGGCGGAGGAGGAGACGGAGACGTTCCGTCCGGTCCGGTCCGGTCCGGTCCTGGGAGGGACGCCGGGGCTCCCGGGGAGCGGGGTGCCTGCAGGCTGCCCTCGCGGGAGGGTGGCCCTCGGGGCGCGCCACCCACCGCCAGCGTGGGGCAGGCGGAGCGCTAGCGCCCGGTACGTCGCCCCATCCCCCGCCCCGAGCTGGCAGTATCCCCGGGAGCGGGATGGGGACTCCGAACCCCTGGGGAACCCTCCACCCGCTGCGCGGTGGTGGTGGGGGCAAAGTCTGACCCTGTCCCTCTCCCTCACCAGGCATCCAGGAGAAAGTGCGTTCTTGTCGACCACCACACCTGAGAGCAGGTAAGGGGGGGCGGCACCCTGGGGCTGCCGGGACCGGTCTGCTGCAGGGAGCAACGCAGGGAGCTGCAGGTCCCGGTCTGAGTCACTGCCTTTTCTCCCCACCCCCTACAGCTCTACACTGGCCCGGAGGTGACAATGGCAGCCGAGGGGCTGCCTGTGGGTGGATCTGCCGGCACCCTGCCCAGCTGGGAGCTGGAAGCCTGGTACCAGGACCTGCAGGAGGTGCTGGCAGCAGCAGAGCCCAGTGGGCCCTCCCCATCTTGGGGGGCTGAGCAGGTGAGCTGAGGGGCCAGCAACTCCCCTGGTGGGGGTGGGGAACAGGGCAGGGGGCACCTGTCACCTGGGGCTGGCTCCTCCTCTCTCCCTGCAGGCAGAGCTGGCTCCGCTGTGGTGCACGGAGGGGGCTGGTGGTGGTCCAGAGCGCTGCGAGCTGGATGCTGCCATGGCTGCTGAGCTGCTGGAGCTGCTGGGGCCAGAGAGCACAGCCAGTACAGAGCCAGTGGGACTGCCAGGCTCAGCCACCAGCAGGAGCTCCCCACCCCGGCTGGACACAGAAGAGGATGAGGCAGGAGCAGCTGCAGGGCATGGGGTGAAGAGGAAGAGATGCAGTAGCATGGCAGCAAGCAAGGAGCTGGCCAAGTGCCGGGAGAGGGCCAATGAGCAGCGGGTGCTGGAGCTGACGGCCCACAATGAGCAGCTCCGGGAAGAGATCCGGCGGCTCAGCGCGGAGGTGGAACGTGCACGGGCAGCCCTCATTGACCGCATTGTGAACCTCCGCCAGGTTTAGGTGCCAATGCTGCCCTGCAGCCAGTGGGGCAAGGACTCTGCTGCCCCTGTGGACCTGGGGGGCAGCCATGAACTGGAGGGGCACTGCCCCACTGGCACAGACTGATGCCATGGGGAGGGCACTGCTTCCATACAAGATTGTGTAGTTTTTGCATTTTATTACATGCACATGACCACCAGCACAGCCCAGTCTCGTCTCCGGGTAGCATTGGGGCTGCTCCCCTGCCCAGAGGAGCCAGGTGCTACTTCCGCTTCCCCTTGGGCACAGGGTCTTCAGGGCTTTTGCCCTCTGCTAGTGCCAGCTGTTTCTTCAGCTCCAGCAGCTTGGCCACCTCCATGTCGACCTGGGCCTTCTCTGCCTTGTTGGCCTTCAGCTGCCGCACGTGGTTGCCCTGGGGCAGGTGGAGGAGGGTGATAATGGCTTGGGGGGTAAGGGCAAGACAGAGCCAGCCCCCACCCCTCCACTCACCTGCTTGGCCACCTCCTCTGTTAGCTCCTGGATCAGCTGGGGGTCACCTGGAGCCATGAGGGTCACCGGAGCTGGAGGGGGTTCTGAGACTGGAGGGGTCTGTTTGGCCTGTGGAAGGACAGAAATAGATGTGAGCCCTGGTCCCAGCCCCCAGGGGCAGAGCTCTGCACCCACCCACCCACCCCCCTCCCCTCACACTGGAGAGGGGCAGGTTGCTGCAGCACCCCTGAGGCAGTGTCAGGGAGTTACCTGGGACTCCGCAGTAAGGTATTAGACCAGGAAAGGAGAGGCAGCAAGTGAGGAGGGACAGAAAGCAGAGGTGGAGGGGCTAGGAGGTGCCCAAGGTGGAAGAGCTGCGGGGGCACTGCAGCCCCCACTCACCTGCCCTCCCCCAAAGCGCTTGCGCAAGGCTTCAACCTGGTCATTCTCTAGCTTCTGGAAAAGGGGGCTCACCTGGAGACAGGAAGAAGAGGGGTCACCCCTGCAGGGCCAGCACCCCCGATCCCACCCATGCACTGCCTGGGGGAGGCACAGCCTGCCTTCCCCACCACCACCTACAGTGCCCACGCGATGCCCAGGGGGCAGGATGCAGGTGAAGTCATGGCTCAGGATGAAGCAGTCCAGGGGGATGCAGAGCTGCCCCTGGATGGCCAAGCTGACACTGGGCATGTAGGGCTGCAACAGGATAGCCAGCATGGAAGCCATGTTCACTGCCACGCCAGTCACTGTGCCTGCACGCTGCCTGCAGGGCAGGAAACCCTCCATCAATGCCAGCTCCCAGCTCTGCCCATCCCCCCCATCTCTCCCTACCTGTCCTTTTCATCCCCTTTGATCCGCTTCCAGGGCTCATTCACCTGGATGTATTGATTGCCCTGGCGAGAGATGCTAAGGATACATCTCAGGGCATCGCGGATGCTGGGGAAGGTAGAGGGGGGCTGAGTGCCTGCTGTAGGTCAGGTCTCTGCCCTCCCACCCTCATGACAATTCAGCCCTGCTCCAGCCCCATGGTTTCAGCTACCCACCGGACTTTCTCCAGTAGCTGGTGGTACTGACGCAGCTCCAGGGTGACACGGGCCAAGAGGCGCTTGTCATCTGGTGTCAGGACCATGTTGGGGACAGTGCCACCAAAGAACTTGCACACGAACATGCCAGCTCTGGGGACAGAAGCAGAGCAGGCATGAGCACAGCCTGGGGACAGAGACAGCCCCTGCCACAGCCAGGGTGTCCCAGAACCTGTTGATGAAGTTGCCCAGGTTGTTCAGCAGCTCTGAGTTGTTCTTGAGCATGAGGTCGCTCCAGGAGAAGGCGCTGTCCTGCCCTTCGGGCCGCAGGTACAGCAGGTAGAAGCGCCAGATGTCCGCAGGAATGCCTGTGTCCTTGGCCATGTCCCCAAACACTCCCACACCCCGGCTCTTGGAAAACTTCCCGTCCTCATAGTTCAGGTACTCTGGGGAGGGCAGGAGAGACCCCACCATGGGGCCCAAGCATGGATCCAGCCCTCTCTCAGATAGGGAACAGCCCACAACACAGGGAGACACTGTCAAAGTGCTCATAGGCTCACGCCAAGCTCAAAGGTGCTTCCAAGTCAAGGAGGGCAAATGCAGTTTTGTGCCTGTGTGGGACAGACTGGACTGTTCCCAGTACTGAGGGAAAGTGGGGAAGTGTGGAGGCCCCCCTGATCCCTGGTGACCCCCCAGTACCTGTAGCAATGAGGTGGTTCACAAGGGTGTAGTTGTCATCAGCGCCCAGGAGTGAGCAGGGGAATATGACGCTGTGGAACGGGACGTTGTCCTTGGCCATAAAGTTGTAGAGCTCAACCTGATAGGTAGCAGGGGGGGACATCAGTGGACCCTGGTGTCCAGCTCCGTCCCTACCTCCACCCTGCAGCAGCACCAGGCTCCTACCTGCTGTGGGTTCTTCCACCACCTCTCCCACTGGTCAGTGTAGTTGGCTGTAATGGACAAGTAGCCAATGGGAGCATCAAACCACACGTAAAAAACCTGGGGGGAAGAGTGATTCATGAGCAGGGGACCGCCAGGCAGGGCACCTGGGGACAGATGCTGCAACCGAGGGGCCAGGTGGGACCCACCTTGTCACGGAAGCCATCAAGGGGCACAGGCGTGCCCCACTTCAGGTCACGGGTGATGCAGCGGGGTTTGAGCCCATCCCGGATCCAGGAGCGAGTGATGTAGCGAGCATTGGCTGTCCAGTCCCCTGTGGCCCAGGACTGCTCCAGCCAGGGCTCCAGGCGCTCCTCCAGCTGTAGGGAAACACATGGGGATGGTCAGTGGTATCAGGGGGTGCCCCATCCCCTCCCCACTCCCCCAGTGATGAAGCTCACCTTGGGTAGATCCAGGAAGAGATGCTGGGTGGGTTTCACCACAGGAACGCCCCTGCAGAGCTTGCACTGCGGATTCTGTCAGGAGGAAAAACATAGGTTGGAGGGAGCCCAGGACAAGGCTGGGGGTCCCAGGCAGAGCGGAGCAGCAGGCGAGGTTGTGGGGTGGGGTGGGGTGGTCCCCAGATGGATCCTGTCCCACCTTCAGCTCCACAGCATTGATGAGTTTGCCACATTTATCACATTGGTCTCCTCGTGCCTCCTCGTAGTTGCAGAAGGGGCAGGTGCCCTCCACAAAGCGGTCGGCCAGGAACCGCTGGCAGTCCTCACATCGCAGCTGCTCCACAGTGTCTTGCAGAAGGAAACCATGGGCCAGCAGGCGCTGGAAAATGTCCTGGGCAATCCTGGGAGAGAAGAGGAAGAGGAGGGGGGCAGCCCCCATCAGCCAGGCATGCTGGGGTTCTCCCCAGCACCAGTCCCTCCATGTGAGCCCCTGGGGGACACAGCCGCTCACGTGGTCTGGTACGGTGTGGTGGTGCGGCCAAAGTAGTCGAATGAGATGTCAAACCAGCGGTAGATGTCAGCATGGATGGCGTTGTACTTGTTGCAGATCTCCTGGGGCGTCAGCCCCTCTTCCACAGCCTTGGTCTCAGTGGCTGTGC
This sequence comes from Aptenodytes forsteri, assembly GCF_000699145.1. Lineage (NCBI taxonomy): Eukaryota > Metazoa > Chordata > Aves > Sphenisciformes > Spheniscidae > Aptenodytes > Aptenodytes forsteri. The sequence continues at coordinate 65,621 of NW_008795558.1, forward strand.
CGTACTCGTCCGTGCCACACACGTATAGCGTGTTCCAGTTCCGCAGGCGGCAGTACCTGCAGGCAGGGGCCTGTGACACCCGTGCAGGTGTTGGGCGCAGTACAGCCCCCCATGATGATCCCCCTGCCCCAGGGAGCTTTTCTGCAGCCAGGTCTCACCTGGCAAAGGTGTCGGCACTGAGGACGCAGCCAATGATGTTGCCGAGGTGGGGCACGTTGTTCACGTAGGGCAGAGCACTTGTGATCAGGACATTCCTCATGCCCTCCACAGGCAGCCTGGCATGGACAGGGGCAGTCAGAGCAGGCACAAAGAGCAACAGGGCCACCCCATCCCAGAACAATGTGGCATCAACCTGGGAGCCTCTGCCAGGCCCCTTGGAGGTCTGAGACAGCCAGCCTGTCTCAGTGTCATCTTGGGACTCACACAGGTTTCTGAGGCTGCCAGGGCTTGGGCAGTGCTGCAGCACCGCGGGCCCAGGCATCCGCAGCAGCTGTGATTTCCTCCTCCGTCAGGGCACGCTCAGAACCTTCTTCCTCCTGTGGGGAAGGCTGGTCCCAGTGAGGGTCTGCGTGCCTGTCACCACCAGCCCCATGGGGGCCCATCCCTGGGCCAGGGCTGAGCAGGGGGCCAGGGCTGCACCTCAGGCTCGTTACTGGTGGCTCTCTCCATGGCCAGGCAGGGCGGAGGCTGCTTCTGCAGGTAGGACTTGAACTCCAGCAGTGCCTTGGGCATCAGAACGGAGTCAGCAGCTTTTCTGCAGGCCTCTGACAGTGTCATGCTCTGGAACCAGATCCTCAGCGCCTGCAGCTCACCTTGGGGGGTGAGAGAGAGAGCAAGCGAGCGCACGCAGCATGACTCTCATAGCCATAGGAACACAAGGAACGCTCCCCCTCAGCACCCCTCTTTCACTCTTACTTGGCAGGCTGGTCTCATCTTGGAGGACAGGAAACAAGGTCCCCCACACAACCACATCAGCCACTGACTTGGTGTCCTGGGCCAGAGAAGCAGAGTCAGGCCTTGAAGCAGCCCCAACCCAGGCTGAGGGTCCTGCCTCAGAACAGGCAGCAGCGAGCTCAGCTTTCCAGGGGGAAGGGCCTACCCCCTCCCCAGTGGTCTCCCCCAGGGAGCGGGGCTCCCCCCACCCCAGGTCCCACTCACCCCAGCGAGGTAGGCAGTGCCTCTCCTGGACAAGTTCTGCTCTATGTGGGCCAGCAACTTCCCCAGGGCCTCCACTGCCTCCAGCCCCTTCCTGCCGTGCACCAGCTGAGCGTACAGGGCAGCTGAGGCAGCCGGCTGGGAGCAGACAGAGACAGAAGGGGTCAGGTAGGCCAGGCCCGGT
>NW_008795558.1:68222-68519 GCF_000699145.1 Aptenodytes forsteri
CCGGGGCCCCCCGGGGCCCCGGGAACCGGTGGAGCAGAAAGAGCGAAGGGAAGCGGGGGCGGGTGTCGGGAACGGGATGGGACACAACCGGGCTAGGGTCCTCCCCCGGGGCAAAGCTGATTTGCCCTCCCCGGGGCAGTGCAATTACCCCAATTGCCTTGCCTCGCCCCCCCTCCCTGACCCCTCCCGGCAGCACAGTGTGGGCAGAGCCAAAAGGCGCTTAGGGCCGAGCAGGTTTGAGCGGGGTCGCAGGCTCTAATCCCTGCACCCCATGGGTGCTCGGCTGGCTGGCTGCAG
>NW_008795558.1:68634-70849 GCF_000699145.1 Aptenodytes forsteri
AAGATGCCAGCTTGGGCAGCCTTGAGGGCTGTAGGGCCATGGAGCTGGGGTGGGCTGCAGGTCTGGGAGCCTAGGGCTGTGGGGCTGGGGACCAGGGAATATGGGGTGGGGGGCTGGGGAGGCCTTGGGACGGCGACCAAGGGACTTGGGAGCCACAGGGTTGTAAGGCTGTGGGATGGGGACCAGGGGCTGGAGGGGTTGCAGGGCCATGGGATGAGGACCAGGGGACCGGAGGCCATGGGGCCATGGAGCTGAGGCCCCCCAGCACCACCCCCCAGCCCCATGCCGTGTGGCGCAAGGAAGCCGCAACCTTGCTGCTTCCTGCTGCAGCAGCTGCTGGGTTTCCTGCAGGTCTCTGAGCCCTGGCTGCCCCAGCACCCCCAGTCCCTCCAGTCCCCCCAGTCCCCCATACCCCGGGGTCAGGCATTGGCTCCCCTGGCACCAGGAACTGGGGCAGCACATGGTCCCACCACTGCTTGCGGACAGGATTGCTGTGGGGCATTGCCATGGTTGGAGGGGAATCCATGGCCATGGGGCACAGCCTGGCTGTGGGGCACATCCTGGCCATGGGACGCATGGTTGTAAGGCACAGTGTGGCCATGGGACACAGCCTGGCCATGGGACACAACATTGTCCAGTGAGTCCTGGCCCTGCAGGCCCTGCTGCCACCCGTGGCACTGCTCAGCCCCATTCCACCACGACCTGGGGCCATGCCAGCCATGGGACATGGTCCGCCCTGACCCCCAGTCCTGTGCCCTGCAGATGGCGAGGGCCAGGCTGTAGTGTGCCCAGGTGCCCTGAGCGGGGTGAGGATGCTGGCAGGGCGGTGGCGGCTGGAGGGGCGGCAGTGGCGGCGTGCTGAGCCGGCCGTGGTGCTCCGTGCCCTCTACAACTATGCATACTGTGCTGAGGACGGGCGGCACGTGGCCATGGCTGCTGGCGAGCAGTTCCTGCTGCTCCACAAAGCCAATGAGGACTGGTGGCAGGTGAGACGGGCCAGCGAGCCCCGCTGGGCTCGGCCCTTCTTTGTCCCTGCTACCTACGTAGCCGAGCTGGACCCTGGTGACACCGGGAGACAGAGCATGCTGCCCCCCAGCCAGCCTGCAGGCATGGGTGAGTGTGGCAGGGGGGCAGGCTGGGGCCATGGGGCAGGGAGGCACAGGATGGCAGGACACTAGGAGAATGGAGCCATGGGGCACTGAGGTGGCGGCAAGGGATTGGGGGCATTAGGGGCATAGGATGAGGGGACACTGGGAGTACAGGGCTGGGGGGGACACCACTGGGAGTTCGGGGCTGTGGGTCTGGGTGCACAAGGCTGGGTGAAGATCAGGGCTGGGGGCACTAAGGTCACAGGATAAGGGGGCACTGGAGGGACAGGGCTGGAGGACCCATTGAGGGCACAGGGCTGGGAGACACCCGTGAGGGGCAATGGGGGCCAAAAGGCTGAGAGTGCAGAAGGTGGAAGGGGCACAGGGCTGCAGGCACTGGGAGACACCGGGGACATGGGGCTGGGGGTACAGAGGGCAGGGGGACACCGGGGAAAACAGGGTTGGGTCTCTGTCCCCCACCTGCAACCCAGAGCATCATTTTGGGTTGGTGGGTACCCTCTTCTCTTCCCCCAGGCCTGCCACCACAGTACCGCTCACTGGAGGACCTATGTGGCTCCCCCCCGGCCCCCCCCCAGGAGGCCAGGCTCACCCCCACGCGCCCCACGGGCAAAAAGGCCAGGCTCACCCCCACGCGCCCCATGGGCCACTGCATCAGCACCAGCCAGCTGGCAGAGGGGGGTGGGGCCCTGCCTGCCCCCCCCCACCAGCTGCCACGGTGCCAGTCCCAGCAGGAGCGGCTGGCCCAGGGCACTGGGGTGAGTGGGGGCCAGGTGGGCCCCAGAGAACGCCCTGTGCTCCCAGCCCTGTTCCCTTCTGAGCCCCTGCAGCCCTGCCGATGCTCCCTATTGCCGCACACACACCCCCAGCCTTTGCACCTTCCTTCCCTCAACCCGGACCCTGCATCTCCAACCTGTGTCCTCTCCCTGCACGCCTACACCCCCAACCTCACCCACCTCCACCCCCTGCATGCCCAACCTCGCCCCCTTGCATCGCCTACCTGCACCCCCCAACTTCTCTGCATTGCCCACCTGCACCTCCCAAATTTACCCCCCTGCATTGCCCACCTGCACCCCCCACCCGCATACCCCTGCTTTGCCTGCCTTCAC
>NW_008795558.1:71808-72468 GCF_000699145.1 Aptenodytes forsteri
TGCCCCCCCCTATTACCCCCCACAGTGGCCCCCCTGACTCCTCGATTCTCCCAAATTATCCCCCCATATCTTCCCTCCCATCCCCTCCTTGTGGCCCAACCACTGCCCCTTCTGACTCCCCCAGTGCCCTCCAGGTCCCCCTCACTGTCCCCCCTTGTCCCTGGTACAGCTCTGCTAGGCTGCTGGCAATTAGTGCCACTGCTAATTGCTGTGGGGGGCCCCGTCCTGGGGGTCCTGGCTATGCCATCCCCTGAGGCTGATCCATGTTCCCTGTGCCCGCTGCAGGGCCTGACGCCCCCTGCTGAGCCCCCCAGGACCACAGCACACTGGAGCTCCAGGGATGCCGGGGCCTCGGGTGGCACCGTGAGCTGGGGGATGGGGGCAGTGGCGGGGCAGAGGCACAGGGAGGGGGCTGGAGAGGAGGGAGGATGGGAGGCACTGGGTGGCACAGGAGGGGGTCAAGGCATGGCTGGATAACAGGGGAGGGGGGGCACCGGAAAGAGTATGGGGGGGCACCAGGGAGGGCCCAGGCTGTGCCCCCCACACTGTCCCTCCACTGCAGGTGAGCCATGGACGGACCCTTGCCCACCACAGCCTGGAGGACCGGGCAGCCACCCCCCAGCCCTCCCTGGCTCTGGCTGAGCCCCCATCCTGCGCCCC
>NW_008795558.1:72976-73417 GCF_000699145.1 Aptenodytes forsteri
GGGCTGTGCCAGGTTAGTGTACCCGGGGGGTCCTGGTGCAGGGGGCTTGTGCCAGGTGGGGATCCCAGCGGGGGCTGTGCCAGGTTTGGGAAGGTCCATATTGAAGCAGGGGGTCTCTGCCCATCTGGGGGTCCATGCAAGGTTTGGCGGGGGGAGGTCCCCACTTACACAGAGGGTTTCTGCCAAGCTGGGGGGGCCGTGCCAGCCTGGGTGGTGGGGAGTTTATACCAGGGGGGCTGTGCCAGCTGGGGGTGGGCATTCCAGCCTGGGGGAGCCATGCCAGCCTGGCCCATGCTCTGCTGGGGTAGGGGGCACCCAAGCCTGCGCCCAGCCCTGGCTGGGGAGGGGTTGGGGGTGTCTCTCACCTGCTGCCCCCAGGAAGAGCTGGGGGGTCTCCTGGGTGGTGCTGGCCAGGAACAGCCTCATCTTCTACAAGGAGCC
>NW_008795558.1:73499-73843 GCF_000699145.1 Aptenodytes forsteri
CAGTGGAGACACAAGGGTACCGCCCGATGCCTCCCCAGTGCCCTGCCAGCAGCCGCCCTGAGAGCAGCGTGGACTTGCGGGGGGCTGCCCTGGATTGGGCCCGTTGACCTCTCTGCAAGAAGAACGTCATCCACGTGAGTGGGGTGGGACCCCAGGCTGGGGATGTGGGGATGCCTAAAGTGCACAGCCCAGGGGATGTGAGGCTCTCCATAAGAGTCTGGGCATCACAGGGATCCCCCTAAATACAGCCCATGGAGAAGGGGACCCCACAGCCCAGCATGTACAGGAACCCCCAAAATGGGACAAAGGGGTGCCACTCATATACTCCTCTGGGGGCGTGGGGG
>NW_008795558.1:74220-81962 GCF_000699145.1 Aptenodytes forsteri
GGTAGCCCCATGGCTGCCCCCAGCCCCGTTGGCATCCCTAGCTGGCCCTGTCCACCACCACCCCACCTGCCAGGACCTGGAGAACCCCATGGATGCGCCTGTGGGGTGGCTGCACCGGGGGGACATTGGGGATCTGGTGGAGCTCAGCGGGGATGAAGATGAGGCGCCGCGGGTCACTGAGGGTGCCGGGGCTCCAGGTAGGGTTGGGGAGCCAAGGTGGGGGGAGCAGGCCTCAGGGCTAGCCTGTGACCATGACTGCACCCTGGGCCCTCTGTGCCCCAGGTGCCCCCCACACCCCCGACACCTTGGAGAAGAAGCAGGTGAAGAGCAAGCTGAGGCACTTCATCATCAAGCGGCCCCCGCTCCAGAGCCTGCAGGAGAAGGGACTCATTCGAGGTGGAGCTCCCAAGCTGCAGGACCTCCCCCCAAGTTCCACCACGCTCTCAGGACCCCCCCCAAACGGGTGCCCGAGTGCTCCCCGAAGGTTTGGGTGGCTGTCCCCAGTGGGTCCCAGTGCCGCCCCCCCGCCCAACACGCCCCCGGGCCCCCCCCCAAACGCTCCCACATCCTCTATCCTCTGTTCCTGCCCCGAGTCCCTGGGCACCCATTGGTCCCAGTGTCCCTCCCAAGTCCCAGCATCCCCTCCTGGTCCCTGTCCCCCTCCTGATCCCAGTGTTTGTCGTCGTGTGCCCCGCCCCCCGGGTCCCAGAATCCCCCCCCTCAGTCCCTGTGCATCCACCAGTCCCAGTGTCTCCCTCCAGTCCAGCATCTCTTCCTGGTGTCCCTCCCTGCCCTCACCATCACCCTCCCAGTCCCCAGCATTCCCTCCTGGTCCCTGTACCGTCCCTCCAGTCCCATGTGCCCATCGCCAAGTCCCAGTGCTCCCCCATCCCAGTTTGCCCCAGTGCTGCCCTCTCCCAGACCAGGTGTTCGGGTGCAGCCTGGATGCCCTGTGCCAGCGGGAGAGCACCACCGTGCCCCGCTTCGTCCAGCTCTGTGTGGAGGCCATTGAGGAGAGAGGTAGGGCCCTCCCAGCTGGCATGCCCCCTGCAGCTGGCACAGACTTCCCCCACCATGTCTTGCCCCCCTCATTGTCCCCAGGCCTTGATGTTGACGGGATCTACCGGGTCAACGGGAACCTGTCCGTGATCCAGAAGCTGCGTTTTGCTGTGGACCGGGGTGAGGAGACCAGGGGGACACAGGATGGGGGTGCTGGGGAGGGGACAGAGGAACTGTGTTGGAGCACATGCCCAAGGATGGGGGAAGGTGGCTTCTCCCCGCATGAACCCTCCTTCGTCCCCACAGAGCGAGCTGTGACCTCGGATGGGCGCTATGTCTTCCCCGAGCAGCTGTGCCAAGGTCAGCCAGGGTGGCCAGGCAGGGGGTGGCCCTGGCGGTGCTGGGGCCTTGGGGGGCCCAGGCGCAAGCTGACCTCCCCCATTCCTCCCAGAGGAGCGGCTCAGCCTGGCAGACTCCGAGTGGAGCGATGTCCACGTGGTGACCGGTGCCCTCAAGCTCTTCTTCCGGGAGCTGCCCGAGCCCCTAGTGCCCTACAGGCTCTTTGACCCCTTCATTGAAGCTATCAGTAAGTGCCCCCCCTGCAGTGCTCCCCGTGGGCATCCCCAGGCTATGGGTGCTGGGGGGGCACCATGTCTGACTGCTGTGGCTCCCCGCCAGAGCTGCCAGACCCCCAGGAGCAGGTGGAGCGGGTGGCTGAACTGGTGCAGAGCCTGCCCCCTGCCAACTATGCCACCCTGCGCTACCTCCTGGCTCACCTCTGCCGGTAAGGGGAGTGCCACTCCCGGGCTGGGGACAGCTGTGGGGTAGTTTTAGAGCTGCCTCACAGGTGGATGGGCTATGGGGTAGTATGGGGTAGCTGGGAGGGTATTGGGTGGCATTGGGTGGCGATTAGGGCCTGCCGGAGTGATGGAGCCGTGGCACATGGACCCCCTGGGGTGATGCAGGGAGGACCAGGGCTGGATGGGGTGCATGGGACCACCCCCCAACCCTGCGCATCCCCAGGGTGATGGAGCGGGTAGATGTCAACCGCATGACATGCCAGAACATCGGCATCGTGTTTGGGCCGACGCTGCTGCGGCCGGAGCGGGAGCCGGTCAGCCTGGTGGCGGGCATGGCCCAGCAGAACCAGGCTGTGGAGCTGCTGCTGGCACACTTTGATCGCATCTTCCCCGCGCCTCCCTGAGCCTGGCCCCACCTCTCCAAGTCAGGCATGGGTGCTCTGGCTGCCAGTGCCCCTTTCTACCCCCCCCAGTCCTCCCTGCCCCATGTACCTTCAACTCTGCAGTAAACAGGCACCTTCCCTGGGACTGCCAGCACCTCCTGCTGTGACCAGGGTTGGGGCAGTCTGCAGCACCGACAGCCACCCACCTCCCACCACCTCCCCAGAGAACGTCATCATCCAGGCATATGGTAGCCCCCAAATGCCCTTCCCTTTGCCCCCTGCCATGTCCTGTACACCTCCCCCAGGTCATTACAGCGCTGATTTATTTCCACCATTCATTAAATACATATCCATCACCATCAGACCCTCCCCCAGGAAAGGCCCCCGGCTCTGCTGGCACAGCCAGTGCCAGGGCAGGATCTGGCCATACCAGGGCTGGGGGTCTCTCTGGGGTGTGCTCTGGGGTGCCTGCACACCCCTCCACCTGCCCCTGCGGACCCCAGGGTGGGCGACACCACCAGGACTCCGGCCTGCAGGATGCAACGGTCAGTGGATATAGGAGCTGTCACAGCGCCCCATCAGGGTCACCATCCCCCTGGGCCTTCCTGTGGCCCCCACCCCCTCCCAGGGCCTCAGCACCCTGCCTATGCCCCCCAGTTCCCCGGTTCCCATCCCATTGTGCCCCCAGGACCCACTGTCACCACCTGCTGCTTCTGCATTCTCCCAGTGCCCTCCCAGCTCCCCAGTGCCCCTAGACCCCTGCTCACCAGTTGCACCAGCCACTCCCAGTTCCCAGGCAGCAGTGTCCACTGGATCTGGTTTTGGCCCAGAATGGGCAGGATGTGGAGGGCAGGCAAGGGGTCCAAGAGCTCCAGGCAAGAAGGGGCAGAAGGGGGGCCACTGGAGACTTGGGAGGCACAGGGCCTTAGGGGGCACAGCTGGATCCCAGGTGGCTCCCAAGGAGACACCAGCCCTGCTTTGGGCAGGGACCGATCCAGAGGCTTGTCAGGGGTCTGGGAGGGACCCATTGACGCCCAGGGGGGTCCGCTGACATGGCAGGGCAGCCCTGGCTCCGAGTGGTGGTTGGTGCCTGTGCCATACCCCCCAGGCATTCCGGTGCCAGGGTCCCATCCTGGGCTGGGTGGGGGTCCCAGGAGGTGGAGGGTGTCCCAGGAGACACCAAGAGGTGTGCAGGTGGGTGGTGTAGGAGCTGGTGTGGGAGAAGCATTTCTGACAGCCAGCACAGCAGTAGGGCTGCTTGCCTGGGGGAGAGTGGTTCAGAGGCACCAGGCAGGGGGCTGCGGGGTTGCCCAGGGGCAGCAAAGGGCATAGGGGATGGGGCTTTTTAGGGAATGGGGGGCTTCATGCTATGAGGCTCAGACAGGCTCAGAGTGATGGAAAGGTACAGAGGCTATGGATGCGCTGTATGGGGCCGGGTGATGTGGGCTCACCACTGTGGATGTGCAGATAGTGCCAGGACTTGAAGGTTTTTCCAACACCAGGCACAGGGGGAGCATTGCCGCGTCCTCCCCCCCCACTCCCCGCCTGCAACAAGATGGCAGCTCAGGGCCCCCTCCAATCCCGACACAGCTCCCCTAGCCCTGCACCCCCTGGCATACCTGGCTGGGCAGGGGGCTCCCAGGCACCCCTTCCTCATAGACCTGGGGTGCTGAGAGCGGGGCTCTGCCCGGGGCAATTTGGGGTGCTGGGAGGACCACAACCTGTCTTGGCCCATTCTCGGTGGCATTGTCAGGAGCCAGAGCTGGAGCAGGAGAAGGAACCAGGTGGTCAAAGGTGGTGATGGTGGAGATGGATAGACAGCCCAAATCCCCAGCACCTAAACCCCTGGGCACCCCCCGATACCTCCTCTCCCTGCTGCCCTCACCCTCATCCCAGGGAGGAGCACCCCTGGATCCCCCCAAGGTGACAGAGGGCACGGGTAGAGCTCAGCTCCTTTATCCAGCCCTCACCTGCCCCAGGCTCCCCATCTGCAGGTGAGAAAACGCCCGAGGCCAGCGGCCACCACCACCGGGGGGGGGACCCCACCCTGCTGGGGTCACACCTTGGGTCAGGGGGATCCAGCACTGCCCCCTCAGCCCCACAGACAAAGGGCACCCCCGGGACTTAGACCTTGGGATGGGGATAGCCTGGAACACTGGGTACGGTGAAGGGGTGTGAAAAAGGTTGGGAGCCCCCACTGCGCTCAGAAGACCCTCTCCCCCCCAGGGACACTTGAGGACACACATGCAAATGTGCCCTTGTACCCTGCTCACACACGTTTGGTCTGTATGCCTGTGCGCACGCATGCTCCCCAGTGTACACACAGACCCAGGTATGCCCACACGCATGCACTCCCATACTGCGTGGTGCAGGCACATGTGTGCACACATGCCCTGTCTCACACACGCCCTTGCACACATGCCCTCTTGCATGCATGCCCTTGCACACACACCCTCGCACAAGCACCTGCTCACCCCACAGGCCCCAAAGTGCAAGTTCCCTCCCAGGAGACCAGCTGCTCTCCCCCACACCAGGCAGCCACAGAGAGTGGTATCGGAGAGGTGTCCCAGCTCCCCTGCAGTTGGGGTGCCCTGTGTGGGGTGTGTCAGGGTGATGCTGCCGCACAGATCTTCCCCCTGCATAACCATCCCGTGCATGCTGTGCCCTGGCATCACGTGGACTCCGTCACATGTGACGTGGGGGTCCCAGGTGTCTCCCACTGTGCAATGCCTGGATAAGCTGTGCCCCTCTCCCCCAAACTCTGCCTCCCACAGCCCTTCTCGTGCCAAGGACAAAGCCCCCTGCCATACCCCCCACCCCAGTACAGATTTAAGAACAGGTGCAGAGTGGTACCTATGGTACCAGCACCGAGCACAGCCCTATGGGCACCTACACCCAGACCAGACCTGCCAACAGCAGGAACGAAGCCTGCAGTGTCTCCACCCCTGGCTCCTCAGTCCCCCCAAGCTGCTTGCTGGCCCCAGGTGGGAGGGGGCCACAGCTCCTTCTACCCATCCCAGCTGGAGGGGATCCGCAGGACACCCAAATATAAGCCAGTCTGGAATCCGAGTATATATGGGTGGGAGAGGGGATGCACCCCCAGCCTGTGCCTCAGTTTGCTCAGGTGAACAGGACTGGGGGCTCAAGAAGCCCCTGAATGGCAGGGGCCCCCTGAGAGTGGGTTGCTGCAGGCAGGCATGGCGCCAGGCACACCCCAATCCATCAGTCCCCTGGGATGTGGGTGTTGCGGGTTAACCCTGTAGGCAGCTAAGCACCACACAGCCAGTTGCTCACACCCCCCATCCAGTGGGATGGGGGAGAGAATCGGAAGGGTAAAAGTGCAGAGACTCATGGGTTGAGATAAAGACAGTTTAATAACAAGAAAAAAAAAAGAGAAAGAAAGAAAGAAACAATGAAAAACAAAACCAAGAAAAACAAGTGATGCAAAAAAAGAAACAACTGCTCACCACCAGCCAACCAATGCCCAGTCAGTCCCTGAGCAATGGCAGCCTCAGCAAACTCCCTCCCAGGTTTTTATTGCTGAGCATGACATCCTATGGTCTGGGATATCCCTTTGGTCAGTTGGGGTCAGCTGTCCCAGCTGTGTCCCCTCCGAAGTCCTTGTGCACCGCCAGCCTGCTTGCTGGCAGGGCAGGGTGAGAAGCAGAAAAGGCCTTGAGGCTGTGCAAGCACTGTCAGCAGTAACTAACACATCTCTGTGTGATCAATGCTGTTTTCACCACAAATCCAAAACATAGCCCCATACAAGATAGTATGAAGAAAATTAACTCTATCCCAGTCAAAACCAGTACAGTGAGGCATTGCCCCGCACTCACCCCACACTGGTGCCAGGGCTGTGCCGGGGCTTGGCTGGCCCCTCGGCCATGACTTCCATGGGAGCAGGTCCCACTGGTGTGAGGGCCGGGGGTGGGGGGCAGGCAGGGCACAGAGGGGAAGGTGAAGCAAAGCTCGGGGCGCTATTGCCTGTGTGAGGTCTGGAGGGGCCACCAGAAGCACATGCTGGGGTGTGGGGACTGTGCCCCTGCTCAGACCCTTCCCCTGCACCTACATCCAACACCCCTGGGCCTCTCCTCCTGAACCCCCAAACACCTCCCCACAGCCCCTGGCTGTGACCCCCAGGAGTGACACCACTGGACCCTGCTGTGGCAAGGCGGGCGCGGGTGGACTTCAGCCCCTGTATCCAGCCATTGCCTGTCCAGGTTCCCTGTCTGCAGGTGACAAAATGCCCGCAGTCTGCGGCCCCTACCTGCCCGGGCCCTCCTGCCCCATGCCTGCTGCACAGAGGCAGGGCTCGTGTCCAGACATGGCGGAGAGGTCTTCACCCTCCGGCCATGCATGCAGGGGAGAGAGACAACCCAGACCTCTATCTTCAGCCCAGGCTATTTCACCTCCCACTGAGACACTGGGGACCACAATGGTTCTTCTCCTTCCTCCCCTGGGCCCATGAGCCACAGCCCGGTGCCTGATCCTGCACCCCTGCCGCAAAAGCTGCCACGTTCATCAATTGCTGCAGCAGGACCTGCTTAGAGCGCAGCACCTCCGCATCGCAGGGGTAATGTAGCTTTCTGCAACACTGCATGGGCCCTGGTTACCCCTCCACAAAACAAGTAAAAAGCATCAACTGGACTACAGAACCAGGGGTCACATCGACCACCATGATTTAGTGGTCAGAACAGTTTCCTGGAGCCCCATAAAAGCAGCCACTCTTTTACTTCTGTACACATTCCCCCAGTCTTCTCAAGCAGCACTGTGCAAGTTCATGTCACCTGCTCTGGGAACACAGGGAATTGCCAAAGCAAGGGTGCTGTTAAACCACACCCACTCCCCACACCCGTATGAACAAGACTGGCAATTTGCTTAGCACAGTGATCTCCAGAGTGGAGTGGGGGAAGAAAATATTAAACCTTCTGTTTCATTTTTACCTAAAAAAAAAGAAGAAAGAAATTAAGCTGTATTTACATTTATTATACAGCTGATCACTGACACCCTCACTCAGTCTGTGTCAGACAGTCTCGTGTCACACGTGGTACAGGTGGGGTGTCCTGGAGGAAGAGTGGGTGCTCACAAGGCGGAGTGGTTCACAGTGCCACCCTCGCTTCCTCACTTCATTCTGACACATTGCAGTTTACCTGTGGCAGGTTAAGTGTATTTATGGATGATAGTATCTAGTTTTAACGAAGGTAACCTTCACAAAATGGAGAAGTAGCTTAAAAAGATTCCTGCAAAGAATCATAGAATCATAGAAACATTAAGGTTGGAAAAGACCTTCAAGTCCAACCATCAACCCAACACCACCATGCCCACTAAACCATGTCCCTAAGCACCTCATCTACGCGTCTTTTAAATACCTCCAGGGATGGGGACTCCCCCACTTCCCTGGGCAGCCTGTTCCAATGTTTAACCACTCTTTCTGTAAACAAAATTTTCGTCATGTCCAATCTAAACCTCCCCTGGCGCAACTTGAGGCCGTTTCCTCGTCCTATCACTAGTTACTTGGGAGAAGAGACTGACACCCACCTCGCTACAACCTCCTTTCAGG
>NW_008795558.1:85556-86114 GCF_000699145.1 Aptenodytes forsteri
GCCACGTCCTGTTTGCCCGCCCTGTTCACCGCGCTCCGGGTCACTCATGCTCCCTGGGGGCTGCTCTTGTATGTGAGGAGGTTTGGCTGCCATCCTTCCTGTCCCCACCCACACTGAGTCAGAGCTGCCGCTTGCCAGGAGCTCCCTCCTTGCCAGGAGCTCCCTCCTCTGGCTCAAGGAGGAGGGGGGCTGGGGCACCCTCTCTCCCCCTGCGCTTTTGCCTTCGCGGTTTTTGCCACGGTTTTGCGACTTTAGGAAGGGTCCCCCGGTGCGATCCTCCGCTCCGGAGCCCTTCACCTCGGTGGCTTCGCTGAAATGGAAAAAACAGCCCATACTTAAACACCTGTGTGGGTCCAATACACAGCTATTGCTGTAAATCAACCCTCAGCTTGTCAGTCAGGAGGTGACCGAGTGCATCCCGGCAATGATGAGCAGCCAGAAAATGCTGGCGCGCTCTCTCTCAAGTTGTGCTGCTGTCCTGGCCTCCCTCCCTGCCTCCCTGCCTCCCTGCCTCCCTCTTCCCAGTGCTGGGGCCAGCCGCTGTCCCCAGGCCAGGAA
>NW_008795558.1:86175-86712 GCF_000699145.1 Aptenodytes forsteri
GCACCGAGGCAATGTGCTGCGCCTGGCGAGCAGCTGGGTGGGGGCTGCTCCAGAATCATAGAATGGTTTGGGGTTTGGGTCGGAAGGGGACCTTTAAAGATCATCTAGTCCAACCCCCCTGCCATGGACAGGGACATCTCTCATTAGATCAGGTTGCTCAGAGCCCCATCCAGCCTGACCCTGAACCCTTTTCCAGCGATGGCGGTCCCCTTCTTCTGCCTGGTGGCAAGAGGGCAGGGGATCCTCTGCTTCTTGTGGAGCCTCCATCTGCTGCCTTTGCCTCAGGGACGGTAGGGTGCAGCTCCACCAATCTATCTCCCTCTCACACTCCCTGATACTCCTTAACCTTTCCACTTCCTCTTTCAGCTCTGCCACCAGGCTAAGCAGATCACCCACCTGGTCACACCACACACAGGTGGTGTCTCTGCTGCTCTCCGGTACAAGTGACAGGCTCAGGCACTCCCTGCAGCCGAAGACCTGAACAGCTGTATGCTTGTGTGAGGGCTCCGTCTGGGTCACCACATTCCTTCTGGCGAT
>NW_008795559.1:0-6283 GCF_000699145.1 Aptenodytes forsteri
AGGGAAGGGAAGGGAAGGGAAGAAGGCACTTCCCAACCTTTACTCAGGAGCAGTATTTAAGCTCCAGCTCTTGCCCTTTGTAGCTGTCCGAGCTTTGCTGCAGCTGTGCCCATGTCTAGTCGTGTCTCTTGCAGTAGCTGGCCTTACCTTGCTGACTTGATTTCTTTGGCTTGATTTTATAGTTGCGTCATTATTATGATCTTGTCCGTACATGACAGACACAGAGAGCCTTCTCTCTATATTAGTGAGTACTGGGGCTTGAACATGGGTTTCCTGTACTTTTCAGAAGCAGAAGTTCAGAAAAAAAACAGTACTGTTCTTTTTTTCTTGGAAGATCAAATGATGTCTCCCAGCACCGGGAAGGAGCGGCTACCTTGTCAGAGGTCGTTTTGAATATTTGGCTCAAAATAGACAGTCAGAGGACATGTTAGAAGATGGAGGGTACTTGAAGCCGTGGTTCGCATTTGCGAAGCCAGAAACTTAATTACAGGAGTGACTTTTCTTCTCAAAACCCAGTGAGTGTCTCACAAGGGTCTCTGAGAAGCCTCCACGCAACGTGTGATTCCTCATTCAATTCCTGCTCGGTTTTTGGATAACACAGTTCATGCTACACCTGATGTATACTAGGAGCGGCAGCATTAGGTCAAAACGAGAGCACCAGGTAGGCAGGACAGGTGGTCAGAAAGAGCTAGAAAACAATTTTGCAGCCTTTATCACGTATATTTTTGTGTCTCCTGCAGCCATTTTCTTTGCATAGTGATTATCTGGCAATTTTGTCAGAATCTGCTACCTAATGGAAATGGTATAGACCAAACTTCCAAGCTGGAAGGTATCAGATTACCCAAAAAGTTTTTGAAGCAGAGACAATAGCAGGTGGTCTGCTGAGTCTTTCTTGCTTCGCAGTGGACACTCACACTGTAATAGAGGAGGAAGAATGAGCACTCTCAGCATAGCTAGTTAACTAATTTTGCTCATAGGTGCTTGAGTTAAAAGTTACAAGCAATAAGTTTTGAATTACTAATTATGATATATAGAATTTTTGACTGAGAACTCTCATGCCTTAAGTGATGAATTAGTGAACTCAAATGATAGACTAGTCTGTACAAAGGGGATGAAGCCCTTCTTTGTCATGTTTGTTATATTTTTTTACTGAAGTCATAAAATAAAGCTTAATTTACAGACTACCTTGTCCTATAAATTTGTCTGTCTCTTTCAACATGTTCACGTCCTGCATGTGTCTTTTTCTGCACAGGACATTCATCACAGCATGTGCCAGGTACTGTAAATGAGCACAGCTATCTATGTGCAAAGACGTGTTAAACCCAAGGCCTTTCAAAACTCTGGATGTAGACAAGCTTTTGTCCCCAAGTAGGCTAGGAGCCCTTTGGTGATGAGTTGTACTACTTTCAACGTTCTTTGCCTTTAATCAGTAACCACGCAACTATACTGGCTGACATCCATGAAGAAATGACATCTCTGAGTAATATCTGGATATTATGCTTATCTCCTCTATAGAGCCACCAATTACATTACCCTTCCCAGACATCGCTCTTCTTCCGAAGGATTCCCCCAAAGGAGTTGCTCCATCTAAATCAGCTCTGGTATCCAGTGCTAGCATGACTGTACCAAAACAGCCAGGCATATGTTAAGACATTGCATGTGTGATAGGCCAGCATTTAAAATGGAACTGCAACCTTTTTATCTATCAATCTTTGCTCTCCATAGGAAATTCAGGCATAAACTTTACCAAGGATGAAAACTATCTGCATTTCTCATTTAAAATGACTCTTTACCTTTTCATTGTCAGTTGCATTTGGATAGTATGAAATTTTCATTTACGTCATAATACTGCTTTTTTTTCCTATGGTCAATCTGTCATAGTTTTCAGCCATGAACTGGTTTTGTTATGATAAAAGGCAATTAGAAATCCATTAATCTTTTTTACAAATATATTTATATAGCCATGTGTGCATTTAGGTACATATATTGTGTATATATATCTGTCCTCATTGTGAAAGCAATAGGTCAGCCCAGATAAACTGCAGTCTATTCTAGGCAAAACTTTGTGGGAGCTAGCTAGCGTAATCTTGATATCTTTTGATATCAAGCTGCGAGCACTGCGAAGGAAAACAAAAAAGACTTTTTAAAAATATGTTAATAGGAATAGGAGAATTGGAGATAACATTGGTCCATTGTTTGACGAGGGTGGTCAACGCACAAACAGGGATGTAGGCAAAGCGGTGATGTTCCATTTGGGCGCACATAAATCTATGGGTCAGATGGGATTCATCCCAGGGTACTGAAAGAGCTGATCGATGTCGTCGCGGGACCTCTCTCTATTTTTTTTTTTCAACGGTCTTGGGAGTCTGGACATGTTCCAGTCGACTGGAAGCTGGCAAAAGCTGTCCCAGTTTTCAAAAAGAGTAAGAGGGAAGACTGTGTTAGTTACAGGCCTATCAGTCTCACTTCAGTGCCTGGTAAAATTATGGAGAAGGTTATTCTGGGAGTTATTGAAAAGCAGTTGAGAGACAACACTGTCATAGCCAACACGAGTTCACGAGGGGAATGACCTGCTTAACCAGCTTAATTTACTTAATTTTCCTGTCAGCCAACTAATCGATCAAGGGAAGCCAGTAGAATTGGTGAGTTTGGATTTTTAGCAAAGTTTTTGATACTGTCTCTCACAGTATCCTTCTGGATAAACTGTCCAGCACACAGCTAGACAAATCCATAATACATTGAACAATTGGCTGATGGATAGGGCTCAGAGGGTTATAGTAGATGTGGGGTCACATCAGGCTGAGAGCCAGTCACCAATGGGGTTTCCTAGGGCTCCATTTTAGGGCCTGTTCTCTTTAATATTTTTATAATGATCTGGATGGAGGAATCGAATGTACATTAGGTAAGTTTGCCAATGATACTAAACTAGGAGGACCTGTGGACTCCCTCAAGGATAGCCAGTCGAGGGAGGTGATTGCCCCATTCTACACTGCACTTGGTGCGGCCTCACCTCAAATACTGTATGCAGTTTTGAGCATTTCAATAGAAGAAGGACATCAGACTATTAGAGTGTGTCCAGTGGAGGGCAACCAAGATGTCAAAGGCCTCGATGGCAAGACTTGTGAGGAGCAGCTGAGATCACTTTGTTTATTCAGTTTGGAGAAGAGAAGGCTCAGGGGTGACCTCATCGCAGTGCACAACTTCCTCAAGGAGGGCAGCTCGGGGGGGGTTTGTGTCTCATCTCTCTCTCTCTGATGATCAGTGATAGGACGTGAGGAAATAGAATGAATCTGTGTCAGGGGAAGTTCATTAGGAACGACATTAGAAAAAATTCTTAACTGAGAAAGTGGTTTGTTATTGGAACAGTCTCCCCAGGGAGCTGGTGAAGGCACTAACATTGTCAGAGTTCAAGGAGCATCTGGACGATGTTCTTAGTCATATGGTTTAGTTGTAGGCAGTCCTGCAAGGGTCAGGGAGTTGGACTCAATGATCCCTATGGATCCCTTCCAATTTGAGAGATTCTATGATTCTATGTTTCAATTGCTATTCTGGCCAATTAAAAAAATTTGCTTTGTTTCACTATTGTTCTTTCATTGCGACAAACCATCCGTTGTAGGTTACTATCTAGTTCTTCGGTTAGACCTGGCTTTGTATGCATACTTCATGCTTGGATCCTTCGTAGAATTTGTTAAACTGTTTGTCGTGAATAAAGAGCCCTGGAAGGTATGCCACCTGCTAAGGTCACTGGCAATGATGCTCTACTGATTAGTACACTAAGGCTTATTTTCACGTCCTTTTGCAGGAAACTAAGCTCTTTGTACATGGTGTATATCTCATTGCAGGGCAGAGAGCGTTTTGAGGGAGAAAGGTTCAGATCTGAACTCCTGAAGGACCAGGTAAGATATTCACTCTCATGTTTGGCCTGTTGCTTGCAAGAACATACAAGAATCCAGTCCACACTGGAGAGCAAGTTCCATGCAGCACAGCAAGCTGTTTAAGACCAAGTGGCTGACAGCATGGCCTTTTTATCCATGTGCCAAGTCACTGCTATCGCAGTGTCTCTTGCGTCCCTGCCTAACAGAAAACCCTTCCGTGTGCTGAAGTATGAGGTAAACCACAGAGCCCTCTGCTGGAGCATTTTAATTGTAAACTTTAGAGTTCATCATTGATATAATGTATTTTGTATGCTGATTAATAAAACGGATTGTTATCTTTCAGTGTCATCCTTCACGTTCTTCGCAGACAAGTGCTAATGTCACCGTCCTAAATAAGCTCTAGGAAGATTCCCCATTGCTTTATTTATTAAGCATAATACTTTCCATTACCAAAGAAGTGGCAGGGCCAAAAAAAAAAAAAAAACCCGGTTTTCTTTCCGATTCAGGCTAAGCAATAAACCAATAGACTACCATGGAAAGCAAGAAACGGTGCAGTCGTTGTTTGCATTTCCGATATGGCACAGTTCATCTTAAGGGAAAATACCAAAAGGCAATACGACCAAAATACGTTACAGAGCTTCAGTGACAAAAGGTTACAAAGATATATTAAGCAATCTTTTTCTTAGGTTCTAGAAGAGCTCATTTTTAGTCAAGTCAGGAGACAAAAGTCTGCACAGATAAAATGACAATTAGCCTATATTCCATTCTTGTTACATTACAGGGAAAAACTGAAGACTCTGTGTATCAGAGCCGGATACCATTTTTGCTTCATCAGAGATTATAAATCATTGCAACAAAACCTTTTTTGCTGCTTGGCCAAAAAAATATTTAGGGAGTCTAGGTCTTTAGAATAAAGAGTTTAGCTTTATAGAGCCACTATAGAGATGGCTGTTGAGTGCTCTGAACACAGGCCTTCACTCAGCATGGTGGAGACCCAGGATCAACTCTGGCACCAAATGAAGTGATTATGAACTTTGACCTAGGATGGACTTTTACATTGTGGATAAATCAGCAATGCCTGCTGATTTATTCTTCCTTTGCTGATTACTCAAGGGGAAGAACATATACATTCCTGAATGTCTCTCAACCACTGTCTGATGTATAATAACTGCAAAATATCCACATTTGGAAATCAAAATTCTTGCCTTCCAGGCTGCCAACCCAACAGGTTTCTCATATTTGATTGAACAATTAAAGTAGCAAAATGTGAAAGCAGCGTCTGTATATGTCTGTGCAAACTAAAGGCTAAAGTTTTTTCATAAGTAGGAGCCTGAGGAGATTTGGTTTTTGTAAGTATTTCATTAGCTGATCTGTTTTCAAGAGAACAGAGCATAACAGCTCTCATTGAAGCCTACAGCACCTCGGTGCTTCTGTAAATTTAGCTACTTAACTCTTAAACATTTATAAAGCTTTAGGAGCATAACGTCACAGCTCCACCTAAAACAAGCAAGAATTCTGTTGCAGCCACTGGGTTTAGGGCACAATTAGTGGCTAAAATAATGTCACTTTTTTTCACAGAATGACAGGCATGACTACAGTGGGTTGATACTTCAGAGGTACGTTTCCAGGAAGGATCCTGCCATTGCTCTGTGTTCAAGCATTGAACATGTCCTGTAGCAAAATCACTGATGGGTATCTCTCTGTGCTCTTAACCTCTCCAGCACAAGAGACTTCTCTTAATACTATCTCCAAAGGCAGTCAAGAAATGGAGTTGATGCCAAGAAAACTGTTGCAGCTGAGGAAAGTATGGACAATTGTGGCCTCAGAAACCTGCTGAGTATTTCCTTGAGGCAATTTGCGCTACACTCAGCAGAATTTTACATCTTACACAATGCAAAAGCATCAAATGCTATTTATGATTAAAAACCATCCCACTGTTGACTTGCTAGGTTCTAGCCCAAGTCAAAAGGGCTTTGGTATCATCACAACACAAAATCTAAATAGTGTCCAGGTTCTCCTAGTTCATCAGCCTTTTAAAAGCACAGCTTTCACAATTTGGTCAAGTGCAAACTGCCTCTGGACCAGCTTTGCATGATATGGAGATGGTATGGGTTGGTGGCCATGATTTACAGACATACAGATATTTACAGGTTGACTTTTTGTCAGGCTTAAAGACTACAGTATATTTTTGCATGCAGTCAGCAGATGATAGGTTTTTTTTTTTTGTTTTTCGTTGTTTTTTTTTAACGTATGAGTCTCTGAATCTACCTGGGCATGGTCTCCTTCCACACATACCTCATCTTCAAATCTGGGGGGACTCCATCTTCTTAGAAGACGGAGAGGTAACTAAGTGTTGTGGTTTAAACTCCGTAGGCAACAGAGTACCACACAGCCGCTCGCTTAGTCCT
>NW_008795559.1:6445-17436 GCF_000699145.1 Aptenodytes forsteri
CCCCCAGCGTTGCCCCCCCCCCCCCCCGGTCAGCTTTCTCCAGTTTATGTACTGAGCGTGAGATCACACGGTATGGAATATTTGTTTAGCCAGTTTGGCTGTGCCCCCTCCCAGCTTCTTCTGCACTTGCAGCCTTGTCAAGCGGTAGAGTATGTGAAACTGAACAGTCCTTGGCTAGTGTAAGCATTACCTGGCAACAACTAAAACATCGGTGTGTAATCAACATCATTCTCCTGAATGCAAAACACAGCACTGTACCAGCTACTAAGAAGGCAATTAACTGTATTCCTGCCGAAACCAGGACACTAAGGCACAGTCAACATGTGTTCACGAAGGGAAAGTCTTGTCTAACTAATTTGATATCCTTCTACAATAAAGTCAACTTCATAGTAGATTAAAGAACAGAGTGGATGTAGTTTTTGGATTTTTAGTAAGGCTTTTGGTACTGTCCCTCACAGCATACTTCTGGAGAAGTTGTCCAGCTGTGAGATGAGCAGGTACGTGATGTGCTGGGTGAAGAACTGGCTGAAGGTCAAAGCTCAAAGGATTCTAGTGAATGGAGCTACATCTGGCTGTCGACCAGTCACTTAGCGGTGTTCCTCAGCCGTCAATTCTAGGGCCAGTGCTCTTCAGCATGTTTTATCAATGATCTGGAGGCAGGGCTTGAATGCAGCGTTAAGAATTTTTCTGACGATACCAAACTGGTAGGTGCTGTTGACTCTCTTGAGGGATGAAAGGCCTTGCAGAGGGGTCTAGACACATTGGAGCATTAGGCAATCATAGATCAGCATGAAACTTAACAAGAACAGCTGCCGGATTCTTTACCTGGGACGCAGTAACACTGACACAAGTATAAATAGGGAGAAGAGTGGTTGGAAAGCAGCCCTGCGGAAAGACATTTGGGGTGCTAGTTGACAATAGGCTCAATACGAATCAGAAGCATGTCCTGCCAGCCAATGTTATATGTATATATTTCAGTGACTGCAGAATTTGTTGAATTTCTCGTCCCCAAGGAAGAAATATTTGATATTATGCCAAGCTATTTCTGAAAAATATAAAAACGTGCATAAAATTGAGTGCTCCGTAACTACAGCCTCACTTAACTAAATGCTGAGCACTGTTCCTTTTCAGAGATTGAGACAAAAGGCAGAAATAAGCTCGTGTCACAACAAAGGGATGGCTACAGACTTTTATAGAGCTGTTATATCAGATATGTGCATGGGGAACATATAGGAGCCATAAAATAATACTGGACAACCTAGAGTGCTCCAGAACTTGCTGTCCATGGTCCAAGGCAGTGGCACATTTTGTTTTGTCCTTTCCAAACTTGGAAAGCTACACTTAAAGTACAGCAAACATCACGACCTATACTGCTATATCCTGTTGGTGATAGTCTGAACGGCTTCCACCCTTTGTGCTTGGCGGTTGTGTTTTTTTTTTTTCCCCTGAAGCCTTAGACACAAAGCCATGAATACCTTGATCTACCTCTGTCTGTAGTTCTGCTCAGGGCAGGATGAGAAACGGGAAACATCCAGAAGTCCCTTCTCAGCACCACTTTTAGGAGACTATGTTCTGGACCACAAATTGGGAAAGGGCTGGTGTCCTGAATTTCTCTGACTTCAAGTCTCAGAGGGAACATGACAGCACTTGTAGAGTTCCAGCAAGGACAATGTCCCCAGGCATATAAGGAAAAGTGCGCACGAAGCTTATCAGGTACACATCCTGTCTGTTTGAGGAAGAGGCAGATGAAAGAATCTGTGCTATGATTTTTGAGGCTAGTGCAGTTCAGTGCCTTGCCTTGGTGGATTTTGGAGCCTGTCACAGTAGCAAACAGACCTACTGTAATAAACCAGGAATGTGTCTGATTCTCAGAGTAGGTGGTACTGGCTCCAGAGCAAAGCATGTATGCAAAGTGAAGGGTCCAGCATTCAGTCCTACAGCACAGTGACACTGCAGGTTGGGTGGATTTTGGAGCCTGTCACAGTAGCAAACAGACCTACTGTAATAAAACCAGGAAGTGTCAGATTCTCAGAGTAGGTGGTACTGGCTCCAGAGCAAAGCATGTATTCAAAGTGAAGGGTCCAGCATTCAGTCCTACAGCACAGTGACACTGCAGGTTGCATCAATGTATAAAACCTTCAATGGCATGCGAGGCTGAGAGAACAATCACAGCATTGCCGTCATGCTCTCAGTCCTACAGCACAGTGACACTGCAGGTTGCATCAATGTATAAAACCTCCAATGGCATGCAAGGCTGAGAGAGCAATCACAGCATTGCCGCCAGACTGTGGAAAGTGAAGGGCGCTAAATAGTTGCCTGTGGTGAAAACATGATTGGTATCACAAACACCTTTGAATCAATCCAAATTAACATAAATCCATTCAGTTTACTACAAAAGTTAGACAAGACTTTTCAGGTGTGCTTTTTCAAGAGAGCAACCAGCTCTAAATTACAATTGAAAGCAGCCTGTTGGATGGTCATTCCTGAAGACAATATAAAATCAGAATCCTCAGAAAAAAATTTTGAAAGGGAAGGAAGCAGAATGAACAACTGCTGTTCACTGACAGTTAAAGAATCTAGGGCAATTTTTACAATAGGAGCTAGGAGGAAATTTACTTCAAACCCCAGAAAAATCTACCCCAAAACATGAAGTGGCAATTCAGGCAGAAATATAAGAAAAGATCCAAAAAAAACCCCAGGATTGAGAGAGAGAAGGACAAAGAGATAGTCTGACCTGAAAGTTCATCCCAAAAATATCTTTAAAGATCAATATAAAAGGAAACACAACAGAAAAGGTAGAAAATAAAGAAGCAGTATCCACAGAGTCATATCTAAAGAATTCGTGACATTTTTCCATTTCACTTCTGAAGATTCTGAAGCAAAGTTATCAGACCAACAACCAAACTTAATACTTGGTACTTCTACTGCTAGTACAGAAAGCTGAAAATATTTTGAAATGTCTTCAATGTATAGGAGTATTTCTGAGGTCTCAGTCAAAAATCTGTGAAAAGATACAGTAGTATAAACTCTTTTCTCTGGCGATGATTCTGCTAAATATCATAAACTTTTGATGTGCAGACTGTGTGAATAAGAGAAAGGCAGAATTATTACACAATTGTAGATTCAGTATCAATGAAGCTTTTTCCAGTGGATAGCTTTTCCCCCCTCTTTGGAAAGATGGTTTATTTTAAATTTCTTCTAGGAGAAAACCTTGGTTTTTAGTGTGAAAAAATATGGATCTGGAATGTATTTTTTCAAATTTTATGACTCAAACATTTTGCAAAAAAATAAATGGTCTTCACTAAAACGTAGTATTGGTTCTTTTCTTTTGTGATTCTGATGTTTTGGAACTTTCCTTCTGCAAAATGATGCTATATATTGAATTTGCTGTCCAATTTAGAAAGGTAAAAAAATACTAAAATATCACGTTTTGATAAAGCCTGTAGCTTTTTCATAGACTACACTTGTTCCCTGTCAATGGTAGTATAAAAATAAGGTTTGTCTTAGCAATATCTGCTGTTGATAGATGGCAACGGGGAGACTTTTGCTCTATGCAGATTTGTAAATCTGCAGCCTTGGCAAGGAACAGCTAGAGAGAAGGAGGTTCGGGATACAAATGTTCTCTCCCAATGCAGCTAGATAACAGGGATTATAAATGATTTGTGCCCTTACAGGACACAACAAGGCTTCATGTTTAAGTGAGGAATGTTTTTGCCTAGATCTGAGTACCTCTTGTGGTGCCCATGGTAAAAAGTGATTATTTAAAAGAGGCATGCAATGCATTTAAATTCTGGCTGACCCACAGCATAGCAGGTAAAGGAGATGCATGAAGACAGCTCCTCAGGTAACTGCTGGGGCAATAGATACCTTTAACTAAATTGCAGTCGCTGCTGAAATGATGCTCAAGAAGTCATCACTCCACGGAGCCACCTATAGTATCTCTCCAAGATGGGACGAAGGCCGCTTAGCTCCATTATCACATAAAAACAAGAGATTAAAGTCTCTCCTGGTCCCAAACACTAGTTGGTGATAAGTCAGTAACCTTATTCTCATGGGCACAATTGCATAAAGTCTCTGTATAAATGTGTAACATATATTACTGTGTAACATAACTGCATAATAATATAACTCTGTATAATATCTCTCTGTATAATTTAAGTGTATAAGTGTATAATATAACGGTATAACGTCTGTGTACACGTATTCTCTTAAACGTACACGCTCGTGCATGTAAAGAGGAAAAACAAAACACATTGCTTTTGCAGGCAAAAAAAAACCAGCATGCTGCCTTACAGTAGGCAAATGACTCATTAATCGTTTAATTAAGCAACTGGACAGACATTAGTTAGGGAATAGAAGGGCAGGGGCAGAAAAGGAGTCTCAAACCTACACCTGATTATTTTCAGAAAGCAGATATCCTGAAAGAAGTGAAGGAACAGTGGAAACTCTACAGATCCCTAAGGGTTCCTTGTTTCTCTTTGGCAAGGGAAAACTTCAAACACATTGTTTGCCTGAGAATTGTTTCTATGGCCATTTAGCAGTGTAATATCACACGGTGGTGCTAGCCTGTTTTGGATCTGACCCAATGATAGCTAAGTATAAATATATTTCCATTTTAGTTTGATTCACTTTTCCTTAGCATGTTAAGAATGTAAGACTGCCTGTAACATGCTAGACCAATGGGAACGTATCGTTCAGTAACCTGTCTTGTACAGTAGCTTTAAGCAACTACTTAAGGAACAACGTAACAATATAACTACTTTCTCGTAAAACTCTCCAATGCTCCAGTCATTTGCAGTTCAAGGGATACCTAATGCAGACGTGGATTCATGTATTAGTAGGCAATCGTAATGAGTTCCTTTGCAAGAAGTAACCACATTTCCAACAGCTTGAGCTCACATGAATTTTTAGCACCTAGGACATCCCCTACAAGGAATTCTAGAGGTTAATCACCTGATTCTTGGGAGCCACAGCCTTCTGGCAATTATAAGCCTTGGTCCAGCTTCATGCATCATCTCAGAAGACAGTGTGTTCATCCAGTCCGTTTACAGGACACCTGTGATTTTACCTCATTCATTTCGCGTCCTCAGTTGTCTCTTTTCCAGATTGAAAACCTGTGTTTATATGGTCATTCCTTGTATACATATCCCATACCAAGTTGTTGCTCTGCTCTGAAACTTTTCCAGTTCCATGATACCCTTTTTGGTGGGGGGAAAAAAGCAGAAAGTGAAGAGAAGGGAAGGAACATGCTTATAGAGTCCTCCGTATTTTCTAAATAACTTCTTTGAGTATAATCTGACTTGCTTGAAAACTAGCAAGAAAACACCAAGTCATCAAACTCCTGGAACTGTCAATCCTGTAGAAAAGATACTGGGTCTCTCATGGTTCTTATTACTCAAATTAGCCATGTGTTCTATAGAGCTACATGGGCTAGTTTGGGAGCTGGTAATGCAATGATCTACTTGAAATTACATCACCTAGTGCACAGTTTCAGGTAGGAAAGCATGCAGAAGGATACTGTAGAGTGCCTGGTGTTTCAGAGAACTTTTAACAGTCCCTTCTTAGCTCCACAGAAGCGGATGATGTATGACCATAGAATTTATGCCAATCGCCTCTGCGGGATTAATTCTAGTTTAATAAAACCAGAGAGATAGTTTTTCTAAGAGATTCGGGAGAAAAAAGAGTATTGCCACCTCTCAGTCGGACCTGGTCTCCTAAATTCCATTAACGCTTTTCCATAATGCTTCCTAGTAACATCTTGAATAAAGCAGTGCCAAACATTTCAAAGCACATGTCTAGCTTGCTGCCTAGCCTTTGGGAACATCTCCAGCCTGTCAGTGACCACAGTGCCACAGATGAGGCAAACTTCATTTCCCTCGTCTACACTCCCTGCCCTGCACCTCCAGCTTATCCATGATTTCTTTCTTATTTCCACAGTAGAATTTCCTTTCCACTGGCTGCTGCTGAGAAAGGCTTGTTCTGTAAAATGCACTCTTAATCATCTTGCACATGATGATAGTGGTAAAATGAAGAAAATGGACAATGTGATTCTGGTCTCTGAAGTATCCACAGGAGGCTTTGGCTCACTTTCAAAATTTTCTCCTCCCTCCCCAATTCTCCCCTGCTATTGGGAAGCTTTAATAGCTAATAAATTATCTCAGAACTGGGGGGGCCAAGTTTTTTCTTTCCAAAAGCAAATATGCCTTTTGTGCTCTGATTTGAGATAGAGAAACATGAGTTCATTTGCATAGCAATTCCGCCTTCCAGGTCCAGTTCCTAAATGCAGACATTGGAGTGCTTCATTGACTGCAATCCCTGAAGTGTGACTCAAATAGTATACCGTTCAGGTATTTTCTAGGAAAAAGGAGAAAAATTGAAAAAGATGACAACTTTGAGCTTTCCTCCCCAAATGCCACACTGAAATCTAATGAGATGCAAAATAGCCTATCGTGCATTACTATACAGAATGAGACATTGTGATCAAAAAAAAAAATATTGTCCTACAGCTATCTAAGATCACTATTCAAAGGCACATTGTTCCAGTAATTAAGACAGCAATTTTATGAGGGTTTTTTTTTTTCTCTTTTTTTGGAGTTCCTTTTAATAAAGGAAAATAGTGTTTTCTTCAAAAACCCTTCGATAACACTGAAGAGGGATAACTGCAATCGAACATGGGGCATGAATGGATTTAATGTAAATGAAGTGCTACTTAAACCAGTATAGTTGTTGGTCTGAGCTCTGGTTAGCCAATCTCAACACAGGCCTGCTTGCTTTGATCCAAGCAGTGTCTTTATTCTGGGGTTTGGCATCCCTGTAACCTGAACCCTGTGTGCTGTAGTAACGTGCGTAAAGATATCTCCAAGAAAAGATTAAACCCATCTCGCTCAGTCTCATGGTGGGATAAATCTCCCAAAAGGTGTTAAATTCTGTCATTTGACTTTAGAGGTGGCAGAGAGGCTGCCTTTTTGGTTGGCACCTCTGGAATTTGATTTAAATATCTGTCCTTCCTGTGCCTAACCTCACCGATTTCTTCCGTCTTCCCTACCCATCTGATAAGATAGGACACGTTGTGCCATAGTTCACTGTCCGCAGGTAGAGCAGCAGGCTGATATGCCTACCATTCCCAAGCAAATCACTTATTTCCACAACCAAGTGTTTTCTGCCTATTAAAAAAAAACCCAAGACTCTACTTTGTATTTTGCTTCTCGTACTCTCTTTTTTCTTCTGAGTGGTTTTAATATTAGTTGGTGGAAGGGGAAGACAGAGAGGGAGACAACCTAAAATAAAACTAATGAGAACAAAAGAGTAATACTGCTACAAAGCAAGGGAAAGCTAGTAGCCTTATTGCAATGGGAAAAAGTTTATACATGCAGTCCCCAACTCATGCTTCTATTTGCGAACACCTCCCACAAAAGTCTAAAAAACATTTCTGTAAATAAGTACTGTTTCCTTCTGTGGATGAGCTGGAGTAGGATGCATATGAAGACAGTCAAGGAAATTCCCAAATTATGATGACAGTGAAATAGACTTAAAGAAGCAGAAAAGAAATTCTTCAAACTTAAAAGTGCTTGGCTGGTTTTAGCCACAGATATACTCAAACAGTACAGCTGTTCAAATCGCGTAAGCTGCCAGATGTTAAAAATGCTTGCTAGAAATTTTCTATTCCACTTACAATCTGAGGATGAAGAGAAAAGCCTTTTCCTTTAGCTATAAGCATAATCCTTTTGCAGGATTCAAAACTAGTTGGTTTTTTTTTTCCAGTGCAGCTAGAGATAGAATGAAAGTTCACTTCAGTCCTTTCTTCTCCCCTGAACTAATTCATTCAGACTTAAAATGAAGAGGAGATGAGTCTTTGAGGATTGAAATGCAAAGATTCTCAAAATAAAAATATACGTCAAAGGGCTAAAATCAGAGAGGCATGGAAGTATAGCTACTAGGAATTTGACTGCTCTTTCCTCCAGGACACAGAAGTCCCAAAGAACAGGCAATCCTGAGCAGTCTGTGAGCCATCTCACAGTAATTATCAAAAGCGTATAAAACCATAACAGACAAACAGTGCTCCAGATAGGCCACTCCAGATTTCTATACTTGACTAAAAAGCTAGGGCGTAAGGTTGACAAATAATAACGCAGTGCATTACAGCACTAGCTTGAGGAACAATAATCCATAAATGCCTCTGTATGTGGCAGTTCAAACCGTATGTCCTTATGATTAGGACTGCCATTGTCCTGAAGTACTGCATTTCTCTGTCTTTAAAAGGGTTAGCTGCCCTTTAAAGAACAAGAGGGGAAAGAACTAAGTTCATGAATAATAGTTCAGTGCAGTAGCCTATTAATGGATAAATAATTGACTAATAATTGCACACTTTTTTATGTCTGCCCTTAAATCCTGCCACCCTAATCCATCAAGTTTATTTAGTGAAACATCTTGCCAACTGAGCAGTTATCTATATAGATATATATACCCATGCTCTAGCAGGAAAAGAGGAGCAGCAGCCTTTGGTCTTTCAAAACAGTAACAGCACTGGAGGCTAACTGATCATATGTGGTATTGTGGTTTAACCTCAGTCGGCAACTGAGCACCGCACAGCCACTCGCTCACTCCCCGTCCACCCCGGTGGGATGGGCAGAGAATTGGAAGAGTGAAAGTGAGAAAACTCATGGGTTTAGATATAAACAGTTTAATAATTGAAATAAAATAATACTACTAACAGTAGTAATAATACACAAAGCAAGTAATGCACAATGAAATTGCTCACCACCTGCCGACCAATGCCCAGACAGTCCTCGAGCAGTGGCACGCCCCCCGCCAGCTTTCCCCAGTTTATGTACTGACGATGATGTCACATGGTATGGAATATTCCTTTGGCCAATCTGGGTCAGCTGTCCTGGCTGTGCCCTTCCCAGTGTCTCCCTGGCAGGACATGAGAAACTGAAAAGTCCTTGACCAGTAGCTGTCCTGCTGTGCCCTTCCCAGTGTCTCCCTGGCAGGACATGAGAAACTGAAAAGTCCTTGACTAGTGTAAGCACTATCTAGCAACAACTAAACCATTGGTGCATTATCAACATTTTTCTCATACTAAATGCAATACACAGCACTGTATCAGCTGCTAGGAAGGAAATTAACTATCCCAGGGGAAACCAGGACATGTATGGATATTCAATTGCTCGTATTTTACAGGGACTGCAAGTAGGTCTGATGATTTGAACCTACATGACTGGCATGTTGTAATCACAGCCATCATGGCAAGGGAAACTAACATCATTCCCATCCTGACCACCTTGTCCTTCAGCGGTATTTGTGGTGGTGGAACGTTTTGTAGGAAGCAGTTTTGCATGGTGGCCATTTTCTCCTCAGTTATACTCAAGGGTGTACCCTGTTAAGAAAGGGTAAAATTCACAAATTATAGGTCTTTGCTTTCTTCTAACTTGGTAGTGCACTGAAGGTAGCGATTGAGTGGTACAGGTAGGAAGGAACTGAAGTGAGCTCACCGCCTGCCGACAGATGCCCAGCCAGTCCCCGAGCAGTGGCACGCCCCCCCCCCGCCAGCTTTCCCCAGTTTATGTACTGACGATGATGTCACATGGTATGGACTATTCCTTTGGCCAGTCTGTGTCAGCTGTCCTGGCTGTGCCCCTTCCCAGTGTATCCCTGGCAGGGCATGAGAAACTGAAAAGTCCTTGACTAGTGTAAGCACTATCTAGCAACAACTAAACCATTGGTGCATTATCAACATTTTTCTCATACTAAATGCAATACACAGCACTGTATCAGCTGCTACGAAAGAAATTAACTATCCCAGCGGAAACCAGGATACGTATGGATATTCAATTGCTCTTATTTAACAGGGACTGCAAGTGGGTCTGATGATTTGAAGCTACATGACTGGCATGTTGTAATCAGAACCATCAAGGCAAGGGAAACCAACATCATTCCTATTCTGATCACCTTCTCCTTCAGCGATATTTTTGGTGGTGGAAGGTTCTGTAGGAAGCACTTTTGCATGGTTGCCATTTTCTCCTCTGTTATCTTCAAGGTAATACGCTGTTAAGAAAGGGAAAAATTCACAAATTATAGGGCTTTGCTTTCTCGTAACTTAGTAGTGCAGTGAAGGTAGCGGTGGAGTGGTACAGGTAGGAAGGAACTGAAGTGGCAAGTAAGACATCTGTAGTATGTTTGTGGTTCTGTTGCTGAACTGCTTGGTTGACCTGCTAGATCCACCCCTACTCCTGTACCCCTCCTAACATTAGGTTCTAGGCTCTTTGGGACAGAATATCAAAATGTATAGTACCTAGCACAGCATGGCCCTTCTCAGCTTTATAAAGCAATGTAATAGAAATAGAAGGTTGGCCTTAGCTATTTGAAAAACGTGGGGTTTTTTTAATCATGAAAATACAGAAAAATAATCTTCGTTCATGGAATTGTTAATATTTTGGCCTATATAGCTTTACAAAGATATACAGAATTGGTCTCCCAAGTAGTGTAACTTCAGATGTACTGCTTGGAAATTCTGCCAAGCTTTGTACATTTCGTAGCCTGAACTGTACTAATCCTACAGGCTCATTTTCCTCCATGGACCGACTCCATGCAACCCAAAGGACTGTATCTGCCCCTATGACCCCAGAGAATGTTACTGAACCAAATTTTTAGTGCTGATCTTATAATTTCACAAATAAAATAACAACATATTTTTCCTTCAGAATATCCTTTTTGGGTGTAATCGCAACTAACAGAAAATTCATTTTTTGTCCTTCAAAAGAATTGTTTTAACACAATACTTTTGAATACTCCTACTAAGAACATTTGTATTCCCAATATTTAGGATGGATTTTTTTTTAATAGCATCCCTTCATAATTCATTAATTTTGCTCAAGATATTGTCTCTAGAAAGAGAACTGTTTGCAATTTATTGGCATTCACAAGCAGCCTGGTAACTCCAAAGATATGCATTTGCCTGTGAGGAAAGGCAAAACATCTCGTAAACCCCCCCC
>NW_008795559.1:18063-22554 GCF_000699145.1 Aptenodytes forsteri
CAAGAAATTTTTAAAAAATGTTATTAAAGGTTCAAGTACTTACAAAAAGATTTAAATCAATGTTCATGACCTAATTCCAAATTGAAGCCCTGCACACATAAGGGGTCTTTTCTATAGGTCACCTGATACATATATATTATTGCGATATTTTTTGGTAGGGTTGTGGTTTTTCAGAAATGCAGCTTCTTTTACAGCAGTGCAGTCCCTAGAAGAATTATGTTAAACTAAAAAAAAGCTCTTGCTAGTTCAGAAAAATTAGACTTGACCACCAATTATTTTTACGTTCCTTGTCTCTATTCTTCTGTTTCTCTCAATCCCTCTACTAAGAGGCACCTGAAAAATCTTCAGTGATCTTATACTGTTAAGCACGATTCAAATTTCCACAAATTAACCCATTATTATTAATAATCTTTTTAAACGCTCATGATATGCACAAAGAGTAACAGCAGTTTTTGAATAAAACAACCATCTTGCTCTGCAGTTTTATTCCACAATTATTTATACAAACTGATTTGACAAGACAAATTCTTTGTCTTTGCTCTGACCTAGTCAACAAATATTACATGGATCTTACCTATTCAGAAATAAGAAATAGTCTCCCATTTTTTTATTTATGTAAGTTTGTGAATGATACTATTCAAAAGAAATCAGCAGCTCCCATCATTTTCTCACCTTTTAATGCTCACTGTTTGCTGAGAGTACTCCAGTATATCTTGCAGCTGAATAACTCAACCAGATGCAGAAGACCTACCGTCCTTAGTAGGAGGCTGCTAGCAGCTGTGAAGCAGTAGTTTAAAGTATTGTGATAATTCAGGGCAAACTTGTGCTTTCATTCTGTTTCAGTATGTTAAAACATGCATACTTTTGAGCGGTATTATCTTTACGAATTTTTCAAGACCGTGAACCTTGGCAGACTGCCAAAGGTAGCTGGAATTTTTCTGGATTTTTTAAAGTTTTGAGCTTTGTTCATTCAAATGAATTTCTAAAAATGGGAAAAGGGCTGCCAATGGCTTGTACTAGAAACAGGGCAGGAAACGATGTGTAGTACTGTCTTTTTTTCTGCAAGTACCTGACTTTCCGGAGTACCGCCAGCTATGATCACATAAATCCGTTCAGAGCTGTAGGCACTGCGTGTCTCAGCCACTGGATCAGCGCTTGTTTTCTGGAGATTAACAGGCAGAGCATGGAGGCAAACATAACGCAAAAATGCCAGAGAGCAAGGAAAGCAATGTTAACATTTCCAAGTAACACTAAGTAACAACCATAGGCAACATCCTATCATGCTAAATCACTTAATTGATGTCCCAAATGTATATCTATTCATATGCAAAAAAAAAAAATACCTATTTCTACTCAGCCAATATGAAACACCATAAGCTACCAAGGTTTTTTTTTTTTTTTTTTTTTTTTTACCACCATTTTTGGAAAGCTCGTTCTCCCACAGAAATGAGTTCGACAATTCAGCACAAATTACCACTCTAGGTATGTAAGGTAAGAACATGGGCCTGTGTAGCCAAGTGATACCGAAGTATTTCCTGGTGGCTATATCTCAAAACAGCAATCTCTAATAATTTTTTTATCAATCTCATCTGGCACTGCATATGGCTCTGAATGCTGTATGAAAGCCTGAGAGTGGAGGTAGCTTTTCCTGCACTTCTCTAGCTATTTCCGTGCTGCATCATGTTATTCATTATGGACATTCACAGCAAGAGTCAATAGCTACCAGGATAAAGGATTTTTTTACCCTCTTTTGCATTTATCCTTTTCTGCAGGAAACAGGGCTTCTGTGACTCAACTCCATCAGTTTTCCCTCTCTTCTATCTTTGGAATCAGTTGCCCAAAGTCAACCAGATTTCATAGACAAATAGAATATAAAGTTTCTATAAATTCTGTGGAAAACAGTCAGCCAGGCAGAGGAAAACATATTCACCTGGAAGAAAGGCCATGTGAACTCAACTGTTTATCAGTAGCAGAAAACTCAGATGGGTTAGAGCAAGGACCCAAATCTGTAGCAGGTCAGGGCTTCACTGGGCCCAGAACTCCTGAAAATATTCTCTGTTTTTTGTCAGTTAAATATACTGGTAGTTTTACCTATGGAGATAGACTTGGACAGGTGATTGCGTTCCTGCCTTGGTGGGGCACATCACGCGCTTGTACCAAGACACTAAGCAGCCAGGAAGAAATTACTTCATGCTCTCCATTTCTTGGGCATGAACTATAATGATAATCACGATAGTCATAATCCATGACTATTAGAAGTAATTTTTTTTTTTAAGATTCAGTTTTTCACCAGAGGCTGTTTGTCAAGACCATTTGTTCACCGACTCCCTCCAGACAGACGACACCAGACTACTTGGAAGTCTATCAAACATCATCTTCAAAAGCTACGGCCATAGAACACAAGAAGAAAGGGTCATAAGGAATTGACATATTGCCTGTGGTCTTGGGCTCTGCTCAAAAGACATGGTGTTACTACAAGTCCCAGAGTCTCAGGAAGTGGCCTGTCCTTCGTAGTACTGAACAGAGGAAAAGGACCCTTTCTGACTTCAAATAGAGTAATTCTTTTAAGTAAGTAGGACAGCAAACAAACAGCCACTGGACCGCCACTGAACAACTGGTGTTCCCTAAGATCTGCTTTCTGTTACAGCCACAATCAGAATACAGGGCTTCAGATGGATGTAAAAGAATAAATGAACTCAGAGGTCAAATTGCTGTTCATAGGAAGCAAAAATGTTCCTTCGTAGCTCCCAAAGCAAAATATGGAAGACTGATATTAGTACAATATCCAGTTTCCACTCTGTATTCAAGCATTAGATGCAGGTTTGGACATAGCACTGTGGCTGACTCCCAACAACTCATATGGCAAGCCTGAGTGACATGATCCTTTCACACCAATTCGGTATATAAATCCACATTGAAATATGGGAATTTCTGACAGGATAGAAATTCTGAGTTTTACTCATCTCAAATGAATAATTAATTCCTGCTCTAATTTAACATTAAAATCCATAATGAGCTGGAAGAGATCAACGTGTGTAACAACCATAAAATTTGGTATGATTGCACTTGCCTGTCACAATGAATGGCAGCTGCTGTTCGCAAGCCCTGTGCTCATAAGAGGCACAATGTCTTTTTTTGCCTTACTTCCTCTGATCCTCTTTTACTGCCTTTGCACTTCCAGAAGCTGTTGAGATGTTGTTCTAATTTAAGTGTTTGATAAAAAAACAGGTTGTAAATATGTGAGAAAAAGCTAGAACACCTGGTTGAAAGCTTGCTGGAATCTGTACTCAATAGTCCCTTTTAGCTTTAGTAGCCTTTGAGTGACAGTCCAATTACAGCAATATGAACTCTCTCCATTTAGCAATGAAGAAGCACTATGTTCCTTTGCACAAGCCTATTTTGAGTGAATACTATTTCTCAGAACACAACTAGAGATACCATTGGCCCTCCAGAAGCAACAAATACAGCTAAAATTGCTCAGCAGAGGCTGATAAAAAAGCTGTGTTGCTATGACTAAAATGAAGCCTCCAGCTTTAACAAAAATGGTAAAAAATATGACGGATAATTAGTAAACTTCTAAACAGAGATTTCAGGTGCATGTCCCAGCAATGAGCAAAACTAAAAAGCCAGCATGTGAAAAGTCTTGTCTCTTAAACTTACCTAAGCGTTTGGTTCTTAGTTATACGGCTATTTACAAAGCTTCAGCACAGAAATGTAGAATGGGTGCAATAAGTCTGATATATATGTATAGTTCAGTTCAAAAAACAAATGCAGTTTATGCCTTCTGTTGTTCAACAGTCAGTAGCAAGAAGCTCCTGAAAGCATCACAGGGAAAAGCAAGTTGCACTATCTTTGCTTTTTCGTCAGAGATTCAAGGTGGACACAAGCAATTAACATTGCTGAATTACTTGATTTATCCTTAATTCCATTTTGCATTAAGCACTATGTTGCCATTTCTAAATGTTTCAAGTTACATTTAATGTAGAAGTCACATCTGTTACTATATCCAGATTGAGCAAGAAGAAAATCCTCACCATTTTCTACTCTTTCAATGTTGTGGCAGCATTACATCAACATTTTCGGGGGGGGGGGTCATTTATCATTTATCACCTTCTGTAGTCGATGTCTTCATTTCCTCTGTGCATATATACAAGGTAAAGTGAAACATGTAGCTCCTGAAATATTGACCAGCAAAATATTGATTTGTTATAGTAAAATTATCATGAGGTTCAGTTGGTTTTGATTTATTACCAGTAATTATCTTATCAAAAACAATTATGGCAGCATGAACAAACTCTAGATTTTGCAAAGATGCAGACAGCTGACAATTAGAATCATAGAACCACAGAATCATTGAGGTTGGAAAAGACCTTTAAAATCAAGTCCAGCTGTTAACCTAACACTGCCAAGTCTACCACCAAACCATGTCCCTAAGCGCCTCATCTACACGTCTTTTAGATACCTCCAGGGATGGGGACTCCACCACTTCCC
>NW_008795559.1:23114-24990 GCF_000699145.1 Aptenodytes forsteri
GTCATCTGCAAGCTTACTGAGGGTGCACTCGATCCCCTCATCCAGATCATCGATAAAGATATAAACAAGACCGGCCGCAAAACTGAGCTCTGGGGAACACCACTTGTGACCTGCCGCCAACTGGATTGAACTCCATTCCCCACAAGTCTTTGGGCTCACCCATCCAGCCAGTCTTTTTACCCAGTGAAGAGCAAGCCCATCGAAGCCATGAGCAGCCAATTTCTCCAGGAGAATGCTGTGGGAAACGGTGTCAAAGGCTTTACTAAATTCCAGGTAGACCACATCCACAGTCTTTCCCTCATCCACTAGGAGGGTCACCTGGTCATAGAAGGAGATCAGGTTGGTCAAGCAGGACCTACCTTTCATAAACCCCTGCTGAATGGGCCTGATCACCTCGTAGTCCTCTACGTGCTGCGTGATGGCAGTCAAGATGATATGCTCCATAACCTTCCCCAGCACTGAGGTCAGTCTGAGAGGCCTGTAGTTTCCCAGATGCTCCTTCTGGCCCTTCTTTTACATTGATAAACTCTTGTAGATTTGCTAACCTCCAGTCAACTGGGATATCCCGGGTTAGCCAGGACTGCTGATAAAAAATGGAAAGTATCTTGGTGAGCACTTCCGCCAGTTCCCTCATACCCTTGGATGGATCCCATCAAACCCCATAGAGTTGTGCGTGTCTAAGTGGTGTAGCAGGTTGCTAACCATTTCCCCTTGGATTACGGGGGTTCACTCTGCTCACCGTCCCTTTCTCCCAGCTCAGGAGGCGGGTACCCCAGAACATTTGGTCTTACCATTAAAGGTTGAGGCAAAGAAGGCATTGAGTACCTCAGCCTTTTCCCTCATCTTTTGTCACTATGTTCCCCCTGCGTCCAATAAAGCATAGAAACTCTCCTTCGCCCTCCTTTTGTTGTTCAAGAATTTATAGAAATTTTTTTTAAATTGCTTTTTACAGCAGTAGTGAATTTAAGTTCTAGTTGAGCTTTGGCACTTCCAATTTTCTCCCTACATAAACTTGCGACATCTTTGTAATTCTCTTGACCTGCCTGCTCCTTCTTCCAAAGGTTATAAACTTTCTTTTTTTCCTGAGTTCCAGCCAAAGCTCTCTGTTTAGCCAGGCCGCTCTTTTTTCCCCTGCCAGTTCATCTTTTGGCACACAGGGACGGTCTGCTCCTGTGCCTTTCAGATTTCGTTCTTGAAAACTGTCCAGCCTTCCTGGACCCCTTTGCCCTTCAGGATTGCCTTCCAAGGAACTCTGTCAAACAAATTCCTAAACAGGCCAAAGTCCGCCCTCCAGAAGGCCAAGGTAGCAGTTCTGCTAATCTCCCTCTTTACTTTTCCGAGAATTGAAAACTATCATTTCATGATCACTATGCCCAAGACGACCTCCAACCATCACATCACACCCGCGAGTCCTCTGTCCACAAACAACAGGTCCAGTGGAGTGCCTTCCCTACTTGCCTTACTCACCAGCTGTGTCAGGAAGTTGTCTTCCACATACTCCAAGAACCTCCTAGACTGTTTCCTCTCTGCTGTATTCTACTTCCAGCAGACATCTACTAAGTTGAAGTCCCCCAGGAGATCAAGGGCTAGCAATTGAGAGACTTCTCTCAGCTGCTTATAGAATATTTCGTCTGCCTCTTCATCGTGGTTGGATGGTCTGTAAGAGACTCCCACCATGATATCTGCATCGTTGTCCTCCCCTTGATTCTTACCCATAAACACTCGACCCTTTCATCAACATCGTTGAGCTCTAGACAGTCAAAACACTCCCTAACATACAGGGCTACCCCACCACCTCTCCTTCCTCGCCTGTCCCTTCTGAAGAGTGTATAGCCATCCATTGCAGCACTCCAGTCATGAGAGTATGTGCGCCCCC
>NW_008795559.1:25582-31418 GCF_000699145.1 Aptenodytes forsteri
TGTGAGAGCCAGAGGTAAACTATCCCTCAATACACCTCAATTTAAAATGTCTCATAACTCACGGTGCAAAGTGCAGGGTTCAAATTGCCTTAGCTTTAGTGTAAAAAGCAAAAATGGCAATTTAGAAATGAGGAGTGGGAAAACCTATAAGGATTAAATAGAGAGCCAGGGCTTTCAATGATATTGTCGTAATACGACAGAAGGCCTTCATTTTTAGCAAATGATGTGATCCCTTCACTGGCTATATCAGTTCTGGCTGTTGTCCATGACTTGGATATTTCAGAGGTTCTCTGTGATAGCAGGATGGTTGAAACACACAGCAGACCTTGTTCCCAGTCCCTCTCACTGCTAAGCACCACCCTCGTCCCCGAGTCTTGAGGCTGAGAAAAGAAAACTTTGACTGTTTCAGTAAATTTCCATATAGATAATTTCTAAAATACTACAAGGAGCGTCACAGGCGCTTTGGTCCCAAATACTAGATTTTTTGTCACCCATGACATTTCATAACCTAATATCTCTTTCTTTCAGCTCTGTACCTCATGATGAGATATGTCATAGGAGAGTCTGGCCTACAAGCACAACTGTACGTAAGACACATATAGTAAGTCCAACTGTTACTTTGGAGTTGATGTCCCCCAGTTTTTTTTAGTATAAAAAATGCAGATAATATTTATGGTTTTGTGACTTCATGATCAGAAATAGAATTTCTGCATTTTCTATAGAAAGGTAGAATCTTTTGTGAAATGAATTTGAACAATTTTTTGATTGAAAATTTGTCCTGATGGTACTTTTACAACACAACGTAGGAACAAGAAAAGGCTTAATCTGATTTTTTTTGTCTCTTGTATCACTATGGGCATCAGCCACAGACTCGGCTACCCAGGAGAAGGGAAGCTGTGTTTCCCCATACATCACTGTACACTCTGTGCTGGCGTGCTATTTGGTCCAGATCCTAGGGTCTCTTTGGGATCTTGTGCTGAGACACCTGTAACTTTTCTGAAGCTCTCCCTTACATCAATCCTTTTCCCCAGCTAAAAAAGGCAGCACAATATAGACCTAATTCGTCAGTCCAATTGCACATTGACATAGCACAAAGTTGACTTTACTGCATGATTTAGAAAGCTCATTTACTTAGGAAATATACCAAGAGCATGTAACAGATCCTTCATTTTCCGGTACAGACAAGATAATCTAATATATTTAGAATTCGAAAAGATTTATATCAGATATTGAATTATCACGGGACAAAAAAACCCTAATTCATGTGTGACAATTGTCAGGTGCTTCCGTGGTTTGTAGAATATCAATAACCCTTGCATATTTGCTACCTGATGGATCTCCTCTATATAGATGGTAGACTAAAGGACTTCGCTAGTACAGCATCCCTCAAATTAATGTTATTCTGTACTTCCCTTTCCAGATGACTTTCTATTTGTGCATATTGAAAAAAAAAGAGGTCAACATCTTATTTTTTCCTGAGACACTCACATATTATTAATTTTTAATGTTACTTCACTGTGGCACTCTGATATCTCAGAAACTCAAGCCATTTATCACAGAGAGAAAAGCTACAAGTGCAGAGCAATTTCAGTCCCCTTTAAAAGGTGTAAATACACAGCAAAGCCTAAGTGCTAGAGTTAAAACATTTCTCGGTGTATTAGATTTGAGGATATGTCAAAACATAAATATAACTGAATCCTTTTACGTTGAAAATTTCTCACTCTACTGCTAATAGAACAAATCTCAGATCAAATCTGTGAGAGCCAGAGGTAAACTATCCCTCAATAAACCCCAATTTAAAATATCTCATAACTCACTGTGCAAAGCGCAAAGTTCAAAGTGCCTTAGCTTTAGCGTAAAAAGCAAAAAATGGCAATTTAGAAATGAGGAGTGGGAAAACCTATAAGGATTAAATAGAGCCAGGGCAATTTCAATGAAAAATGGCATTTA
Source organism: Aptenodytes forsteri (assembly GCF_000699145.1). NCBI lineage: Eukaryota > Metazoa > Chordata > Aves > Sphenisciformes > Spheniscidae > Aptenodytes > Aptenodytes forsteri. The sequence continues at coordinate 27,533 of NW_008795559.1, forward strand.
GAAATGAGGAGTGGGAAAACCTATAAGGATTAAATAGAGCCAGGGCCATTTCAATGATATTGTCGTAATACGACAGAAGGCCTTCATTTTTAGCAAATGATGTAATGCCTTCACTGGCTATATCAGTTCTGGCTGTTGTCCATGACTTGGATATTTCAGAGGTTCTCTCTGTAATAGAAGGATTGTTGAAACACACAGCAGACCTTGTTCCCAGTCCCTCTCATTGCTAAGCACCACCCTCGTCCCTCGAGTCTTGAGGCTGAGAAAAGAAAACATTGACTGTTTCAGTAAATTTCCATATAGATCATTTCTGAAATACTACAAGGAGCGTCAAGGAGCTTTGGTCCCAAATACTAGATTTTTGTTTCCCATGACATTTCATAACCTAATATCTCTTTCTTTCAGCTCTGTATCTCATGATGAGATATATCATGGGAGAGTCTGGTCTACAAGCACAACTGTACATAAGACGCATATAGTAAGTCCAACTGCTACTTCAGAGTTGATGTCCCCCAGTTTTTTTAGTATAGAAATGCAGATAATATTTGTGGGTTTTTTTTTTTTTTATTTCATGATAAGAAATAAAGGTAGAATCTTTTGTGAAATAAATTTGAACAATTTTTGATTGAAAATTTGTTGTGATGGTACTTTTACAACACAACGTAGGAACAAGAAAAGGCTTAATCTGATTTTTTTTGTCTCTTGTATCACTATGGGCATCAGCCACAGACTCGGCTACCCAGGAGAAGGGAAGCTGTGTTTCCCCATACATCACTGTACACTCTGTGCTGGCGTGCTATTTGGTCCAGATCCTAGGGTCTCTTTGGGATCTTGTGCTGAGACACCTGTAACTTTTCTGAAGCTCTCCCTTACATCAATCCTTTTCCCCAGCTAAAAAAGGCAGCACAATATAGACCTAATTCGTCAGTCCAATTGCACATTGACATAGCACAAAGTTGACTTTACTGCATGATTTAGAAAGCTCATTTACTTAGGCAATATAGCAACGGCATGTAATAGATCCTTCATTTTCCGGTAGAGACAAGATAATCTAATGTATTTAGAATTCGAAAAGATTTACATCAGATATTGAATTATCACGGGACAAAAATACTTTCAAATTCCTTTCATCTGTCTCCCTCAATGGCTGTGACTTTAATACGCATAACGCAAAGGCACATTCCTTACTGCTGCACATAGACTTCGCCTATGAAACCTAATGGAATCAAAAAGCCCAATTTTAACACAATCAGGAAGAGAACACTTCTTGTCTGTGTATGAAGTGCACACCGGCTCAAAGAGAACCATTCTGTGGAAAAAAATGTTCTCCCTATCACTTTGCATAATTGAAAGCCACAAAAAAAACCCCACCACACTCCACAATTTCTATTCTGGTGATGAGACTATTTTCATTATAGGACCCACGTTTTCACTGCAGATCTTACTTCCAAAGCAACACCACATAAAATCATGAATTTGGGAATAATATCGATCACTTTTTATATAATAGAAGCGAAATATACCTTGCGTATCTGCATATGCAACAACACTGCCAGTCCAGAATCCAATGTCCAAAAACACAACTTAAACCAGAGACCAAGATAAGCAGTTATTTCTAAATAAGACGCGATGTCTCTCTTCTCACAGATGCAGCAGGAGGAGCTGAATTATTACATAGATGTTAAAAGAAAATTATTCAGGAATTTCCAATATTTGGGGATCTGATATGTTTTGCCTTGTTTCACCAGGGTAGGCTGCTCTACAATAGAAGAAATGAGTCCTGGCAGATGATCTATACCGAGGTCTAGAGCTGGCACCTAAAACACCTTCCTTCACAGTGCTGCTGAGAGTCAACAGTGTCTTATGCACAGGCAATGGAAAAAATCAAGTATTCCACGGTTAATTTAATTTCACAAAGAAACTACCTAGAGCTTACTAGAATTAACACCACTGTGTCTCAAAGTTGTGCCAACAGAGTCTTGCCTGGGCACCACAACCTGCTCTGCTCCATGTTATGCACATACAGACATACATACTCTTTGACCTCTGGGCTTAATTTTCCTGTAACTGTAAGCACAATGTACAAGTTTATTTGGCATACTTGCTGCCTGAAGTTTTCATCACATTCCTTTGCAATGAAAAATAAACTTATTTATTTTATCTACACATACTATAGTGAAGGTTTTCTCTGTTATCTTAAAAAAAAGAAAGATAATAGTAATCTTGTATATGTCACATTCTGGGTCCCCTGACATTGTCCCTCAGGATTTTATTGGTGGCATTTTATTGGTGGCAAATCTCACTGCCCCTCCTGCCATATTCCTCACCTCCCAGTATGACATGTTAGGATGGCCTCTAAAAGCATGACAGCAATAGCATTGAGGTTATGTCCTACTAGGTGAATTCAACCACCCTAACATTTGCTGGAAAAGCAGCCCAGCAAGCTGCAAGCAGTGTAGGAGACTCTTGGAGTGCACTGAGGATAACTTCGTAACAGAAAACCCAAGCAAAGGAGATGTGTTATTACATCTGTTGCTCAGCAATGCAGTCGGTGTCTACGACGATTAACGTTACACTTTGAACTATGCTTCTCAAGATCATCCCCGTGGTCTCCCTATCGTCAGATAAGGCTTCTTCTTCATCGTAACTGCACTATTGTTGCTCTCCAGGCCAAAATTACATTTACTCCGATAGTACAAGACTAAAAATAAACTCTTCTCTTTGTACATAGCTCAACCCATTGCTCACGTGCCCAGAGAGCAGCAAATGGCTTTGAGCACTATTTCAAAATAACATGTTGCTACCAGGCTCATATGAAGATCTCTTTGCAGAAGTGGGATTTTGCTTATGAGGGTGATGTATCTGTAAATTCTTGCAGTTTCCACCGGAGAAAGCTAAACGCTCCTAGCTAACGTCGCCCTTTGACATAAGATAGATCCTCTATGCTATACAGTTATTACCTAATCTCCTTTCAGCACGTTTACAGAGAAAGGACTGAGTGCTTGCAAGAGGCTAACCTACGCAACACCTAAAGCAACTTCCGTCATCATTCTGGAGGCCTTGTCAAAAAAAAGTGCTTTCTCCTCATAGAGGACTAATTTATTCAAACATTTTCGACATGAAGTGTGAAAAAGAATGTTTTCTTTTTATTGTGTACCAAGAAAGCTGGCACTGCCAAAGCTGGAAAAGCACAGAAGTCTTAATAGAACCAAGAGGTGGATTTCATTTAAATGTATCTGACATTTCACAACAGATCCTGAAGGCACTTCTAGGGTTCTGGTGCCTTCTTATAAGATCAGATCTCATTTGATGCAAGTTGATATTGCTCCACTAAATTCCTGAACACTCTCTAAATACATTGGAGGGATAGCTCTATACCAAGGAGTTTATAGTCTGTTGATCAGTGGAGGATTAGATGGACTTCAATTAACTCTTCTTACATTTCCCAGTTTAATTTACGGTAAGCAACTCTGAAAATTTGACACGAAGTTGCAAAATTCATTCACTAGAAGTCAAAAGGCAAAAGTCATATTCTGTTGTTACTACAATCAGAGCACTTGCTCTTATGAATTGCTATAAAGAAACCTGGCAGAGTAGGCCAATGCTCTGTTCAAAAAGAAATAGCCAACTACCCAATCCTTTAAAATTACAATTTTATCGTATTCTACCGCATTTTAGATGGTAATTTCTAACATTCAGTACTTCATAGCCTCAGAGAATCTGCACTTTGTTACCTAAAAAGTCTACCCCTTCACTTTTTTCAAAATAATAGTATTCGCATACACTACTGTGGTATTGTTACTACTCCAATTAACTTATTGCATACACAAACAAAAAAAGACTCGACCAAGCAGCACAAATCCTCCTTCCCTTCCCTTCCCTTCCC
>NW_008795560.1:0-667 GCF_000699145.1 Aptenodytes forsteri
GCCCGGGCGGGGTTTGGGGTGCCCGGGCTGGGGAGCGGCCGCTTTCCAGGTGGCGCCTGGGGTGTGGAGGCGGGGGGCGACGCGGGGTCCCTTCCCTGCTCCGTGGGTCGGTGCCGTGCGTCTCTCCCCGGTGGGTCCTGGCTGCCGGTGCTGAGCTGGCCGTGCACCCCCGCCTGTCGCTGCCCTCCCCCCCGGGCCGGGGCTGCTGGTGCTGCTGGTGCTGGGCGCGGGTGAGCAGCCAGGGCAGGCTGGGAGCGGGGCGCCCCGACTGCCCCCGCATCGGCTCCCTGCCCTGGCAGAGCGGCTCTTTCAGGCTCTCTGCAAATGCAGGCAGGGCTGGGCATGGGCGAGGGACAGCGCGTGGTTCGTGTGCGTCCTGCGTGGAAGGGGGAGCTCGCCCTGCCTGGGTGGCACCGGCACTGTGGCGGCCCAGGGGTGCCCAGGTCAGCCCGGGAGGTGGTCACCACGCAAAGGTCTGGGTGCTCACGCCGACCCCCTCGGCGGCTGGCAGGGCACCTGGCCGGGCTGCTGGCATCGGGCACCGCCTGTGCCAACGTTTACCAAGGCTTCTCGGACTGCGTCCTCAAGCTGGGGGAAAACATGGCCACGGACGAGGAGGTGGCCGGCATCGAGCTGCAGGGGTTGCACCGAGTCTGTGGGTGAGTAC
>NW_008795560.1:5059-12568 GCF_000699145.1 Aptenodytes forsteri
TATTAAATAATTCCAGTGTGTTTTGAGGTTTGGAGTTTTAGCCAAGATGCTCTGGGAGGCGATGGAGGGAATGGCAAAATACCAAGGGTGTCGCTGCCCGGAGGGCGGGCTCGGGGCAGCAAGGCTCTGCCCGGCTCCTCGGGCGCTGTGCTACTGCAAAGGGACCGATGGTGCGGTGTCTCCCCTGGCTGCAGGTACTGGGATGAATTTCACAGGTGTGCCCTGGCAGCGCTCTGGGAGTGCCAGAAGGAAGCAGTGGCTGTCTGGGAGCTGCTGAGACGGGAGTCTCGAACAATCAAATTTCCAGGCAGCTTGTTGGACCTCTGCAGCCCCAGCACGGCCCAAAGCTTTGCCTGGATCCACGTTCCCAACGTTTCCGTCCTCGGCATCCCCCTCGTCGTCACTTGGCTGAGCTTATAAACTGCAGCTCTGTAAGTATTGCAACAAAGGTGGTGGCAGCGTGTGTCGTGGCATCTTTCTGATCATTTTTCCAAACCTTTGAGGAATACACTGTGCGGTGCTCAGCAAACACTTGGCTCCATCCTGCGCCTGTGAGACGTGGAAGAGCTCAGCACCATCTCCTGGGTTTTGCTATTTCTCTGTAATTTGGGATAATGACTGTCCCGTTCTGCCTCAAGGCACAGACGCAGATCTGGCTGACTGCAGAATTCGGGAACTTGTAGATACGGGGCAGAGGATTTGGGGAAAAATGATAAATTGGTCATGAACGCTGGATTCTTTTGTACTCTTCTATGGCTACTGGAAGGAAACTTGTTGACTTTGCTGACTCTTTCCACCAGATCCTCTCTCCAGATTTTTGATCTGGGCACTGAAAACAAGATGGGCGTTTTTACCACTGATTTGTGAGGTGCAGGGAACAGCGTATGTCCTGTCAAAGGCAGGAAGGAGCCCTTACCGCCCTCAACTGGCCTCTCTTCTCTGAGGACATGGTGAAACCCCTGCTGAAGAATAATCACAGGTGCATGACTTCTCTTGCGCTCATCTGGATTCCCGAGTAACTCCCATGTTATGTGTAAATCCCTTTTCTAAGGAAATAGAGGGCAAAAATATTTGGGGGGAGAGGGAGTGTCAAGCTAGCAGGACAAAAAGGATTTATAGCAACTCTTTTGCTTTAAAGCTTTCCCCAGGGTACCTGTAAGCAGCTCTGTGGGTGGCAGTGTGTAATTTCAGAGTATTAAAGTTTGTTGTCGAGCCTACAGCATGGTAGAAGTTATTTGTCCTGGCTCTTGTTCGATAGCAGTGTCTCTTCTTGTCTCCTTTGTAGCTCAGAGCGTTGTTAGTTTTGCAGCTTCAGTACAAGCATGAAAGTATTTGCAATAGAGAGGTGCTTGCAAGTGATTTCTGGCTATGTTAGAAAAACACAACAATATTACTGGGCAGTACAAGGCAGTTCTGTGTTTTAAGGATGCTAATGTAGCTCTGTGCCCTGCCTGGCTGCACAGGCCCATGGGAGCCATGGTGACCCAGTGTGGGTCTGTAACTTGTTCTGTGAGGGTCTCAGGCCAGTTCCTTGCTAAGAGGAAGCACGGTGAGTCCTGATGGGACTTTCTACCGCTTCCAGTGCATTCCCCATGTGGTACTGCTACTCCGGAACGGGGAAGGAGCTGGTTTTCATCATACTCTAAATCAGGGCTCAACAGCTGGATGTGGTGGTGAGCTCCATGTTCACATTATAGGTGTAAGGAAGACATTTTTTATGCTGAGGGTGTTGAAGCACTGGCACAGGTTGCCCAGAGAGGTGGTGGATGCCCCATCCCTGGAAACATTCCAGGTCAGGCTGGACGGGGCTCTGAGCAACCTGATCTAGTTGAGGATGTCCCTGCCCACGGCAGGGGGGTTGGACTAGATGACCTTTAGAAGTCCCTTCCAACCCAAACTATTCTATGATTCTATGATTATGGAACCCAGCTGTCTTTCATCAGATCTGGAATTTCCATGTTTACCTAGCAGGGTATTTCAGCCTGCCTTTCCTTGATGTGTCAGACATCACTTTGGCTGTTTTCACAGATTGTTTGGCCCCTTACCAGGGCACTTGGTTTGTCTTCAGTAGGGCAGGCAGCTGCTAACAGTGAAGGATAGTCCTGCGCAGAGCTGGGTAAGCTTCATGGCTCCTCATGGTCCTGAGAAACGTTGAACAAGGACCTCGCACTGGTGGTTTGAGCGCTGCCTGCTGTGGGAGTGGGCACAGCAGTAGAAACCACAAGCAGTAAATGGATCAGGAGGTTCTGAAACGGTGTCCCCAAACCTGAAAATGTACTTTACAGTGTGAGCAGTGAATCTGGGGCCCTGCTAGGCCCAGAGATCCCACTGGATGCATTACAGGCACGTGGGCAAGCTTCTCCTACAGCAAAGGATCTTTCTACCAACAGTGATGTTGGGCGCTTTAATGATGGGTCACACTGCTCTCCTTTGGCATTCACATATTCTTCCTCTTACCTTCCCTATCACTTAACACTCTGCTCCTGCAGCAGCAGGAGGGAATGAATAAATTGAGGCAAATTGCAGGAAATAAGCCAGGGAGGAGCAGCTGGCATTCAGACAGCACTTCAGTGCGAGGCACCTAGGCTCTCTACAGGCAGCAGAGTTGTTACTTATGTACTCGGCATCTCAGGCACAAAGCCTTAAGAATAAGTAGTGGAGAAAGGGTAAACCAGAGCACTGCAGAACCTGGAGTGAACCACTCGGCTGCTTCGGTTTTTCTTCTTATTCTGCTCCAACAGCAGCGTATGCTGTCTGATCCTGTTCCCCTCTCCCCGTTACTCTTCTCCTGCCTGTGGTCTGTGGCTGGGGAAAGCTGAAGCGGGTGGGTATCGTGTACAACCAAGGCTGGAGTCTTTTGGATCCAAATCCTGTACCTGCTCTTTCTTTAGAATAGGTGTTTAATGCCTTTAGGAAAACAAATAAGCATGATCCTCAAAACAAATAAGCACAATCCCCCAAAATCCCACAACCCTTAGCTTCTCTTTGGATTTGGCATCTTCCTGTTAAAATCTTCTACTTTTAAACAGCTTTGGGGAACGGGAATGTAAAAGTCTCAGCAGAGATCTCCAAGAAGTCTTGTTTTTGCAAAGCCATGGATGCAAATGGCTAGCTGACACTACCACTGTCTCTAAGAACAGGTGTTGGGGGAGAATTTTCCCTGGAAGCAAATCCCTCAACTCTATTGCACACAAAAAACAAAAATTCATTAAGAAACAAAGACCATCTGCCACCTTTCAGGTGGAGCAGCAGATTTTTTTTTTTAAAGCCAAAGGTACTCCTAAATCTGACTGAAAGCATGTGAGTGAAAATGATGTCTCACAGTATGGGAGTGATGAGTTTCAGAGGTTCTCTCCTCAATCAATATTTTATTTTTAGCAGAACTTCCCCTGAGTAGGACAATTACAGTAGATTTCATTTTAAAAAAAAAAAAAGTAATATACAGATTCAGTCCTCAAAGGCAAAGTCAGCAGACTTTCAGAATTTCTAATCCTACAGCACACTTCACGCTGATGCAGTGCAGCTTGTTCTATGTCCCACAGCCTCAGTGTTAAATCCGCATTTGTCAAGGATTCTTCTTGTGGCCTTGCTCTGAGTGCCTCCAGGTGCAAAGCTGTACCCAGACTTCACCCCCCACCTGCCAAGGGAAGCTGCTGAAGCAGTTACAGCATCTCTCGTATTCAGAAAGTAAGGAGGTAAGTGTTCCGTGGTCCAAAGTTTTCATCCCTGTTCTTACAGAGGGACAAAGATAGCACCTCTTTAATAAGGTCTCACAGCAACTCTGGGATCAGCTGCCCGTTCTCCTTTAATAAGTGGGATGAATGTGACCTTCCCTCTGCTCTCTCATATTCATTGTAATTAGTCTTCTAGCTCACACTTGCCTTAAGACTACCTCTGAAGAACACAGGAGTTCACACTGTGCCTTGGTGTGCTATTAAGCCTTGAATTAAACCTGCAAACCTTCCCTGTGCGGGACTGGGGTGTTCTTTCTCAAGAATAGCAACAAAAAGCAGGAGAGGACAAAATGACCCTGAAAGAGTCTTAAACTACGACTGATACCAAGCCAGTGTTTGTCAGCCCCCAGGCAGAGCGTGCCCTCTGCTCTGCGCCCTGATCCCAACAGCAGCACGCTCACCGCTCTTTTCTGAAGGAGATACTGGCACCTACTGGAAGACGAGTTTATATCTAGGCTGAAGGGGATCGGAAGGAAGGCAAGTATCCTTATATATGAGGAATGAGCAGATTTTGAGAAAGGATGAACGGTCTTGCTGACCGCACAGCAGAGTTGCAGGGGAAGCCCTAGGAAGTGACCTCTGGGTGGCCCTCCAGCAAGCGTGGCTCCTGCCCAGAAAAAAACTTGTGTAAACTCTTCTCTCTGAAAGACTGCTGCTGTTCTAAAACCATGCTTAAAGGGGTTTTGGTCAGGAAGAAGTCCTGGCGAAATCTCAGAATATAAAAGTTCTGTCTAAACAAATGTAACCAGCAATCCTCCTCTGTGGCAGACCTGCCAAGTATTTAAAACATCGGGATGTTCTCCTGCCTCAATTCGCAGTATCTGAATACGAGGGCAGGAAATGAAATACAGCTCTCCCAGTAACAAAAGTCAGAAGAGCAGCTTCAAAGAGTTTAATCAACTTCTACATCTCAAATCATCCCACTGCTTTTAACAAGCTGAATTCGCAAATAATTGATGCAAATTAACACTTACAAATATTAACATACAAAGGAAGGTTACTGCAGCAAGATGCTGCACGGGAGAAAAACCTGTCTTTAGAACTGGCTTCGCCCTCATCGGGGATCGCACGAACTGGGCAGCCCTCAGCGGAAACCAGGCAGGTCCGCTTGCTTGGGCTGCGGGGTCTGGAGGAGCCATCCAGCTTTAGCCCCCCAACAGTAAGGTGTTGTCCCTGCCTGCCCACAGGTGATGTTTATTTGAAGTGCCTCTAAAAAAAGGCAAATGCTATCATTTTGAGAAACAAGCAGCAGTCTCTCACTTAACTAAACATGACCTCTACCAGACCAGGTCTGTTGCTAGACTTCTGAAGCCTGACAGGAAGACCCAGGCAAGTGGGAACAGCAACGTGGCTCCAGGACACCTTTGCAGGCTTCCCCAGGACAGCTCCAGCCTCGGGCTGGAGATAGAATCACAGAATGGTTTGGGGTGGAAGGCACATTTAAAGGCCATCTAGTCCAACCCCCCTGCCGTGGACATCTTCAACTAGATCAGGTTGCTCAGAGCCCCGTCCAACCTGACCCTGAATGTCTCCAGGGATCATGGAAATGGGATGTAGAGACCCTGGATTGCTGACGCTCCTCCTGAAGCGAGGATTATGCTGGCGGGCTTTCCAAGACGGCACTCACTGATGCCTTCATTTCAGAGCAGAGGTATGAAGTATTTGTTGTGGGAAATTTTATGTGCCCTAGACAGTGGGCATCTTACAGCCACGTGTTCTCTGGCCGTATCCTTCTGCTGCCCTGATACAGACACTCATGGTATTTCTTGAAGTGCTCAGCTTCCCAGGAGAACCGTAACATGCTCACAGCAATGTAATATTTTTATTATTACAAAAGATTTCTTCAGCAAACTGCTGTCTGACACCTCTATGTATTAAACATGGAAACAGCAAACCAACCCATCTAATGTTATAGGTTATTTAGGGTCTCAGCTGGTGATTCAGGTAAGCACAACTGTTTTCTTTCTCCCCACCCATTCACTTCCTTGACTTTTTTTTCCAAGCAAAGCCCAAACAAGTTACAGATCGGAAGCAGCAGCTCCCAGCCCCACTGCTCACTGCGCCAGCTCCTGCAAGAAGAGCTGACCATCGCGTTACCCATGCAGGGCACTCCCACGTTTGTTAAATTCCACATGCTCCTTGTGCATCAAGTTTTGCTACCTGGCTTTTAACAGTCTCATGAGTGAAAAGTTTAAGAGCACACTCGCCATACAGTCATATTAAATGCTTTGTGTTAACAAAATAAACATCTGCTCCTCCCCTGTTGCTGGCTGATGCCAGAGGAGATGCTTGCACTCACGCAGTCACCAAGGTCCAAAAAAAAAAAAAAAAAAAAAGAGTCTAAACAGACCTGCTGTGCTTCTTCAGTGATGATTCTCGGGCCTTAGATGCACTTGTGCTGGAAACAATGACGTAATGCAGCATGACGTTGCCAGAGCGAGTCTATACGTTGGATTTGGGGGCAGAATTGAGGGGGATTTCTCTGAGTTCTATCCTCATGCAGAGGTACTCCCCGATGGCAGCCATCAGCGCGGTGCACACGATGTGCACCAGCCACCACGTCATGGTCAAGGGAAAGTGCGAGTTATAAATCCAGCAGCCCAGAAGGTGGAAGAAGTGAACCGTGACTGTGAAATCCAGGCACTGCTTTCCTCGGCGGATGAAGTACAGCAAGCCCAGAGCACTGCAAAATAAAGACAGAGATTAATAACAAACTGCTCCGTGCCTATGGAACAGGAGACACAGCAAGAGCTATCAGCAGCTGTTGGTGCCGATTATTTAGCTGTTTTAAAAATTCTTAAATGTTTTAAGGACAGGTTGTTTCTGACCTCTCTCCCGGCTGCTGCAGCAAGACTTACATGCTTACAGCTTTTTAATTACATGATGGCAGTGAAATGAGCTTTTAGCATAGAGAGCCAGGCAGGAATTTTTAAACTATCTCCCCCAGTAACCTTTGCCCAGTGGCAGGGGCAAAATACATTCTTGTTTATAGATCAGTGTCTGCTGAGATCCATTAATCCTAACTTTCAGTACAATCTCTCACAGAAGCAAATCTCATTCCCAGCTGGGAAACTGAGGCAGTGAAGCGAAATGACTTATCCAGGATCTAGAAAGTCAGGAGTCAGCAGCTCCCAACTGCCCTCAGCAGATGTGCCCAACCAGGCACAGGGCTTTTGGGAGATGTTTTGAGAGAGGCAGTAGGTCACACTGAATTCTCTTGAAGTTTAACGTCAAGAAAGAACAAGACACAGGTGCTCCAGCTAGTTGCCAACTTACCAGGTGAGTGCATTGAGGATGAAAGCCATCATGGAGAGCCTCCCCGGCGGGGTTGAGAAGCCTAAAATCTGCATGGGACTATTAGTAGGAAACCGCGGCACAAATCACAGCCCACAGCACATAATCTCATCCCGTGGCCCAGCCGCATCGGCACTGCCCGGCGCTGATTATGATCCGTAAGAGGAGCCCGAGCAGCTACGGCAGTACTTCTAAGAGGTCTGTCTCTCTGCCTGGGGGGTACCTAAGAAAAGGGACGAGTCTGGTTCTACGAGGGGTACCACCTGGACAGGGTGTGGAGCGTGTGTGTCTCCGTACAGGGGTTACCTATGGGGGAGGGCGGTTGTCTTTACACCCGGGGTACCTAGACAGGGTGTCTGTCTCTATACTGGGGGGTGGCATCTATAGAGCGAAGTGCTGTCTCTACACCGGGGGTACCACCTATTCAAAGGGGGGGTCTGCCTCCGTACCGGGGGCACCTACGCAGGCAGCAGGTCTGTCT
>NW_008795560.1:13385-18902 GCF_000699145.1 Aptenodytes forsteri
TCCGGTGGAGGGTCGTCGGGGGTGGGTTTCGGCTGTGCGCGGTCTGCCCGGCCGTCCGCACCCGGCTCTTTCTCATGCTGGCGTGCTTTGGGCTTTCCCCATCTCCTGCAGCACGGTGCTGATCTGGGTTTGTTTCAGCGGATTCAATAATTTGGCTGAGCAGCCCTTGCTAATAAGACACAGATACCGAACATAGAAGAAATGTTTGTCCTGGGATATTTCCTTTCGTCTCCAGGCCAATTCCCACACGCGCCGGGACTGCCGGTGGCTGCTGCCCAGCTGTACCTATTTTAGCTTTAGGCCATAGGGCACCAAGATGTTGTTATGAGTCCTGGTATGCCCTGGCAGCACCTTTCCGTTTCAGGGCTGGTCGTGAGTAGGACTTGGTTTCTTTTGGGAGGTTTCTTCTGGTATGTGGTGGTTTCTTCTTTTCATGCCTCATGAAATGGCCAGGTGCCAGAGTCCCTCATCCTCAGCCGTACCCCCTCTGTCATCTGCTCTTGGCTGCTGGAGCTCATTTAGTGGCCTCGATAAACTGTCCTGCTTGCTTAGCTTCGGATGTGAGAACTGTCACTAACTGAATACTAAAATCCACAAGGCTGCGTGGGACAACGGAGCATTTTGGAGATAAGGTCTTCACTGGAAAAAGGAGAGGAGGCACCCCCGGGCTGTTCCGCTGGACGGGGGAGTTGCCACAGAGCTCTTGTTACCTGGAAAAGAGAGGAGGAGGACAAAAGGGGAACCCAGCTTTTATGGGAGGTGGTCGACTCGCATCAGTCGCGGGTGTGGAATGTTTCTGGCTACGGGAACTCGGATTATGATCTCTGACATTCTCTCGTGATGTTTTTTCCATGTCCCCGTATGAGAAGTTCCCTATGCAGCTTTGCTGCGTGTTTTCCCTTGCTCGTTCTGTGGATGTCACTGTGCCAAGGCAGGTCTGACACATTTTCCTCCCTGTTCCCAGACCTGCTGCTTCTGGAAAGGATTGTGCAAGGCAGAGGCGGTGCGTGGCGGACGTGGGCCACCACTGCTGAGTTCTGACTTGGGCCTTCAGAGAATTTATCTCTGCAGAAGCTTTGATGTTTTTTCCATGTCCCCGTATGAGAAGTTCCCTATGCAGCTTTGCTGCGTGTTTTCCCTTGCTCGTTCTGTGGATGTCACTGTGCCAAGGCAGGTCTGACACATTTTCCTCCCTGTTCCCAGACCTGCTGCTTCTGGAAAGGGGATTGTGCAGCAGAGGCGGTGCGTGGCGGACGTGGGCCACCACTGCTGAGTTCTGACTTGGGCCTTCAGAGAATTTATCTCTGCAGAAGCTTACCAGCCTTAGCCAGCGCAGAAATGAACACGGGAAAATCCCGGCCCTATCAGGGCTGCCTGCTGCCAGCACATTGCTGAGCATAAATTACGAGACTCAACACTTCCTCTGCTAACTCTTGGTAGAAATTGGTTTCCTTTCCTGAAATCTGCTGTGCTTGGCTCTCTGAGATGTGCAAGCCACCGCTTAGATACTAATTTTCACTTCTCTCTTTCCTTTTCAAGCTTTATAGGACTGACTTTATCCTTTGCCAGCAAAAATTGTGGTTGTTTAGTCATAGCTGACTAAAACTCCAAGCTGGTGTAACAGAAGCCCTGATAGGACTCTTGGTATAATTGCTGGGTGTCTTTCCACAGCCAAAGTCATCAGCAACAATATTTCTGATTTATCCAATAGTCCCTGGGATCAGAAGATAACGAGCTGGTGTTTTGGGAGGCGCCGACTTGCATTCCTTCCAAATTCGAGACTCCTCCCTGCTTGGTTGCTGCTCCGTAATTGAAGGCATCGGCACGGCAGCAGTCACGCCAGAGGTGTGCGTTGAGGCTCCCTCCTGCCTTGTGCGGACAGTGCACTGCCACGGATGCAGTGAAGCGCTGTGGCACAAAGACACCTGTGCTCCGGGTGGGCTGCAGCCCGATTTGTGAATTCATTTCTTGGCTGACTTCGCGATGGCGTGTTGCATGGTCACGTCTGCTCGCCTGCGCTCCTGAATTTGGCTCTCCCTCCTCTCCAGGCTGCTCCAGCTAAGGGGACAGTGTCCTTCTCCTGGAAGAGAGGGTGTTCTCCCCACGGGGAGCCTCACCCCACAGCCCTGCTCTGTGGGAAGGGTTTAAAGTGGACCTGGGGAGCAGACATTTTTGGGGAAATAAGTGGCATTTTCAATTTTCCTTTTCTTCCTCTTCAGTTCAAACGAAAGTCGGAGACAGCTGTGGAGGAAAGATGTGTAAAGGGGAAAAGGATGTTGAAACACAGAGATTATGCTTTCTAGGGTGCCATAGTAGGTGCTGCTCGCCTGGCTTCTGGTTAGAATGTCCTTTTTTAACTAGCTGACTGTTTTGTGCGTGACACTTGCGTGTCATGAAGAGCAGCAGGTGGAAGAAGAAGTGGCCATATGCCCAGGACGTAGCAGATGCCCTGAGAATGTACCCAGATCACATGCAACTATCGTGGTCACTTCTTTATCAGGAGTGTGGAACAAGAATGCCCTATTTAGCCAGGGATTCTTTCCATAAGAAATAGCTGTGTAGGATGGTATTGTTTTTCCTCCTCAGGAATCATTGCCTAAAACAGGAAGCTGTTTATTTAGGTGATCCATATTTTACCAGCTGGTGTACAAAGGGCAGTGCTATCTGAACTGACCTTTGCTGGGGTTTGTTTCCCTCTTGCCAGGCAGGTAGGATTTGTGCTAAGGTGACCTTTGCCAAAGGCTAAGATTATACATTTCCAGAATAATTCGGCATTAAGTAGCTCAAAATGTGGGATGAGAGTTTTCAGTCGCTCCTCTTCCTCTACCCACGCAGTGTGCAGGTGTGTTTTTCCAAAGAGCTCAGCGTACTGAATGGACCTTGGGAGTTGAGATTTTTTAAAACTCTACTTAAGGTTTCTTCGTGCTTGAGAATCCTGCTCTAAGCTCGTTTTAAAATCTGCCTGTAGGAACTGTGCTGAGCTTGGCTGAAGAATCTGTTTTCCTGGCCAGTGCAGTAGCATTTATGATCTAGAATTGTCTAAAGGGCTCTGTGTGTGGCCTCCTCAAGATTATCTAGACATTTCTTGATGTGTCATGTAAAAATGTGGTTCCCCTCACCCTCCTGTGATTCCCCTCACCCTCTAAATGCAATGTATTTGGACGCTCCGTTCCACTTCCAGCATGTTTGTGTCGTGTATTGGGAACTGGCAGGTGTTTATTTTTATTTTCAATGCAAGAGTTAAGTAACTGTTCATTGTTGAACACTGGGTTAGGAACAATAGTGGCCAGCCTATGTTATTTCTCTGCCAACTGTAATTTTTAAATGGAGAAGGGAACTGACACACCTTGAATGTGAGAATTCATCGCCCAGAACAAATGTGTGGCTCAACATGTGTTTTATTTTTCTTCTGCTTCTCTCGCTTGTAGTGAGGTTTCAGGAAAGTCCATTTCAGTTGTGCAGTTTTTCTCTCTGGGCCCTTTTGTCCTGTCGCTCTCGGTGAGTGTCATATACCCACAATTTTTCTGCATTATTCCAGAGAGAGAGGAGAATGTCAGCATTTTGAGAGGGGACATTTGAAGGGCAAAATGAAGCAGGCCATTTTATGTCATGGGTTTACGGAACCATATTATGATTTTTGTGGCTGCATTTCCTCTCATATGAATTCTCTTGAGATACAGTCGCAGAAAGTGTGTGTGTGTGTGTGTGTGTGAGGGAGGTGGATCTACACAATGCACTTTGAAAATGTAATTGGTAAAGTTACGTAAATTTGTTCTCAGGGTTGGCAAATACGTTAGGGTCGAGTTTAATTTTCTCTTCTGTTTCCAGAAGCCCAAGATCTCTATCAGTTTGCTTGAGGGATTGTGTGTGCAGGTGTGACTTTGATGGACAATGTGCATGGTCCCTGGGCCAGGTGGGCAGACTGGCTCCTCTCCGTTCTGTGAAAGCAGAACTTCCATAGAAGGGAAAATGGTGTCCTGTGCCATGCAGGGGGACTTTTTGGTGGTGTGACAACCAGGAGGAGTATGGTGCATCGTGCTTGTTTGAAGAGGAAGTTAACAGGCAAGTTAGCAGTGTTTGTAGCCACAATACAGACAGCTGGTTTTGAAAGCGTCTTTGTGGTGGCTGCTTTACCTGTAAAGATGTGTAGAGGGGTCATGGCCACACACACACAAATACAGGTGCTATTTAGAGGGTTAGGGAGGAGTGGAGTGCTTCTGGCCACCTTGTGCTGCTGAGGCTGTCTCCTGGCTGGCACATCTTGTCATGGTATGGACCAATCTTTGCAGATTTGACCCAGCCCATGTGCTCTTGTTCCTCTCCATCTTCTGCTGCCAACCTCTGCTAGGTGTCCAGAGCTGGAGACTCACTGGAGCTGGGCTCCCCGGCTGCACCAGGAGTGACTTTCATCAGCTCCTCTGTGTAATGAAGTGAGAGTAATAAGGAAGGGTAGTAACCCAGCCCACAGCGCAGATCCATCCCTCGCGTCCTTGGTGGCCTTGGATGCTGAGGTTGAACTGGAAGGTTAGCAATACATCGCTGTCCTAAGCACAGAGGGTCATGTGCTACAGGAGACTCCACCACAGCCTCCTCTAGGCTGGTTCCTACCCTTACCTGGATGTATGCTATCTTCAGATCTTACTTTATTTTTTTGAACTCCAGGTAGCGCTCCTTGTCACTTCATATGAAGCCAACCGGCTCCACAGCTGGTTCAGCATGGTGCTGCCAGGAGATTCTCCTGCCAGCGGTCATCCATGCAGGCAGGGTCCTGCAGACACTGGGGAGATCTCTTGACTTCAGCTCGCCCCCTCTGTACCTGTTTCTTCCCAAAGGAACAGGCAGTTGAGAAGGCCGCTTCACCTTGGAGGTCTTTTTGGTTCAAGGGTTAGCATGTTAAGGTGGGACGGGGGAAGGCTACAAGGTCTCTCAGGATAGCTTTGTAGTGCTGGAGCGGGCTGAGAACCAGATCTAGCAGCGTTTGCATCCGTACCTGGCAGATGGGATCACGGCACAAATGCTTTGTAGTCTGTGCATGGCTTCCCTGTTAAGAAAATATTTTATTCTCTACAAACTAGAGCCCAAGCGCAAACTGACGTGACTGCAGTATGAACAAGGGACCATGCAGAGGGCGTACCGGTATGGTAGTTCAGGTGCACCTCGGGTTAAGGGGCTGAAATGGATGCTTTCAAGCAAATTTTCATGATCAGGCAAAGTTATTAATGAGAGAACAAAAACTGAAAGGGTTAAACTGTGCTGTTGGGTTTTTTGCACTTGCCACTTACAGAGAAAATGGAGCGGTTTCATTTTCCATCTCTAATAAGAATCCTGTGATGTAACACCCCGCCCGATAACCGCAGCGATGACACACTGCGAGTCACAGGAAGTCGTTCTCGGTTTTCTGTAAATGTAAGACTGTCACTTGTGGAATGCTGCGAAAGCGGATACTGCGTACCTATTCCCCCCCTTTCCCTTTCCATTTCCCCCCCCTTTCCCTTTCCATTTCCCCTTCCCCCCCTT
>NW_008795560.1:19298-19522 GCF_000699145.1 Aptenodytes forsteri
GTACCCCCCCGCCCGATAACCGCAGCGATGACACACTGCGAGTCACAGGAAGTCGTTCTCGGTTTTCTGTAAATGTAAGACTGTCACTTGTGGGAATCCTGCGAAGCGGATACTGCGTACCTATTCCCCCCCTTTCCCTTTCCATTTCCCCCCCTTTCCATTTCCCCCCCCTTTCCCTTTCCATTTCCCCTTTCCCCTTCTTTCCATTTCCCCTTCCCCCCCTT
>NW_008795560.1:19959-42400 GCF_000699145.1 Aptenodytes forsteri
CGCTTGCGGCGGGCCCCGCTCGCCAGTAGCCTGAGAGCTATGCCACCGCTGCCCGCCCGGGGCTCTGCCCCCACCGTTTGCCCTTCTCCGGGGAAGGGAGGGGGGCAAAGTGGGTTAACGGCAATAGGGCAGTTCCCATTTCTTCCTCCGGTTCCCCTGCCTCCTTCCTGGCTCGCAGGCTGCTTCCCCCGTTTGATGCCAAAGCGGCGTTCTCCTGGCCCAGTCGTGCCCCGTGTAAGACCTCTTGCCCTGTCGCTAGCTGCCCCGGCGGCTGTGCCGCTCCTCACATAGCCCTTTCTCCCCCCCGTGCACTGGTGAGCCTCGTCATGCTTTTCTGTAATCAGGCCCGGTGGAATTAGAGCAGTACAGGGTGCAAGGGTGCGTGATAGAAATGAACTGCTCTCCATTACAGCTTTGATCTCCAACTGCTGGTCATGGATTTAAGTCCTTTAATCCCTCTTTTATTGTGAATGTGCGATGGCTTAGATACGTGCAATGCATTACAGCGCCTGGGTAGGCTTTCCAGTCTTACCTGACTTTGGTTGTGCCGGTACCTGGTGTCTTTCTATGTGTATCAAACCTTCCTCACTTCCACATGGGAGTGAAAAACGATACATTACCATGGAGGGTTTAAGGGTTTCTTAAATATAGAATGAGGTGAAACAGTTTGGATGCTTCAAGCCAGGCACACGTGGGAGCTTTGTGGTGAAGCAGAGACTTCGGGATTCTGCCTTCCCTGCTGTTTGTTTGTTTGTGTGTGTGTCCGTCTTGCTGATAGTGCAGTCGGGGCAGATTCCTCTGCTAGTCTGAAAGAGCTGTGGAGATTAAGGTAACTGCAGGAGATCAGGGGTTCTCAAAACTAGGTTTAATCATCTACATTGCTTCGTTCTGGACTGGAGGCTGGGTGGGCAGATCAGAACTGATAAGGCTCTGCTGCTCGGTTGCTCTCTAATGGGGATGCAGGGGTGTGGGGGGGTGCTGGCCGTGGAGTAGGAAACTCCCACAGAAAGCATCTGTAGTAATTGTCAGCTACTCTCTGCTAAGACCAGCCAGCCCAAATCCACTTTAATCTGGTGTCTTTATCCCTGCTATTAAGCACGTGAATCGCTCGTTTGAGAACTGGCCCAAACTAGTAGGGCAAACCTTTGGGGCAGACAGCATCTGGAAGTTGCATTGACCATGTTTGGTATGAAATGCAACTTGGTGTCCCTGGGGAATTGAGTGGTCTGCAAGCATTGGATTTCTGCAAAGACAACAAATTTTGCACGGATGTATTCTGTAAATCCTTATATAGAACTTGTACAGAGTATTTGCCTGTATCTTTTATGCTGCTTAAGATGGAGTGTATACTGGAGAAGTAACACTGGCCTACTATAAAGCCTTATCCAAACAAATTGTTTGGGTTACAGCCTGCTGGGGAGGAGACCACGATGACACACTGTTTGGGAGAGTTCTGCTGGTGCTCATCCCATTTTTTTTTCTGTTTGTTTTAGTAGCACTGCCAAAACGTGCAGGGCTGCACAGCATGTGGCTCTTAGTTTTTCTGTGTGGGCAGGGTGAAGACAGGTAGCTGTTTCTTAACAAGACAGGGATTGTATTTCTTGTGCTTATGTAAGAGCATGGCTTTTGAGAGTGATTCGGCGCTTGAATATTTCCCCAAGCCTGTACAAACAAAAATGCCTTGGCTCCTTTCCCCTTGCGTGGCTTTCTGGTGTAGATGGGATTTCTCCACGTGAAGCAATCTTGGATGTGTAAGAGGGTGGGGAATATTACTAAAGTGCTGAAGTGTGACGTTGGTGCTTAGGCTGTGGGTGGGTTGTGTTACAACAGCTCAGCAGCTTTGAGTGAGAACATGGTCTTGTTCCCCTGGGGTGGGGGGAGGTTCGAGCTGAAGCCTGACGTCTTCCGGCAGTCCCCGACCCTCTCTGGTGGAGTGCTTTAGAAAGCAAAGGCTGCACGGGCCGGGTCCTCCCCTCTGCTTGTGCTGTGGGAGGATGGGGTTCCTGCAGAAGATGCTTTAGGGGCCTGCAGCTGGGGACGGGCAGAAAGCCACCAGTGCAGCCAAGACATGGGATCAGTGGCGTTGACAAAGGACTTGGCCTGCCTTGCTTGGGCAGAGTAGCATCCTTGAGCTCTGCCTGTGCTTTTAGCATCTAAAAGTGCCCCTGGCAGCACAGGAAGGAAGCAAGGGATATTCCCCTGCAGCAGAGGCGTCTGCCTGCTGCAGGCTTGGGCTGCTTCTGTGTTTGAGCTGCAAGAGGGCTCTGAGCGCAGCAGGGCCATAGCAGTGCTAATGGGCTGCAAGCTTGTTGAAGCAGTCCTACTTTTCTGCTTGAAGTAAGAAAAAGCCTCCGTGTGGCACCACACGGTGTTTGTGCGTCCCCAGCAGTGTAGACAAGCAGAAATCCAACGCAGAAGGTGCTGGCAGAGGATTGCTCAGGGGGAGGGGGGCAGGCTTGGTGCTGTTTGTGAGCTCTGTTTGCTGGTTTAAAGCAATCATGCTTGGAGGCCTCCTGATTGGCAAAGCTGGTGTCTTGTTGATGATAGCTGTGTTTGGAAAGTAGTGCAGCATTATTAATGTTAAAACCGGTTTGGCTTGTCCTGCTGCCATTGATCCCCGAGGCCTGTTCTTTCTGCTCTTTGCCCAGTTTCTCATCTGTCCCTCCCAATCAAATCAAGACATTGCTATCTGCACGTTTTACTTTATTTTGCCTTCTGACTTGGCAAACTCATGGGGCAGCTGAACATGTAGAGCAAATCCTTGCTTTGCTTCAGCCTTCCTAAAACACAGAGCAGCAAAATTACAGTGTCTAAGGCAATGTCCCTTAGTCCTGAAGGGAAGGAGCCTGTGACCTCTGGTAGCCGAACCTAGAGGTGGCTGTCGGGATGAAAAGCCTGTAACATGTAGAAAGAAGCAGCCTCTCTAGCACCTCGTACCTTGTCAAACTGCATGCACAACTCATGGGGTGGGAGTTCAGGGGGGCACGGTCCCTCTGCAGCCCAGCACCTTGTCCATACTAGATGTGGAAGTACCCACGTGGGTGGGAGCAGTCACCCCTGCGGTGCTTAGGGCACAGTCAGGGAAACAGCGCTGCTGCCCAGTTCTCATCTGTCCTAAGTGCCTGCCAGCTCCCACGCTGGAGAGCACTTTCTTGTGGTTCAGTTTTCCAAACAGCTTACGCAAGAGGCAAATTGGGGCTGAACTTGGTACTTTTCAGACCGGCGGTACCAGAGACTCATTCACTCTAGAAGGTTGAGGCTGTTAGCCAACGTGATTGCTCTCTTTCCTGCCCCTCCTGCTGTTGTCTCCCAAGGCCTTGGCACTTCGAGGTCCTGTAAAGGCCTATATCCAGTCCAACAGCCGTGAAAATGTGTTTTCCTATGTCTTCCCCTCTCCCCTCCCATCCAAGCCTCTGTTAATGGCTTTACTATTGCCTTGAGCTGTCTGAATGGTTGGGGTGGGGAGGCCATTTGCTGCTCTTCTCAAAATGCCTGAAGTGGAGCCTAATGTGATCTTGCTGTGGTTTTCTTGTGGTGGTTTACTGCCTTCTTGATACACTTGTGTCCCACTTCCACCATGAAGCTGGAAGCTGCTAACTTGGCTTTCAGAGTGACGATGGAGAGGAGGGAACCTGGCTGGCTGCTTGGCATGCAGACTTCAGCACAACTCCTGCAGCTACTTTTCCCTTCCCTCCGACTCCTGGTGCTGGTAAATGCTCTGTTGAAAATGTGCTGTCTGCTTGAATCCAGTTGGCTGGCTGTACGTTAACACCAGCTTGTGTTGCATTTTGTGTGTGTTAAGTTGTTCTCCCTCGAATGGATGGATTGATGGGCTTTGTCTTTAAAACCAACTCTTTTTTTTTTAATTCGGTGGTGATGACTGTACCAACAAGGGAAGCATGATAACTGCAGACCGTAGAACCACAATGTAAGTGATTTAAGTTGACTTGTAAGATTACTTGATTAAGTTATTGTGGCTCGCTGATCCCACAGAGCTCCCCAGCTATCACTTCAGTTAGACAAAACGGAGTGTCCAGCTTTCAAAACACTTCCTTGCTCTTGAGTTAACATTTATCCTCTTCAGCCTGCTCTTAGATCCTCGCAGCTGCATTCTTCTCCTCCACTCAGTACAGCTTGTTCCTTTATGCCCTGTAACAACAGCAGGGTTGTGCTGCTTTTGCAGCCTCAAACTAGAAGCTAATGTAGTTGAAACACTACAAAACCGGTGGGGACAAACCCTGTGCACGCCTGACCTCCAGGCTGCTATTGTGGAGCATGTGTGGCTGTTTGAGACTCGGTGGAATGCAAACGCTGTAGATTAAGGATTCAAATTATTTGCACTAGAATGAGACTCTTGTGATGAGACTGGGCTTGGTGGCTCTGAGTAGGCAGGGCAGCCTAGTTAAAGAGTTTAGCTTGTAATAATCTACTGCTCCAAGGGGCTATAAAAGTTCCTACGTTAATGAGCTGTTAGGGCTGCATTTCTAGATTAGTTCAGACATCCACTTTTTTTGTGTGTGTGTGTCTTTAAGTGTGTGTCTGAATAGTTGTCCAGTAAATGCTCTGCCTCTGATGAGCTTTGCTGTGTATCGCTGTCAGCCATGCTCTGGCTCAGGGTTTCTGGCACTTGCCTGGCCCTGCAGCTCCTGGAGACTCTCTGCTGTCACCCTCTGAGTAATGGCCCTGGCCCCTTACCCAAAGCAATGACTCAGACTTCCGAGGTGCTGCAGCACAGAGGTGGATCTCTTCTTATGGGGGAAGAAAAGGGGTGACAAAGCAAAACTAGTGCTGCTTGGCAGACGGTCTGCGCTGCCCTCGGCACCCAGCACCTTCACTGCTGCCTCTTGTCTCATCTGCCTCAGGTTATGGCTATGGTGGGCAAAAAAGCTATCGGGCTCTGACGTATGACTGCTGCCAGTAGCTGAGTTGGTGTTGGCAAAGGGAGATCAGAAAATGGCCTTGCCTTGAGTAGCCAGTAACTTGCTCTGGCAGCTCTGTGGTTGCTGCGTTTTCAGACAGATACAGTGGGAAACAAGAGTTGCATGGGGGAGAGAGGAAGGCAGTAGTATTATCTGAAATGACTGGGAGCGTTTCAAAGCAAGCTAAAGGAGCGGAAAGTGTCAAAAGAGGGGGTTAAATACTTAATCCTGAATCTGGAGAAAATGTCAGCGTAGGAGGGGAAAACACGCAAGATGTAGCTGCATCCCTCAATTTCTGAAGGCTGGCTGACTTAAAAAATACACTTTTTGTGAAAGTCTTATTTTTGCTGGAAATACGCATTCTTGTCAGTTTTATCCTTAAATCCTTTGAGGCTGAGACTCTGCTTATAACATGCCAAGAGGCTGCTGTTAGACAAATTATTGGGATAACTTAAAAATCAAAGCAGTTAATTAAAATCTTAGAGAGACGCTCCTTGGGGCGGGAAGGAGACTGGGAGACCTGTAGCACTGTTACCCAAGCAGCTAGTGTCATGTCAAGCAAAAACAAGGTTTCTTCTTGCTTAAACAAATCACGTTCTGTCAGGGAAAGCAAAGCCTGCCGTGGGAAGGATTTCTTTCTTCTGATGTTGCTCTGCCTGAGCTGCTGAAGGGGAAAAGGTGTCTCCACCGCAGTTCAGCTAAAACTGTGCTGCTGTCTGCTGTAAAACTTGAATACAAAGTGATGTGGCCTTGCCCTGTTTACCTTGCTGTGAGGCTAACCCTGCCTCCTGCCCTTTAGCTGCCATTACAGTCAAACTATAGCAATAAAACGAAATGTTAGCCTGCATTAATGACTGTGAAAGTGCCTGCCTTGGACTTGCACAGAAGTGGCCTGCGTGGCACAGTAGCCAGAAATCTCGGTGCATGAGGGGAGCGTGGCTGGAAGAAGGGTGCCTGGCGTGACGGGGTGCTGCCACGCTGGCATGGAGAGGAGTGGGACCCATAGGTGGAGGGATGGATCCTGGCCAGCGCGGTGCTAGGAGGGAGGCAGAAGCTTCTTTTGTGGGCTAGTGTCCCCCTTTAAAAACAAACTTCTACTCTCCCCCAAATGGAAATATAGTCCTTACTAATGTCAGGAGCTTTTGCTTGGAAGACTCTCTTCCGCAGCGAGATAAATATTTATTGCAACTCCACAGCATGCAGTGGAGTAGACTCTGGAGCCAGGATCTTGCAGGAGACTGTTTGCGGGCTGTTCTTGGTGCTAATTCTAAACTTCCTGAGGCTGAGTATGAGGAGCTGGTCCTGCGCGTTGGTTACTAAACGACTTGCTAGTCCGGCCGAGCGCAGGCTTTGCAGAGCCAAGGAAGGAATGACCAAAACAATAGCGGGGTCCCTCTGCTCCTGGCTCTGACAGTGCGGGTGCAGAGATGTGGTCAGGGAGCGCTGGAAAACTGCTGCCAGCTGCTCACCCCCTGTTCGGAGAGAGGAGGAAGCCTGTCCAGGAGTCCAGAACTCTCCGAGAGAGAAAAGTGCTCCCGGGAGTGACAGGTTTCCCAAAGTACAGCTGCATTATCCCCAATAGCACATGCTGTGTTTAGTGCTTTCTGGGCCCAAGCCAAGGCAACCTCTGCACAAGCTGGGAATGTCTCTATTAAAAACCAAAACAAAAAACCCCAGCCTCTGCTGCTGTAGCTAACTAGGAAAATCCCTGCTGTTGAAATGTTTGTTTGTATAAATGCTTACACGGGTATAGCCTGATAGTGGAGTGGCACAGATACTGTCTCAAGTGCTTTCGTGCCGATAACTTCCTCTGCTATGGTTTTTGCTGGTAGCTTTGCCAACAGAGCAAAACTCTAAATAGTGTAACTGTGCTGGCAGAGCTCAACCGCCTGGACTAAGCCTAAATCTTTGGACTACTACTTCTGATTAGATTAAAATGGATTGTGGGAGGGGAAGCATTTGTAGGGCGCAGCATTGGGAATCTTGACTGTACAAACAAACTGAGATTAGCTGTATGGTGAGCCAGCTAGGAAAGGCACCCTTTGAAGTTGAGCGTCTGCCTGGGTTAATTTTGCTAACGCTCTGGCATGAGGTAGCATAAAGATCCCCAAAACGCACATCATGTGTTTCTTGCCAAGTGGAAATTCTGCTTGAGTGCGTGTCCAGGGAAATATTGGTGTCGCTGTATTCTAGGAAAGGGCAGCGAGGGCAGGCCTCTCCCTGGCATGAGGGGGAAATATGATATATGAAATATCCCAAGCATGAAGTATGAGCGTGAGAAATCATCCTTGATGGAAAAGCTGCTTTGCTGGGGCTTTTATATCCTTTTTTTCTTCCACAGACAGGGATGCAATAGGAGCTTCCTGGTATAGAGTAGGGCAACTCAGAGTGAGTTGTGAGCCGGAAAAACTGAATCCTTTTTTTAACCTTAAATAGATTTCTCCAACTTCAGAGCTGAGCCCTGGGTAGTGAAGTGTATGAAATACCTATGATCAGGTTTGTAACTACCATAAAAATATAATCTCGTTATGAACTAGGTGTGTATTGCTGCCCGTGACTGGGAGAACCTTCCAGGGATGCGAAATGGCTCTGCCGCAGTTGTTTTCTTCCTGAGTCATGTGAGAGCTCCTGCTTTCTTCTCCTGCAGTTTTCCTCTAAACCTTATCTTTATTTGCTTCAGGGCAGGTGATTGACACGCAGCCATCTGCAACTGCCTGCTGAGCTTTATCTCCTCTAGCTGGAGGGGGGAAGCAGTCATCTCCTTCCCGCGGGCTCTGTAGGTCTCTGGAGGTGGGCACTGAGTATTTAGAGCAGCTATTTTGCCACTGTTGCAGTAAACAGATCCCAGCATGTGCCTGCCTGGCAAAGGACTCAGTATTTATGGCTTTGCTCTTGGTGGATAATCAGGCAAGAGCAGTTAAACAAGAATTCATTCCCTTGTAATCTCTCTGTCCTCCTCCTGCTTACTTCTGCTGCATGACCTGAAAGGCACACGCATACGGTGTGGTCTGAAGAGAGCAGGCTGTGTGTAAGCAAATGCATGTGAGTTAAAAGGTAACTGAGGTTTGACTTTGTAAGTGCAGGGAAGCCTATTTGCAGCAAGCAGAGCCCGGGAGGATTCATCCCTGCTGCAGGGGAGGCACCCGTGACAGTGGGTTGCTCTCCAGAGCCCGGGATTACGGTGTAAGTGTCACGGGGATTATGCCTCTGCTGCCGCGTGAGCCCCCAGGAGAGCTGCTTGCGGCGACACAGCTTAAAGAATCACACGGGGAGCGGGGGCAAGTGGGGGAGTGACCCAGGCTGAGGCTGTGTTAGTGCTGGACATGCGTTACTGCGCCTGCCCCCACGTAGCACGTGGGCTGCTGGGGGCGAGCACGCAGGGTTGATGATGTGGCTGCAGGGAGACGGATACCTGGTTGGACAGGGACCGGGGATGCTTCTCTTAAGTCACCTTGAATGAGAGACGCTTTTACTAGCCAAACAATTTGTCAGCCTGCATGTTGCTCTTGCTCTAGCTTATTAAGCAAGACCTTGCTCCTTGCCTGTGTTACTGAGCACAATTCAAAAAATTAAATATTTTTTCCTCTTTGATAAGAGGCACAGATAGCATGCAATAACTGGTCCTGGGGTACTGGAGATGCAGTGCTATCCCCTGCTGCCAGCCAGGAGCTGCCTGCAAGCCCTGGTCTGTGCTTCTGTCTCTGATGTCTCCCTTAGTCCTCAGAGTTGTTATGGATTTACCTTTGCAGCTCACTGTGATGGGAGTGTACCTGTACAGTGGCTGTCGGAGAGGAGACAGGCAAGGCTGGCTTTGCCCAAAGCCACTCTGCCTGCGGTCCTGCTCTAGGACTGCTTGAAAAGTGTTGAGCAAAGGCACAGTAGTATTTAACAGTGTCTGGAAGCCTCAGGGTGAGCCTGTCATGCAACTAAACACACACATGTGCCTGGATGGGAGCTGTTTAACTTCTGTTCCTTGGCACAGAGGCCAGTGCGGGCCGTGTGTGCAGCAAATTATGTGGGACAGACTGACCAGGAACAAGGGAGAGGTAAAATGGTACCCTCCAAGCACGAGCACAAGGAGTTAGCGCAAGTGGATTTTTTTCTTTTTTTACTGCAGCTGATGTGTTGAAGGAGTTAGGTGCGACCTAGATTGAATTATTGATATTTGCTTTGCTCTCTGGACAAAAGTGACTTTTGTGGGGTTTTTAATTTTTTTTCCCTACACAGAGCTGGAGCATGGAGGGAGGGGAGGGAGTAAAGTGTGGTTTGGGGGGGAAATAGTCCCTTACTAGTCTGGCAGGAGCTGCCTCTGCCAGAAGCTCATGTTGCTTCTAATAACTTTACTTTTAATGCTTATTAAGATGGGAAGATAGAGCTGTCTTTGCCTGTTACCTCGCTGTATGCCTCCCTCCCTTGGAGGTCAGGTCTATTTGGTTGACTTGCACCGATCTGAGCCACCCCATTTCCAGTGCTGCGTGGCTCCTCTGCTTTCCTGGCTTCGGGGGGCTGCCGTGCTTCGAGGGGGTGAGCTCAGCTCCTAACCCCTGCTCCTTTGCATGCTTTTCGTGAGCTTTAAAACCTTCCCAGTTTGTGTGCTCCTGCAAGAGCTCAGTGGAAGTGAACTGTATGGAAATCCCCTCTCTTGGGCTTGGTGGTTTACAGAGCTTTGCATCCTTGCACTGGAAAGGCCCCATTGGATTCAGTGCTCTTTGGTCCGTGATGCAGGAAAGCATGAGGGCCAGGGTGGTGGCTTTGCAAGAATGATCTTTAATAACCAGGCTCTGTGGCTGGCAGCTGCTCCTGTCGTCCAGGAGCCCTTTCTTGTTAAGCTGATCTAGATGTGCATTGTGGTGATGTAAGGTGACATCTGCCCATGACAGCACAGGTCTGGGAAAGATTTTTTGTGTAATACTGCTCGTGAGGTGATCCGTACAACTGTTCCCTAGTACAGAGCCCCTGACAAAAGCCCCAGGAGCCACTTGCATTTATCTGTCCCTGCAGGCTACAAAGAGTTAACAGGTCTGCACCTCTGCCCCCTCTTCTGCCACCTCCCAGGCTGGCTCAGCTCCATGTGCTTTTGTCTGGGAAAGGTTGACTTTCACCTTGCTCCTGTTTACTCCGACTTGTGTACACAGTGCTGGGGAGGGAGACACAGGAGCGAGCGCTGGGTCTCCATGCCGAAGTTACAAACTTGAGCTCCCTGTGCTTTGGATGCCCGAGCCTCTGCAGGGCTGACTCCCTTTGCAGCTTGCTGGCTGTGACCCTTCAAAGAGGCTTTCAGTGAACTGTAGTGTGTTTTATCAGAGACAAGGGCCAGCTGTAAAAGCTAATTCCATGTCTGGAAAACTCTGTCTCTGCCCCAAACATCATTTGGGGTTTTTCTGAAAGGGTTTGCAAAGGCTGTGGTGAGGAAGTGTGGGCTGGGGTGGGTGAGCTGCTTGGGTTTGTTATTTCCCAGAACTAGCCAGCGGCTGGGGAAATTCACGCCTTGGACAGAAACTTTGCTTGCTGCCTCAATAAATAGAGGTTCTTGCTTTGAGAAGAGGCTAGTGGTATGCTGGGGCTGTAAGTGAAGGCCCCAGGAGCACAAAATGGAGTGGGGTGGGCTAGGGATGGAGCACAGCAGGGCTGCAAGCCTTTGCCTGGAGTGCCAGGGGTGCGATTCCTGTGCCTGAACTGAGCAAACAGTGTCTGGCTTCATCCAGTAGTGCAGTCTGTCTCAGGCTTGGATATGAGACCTCTGTGCCCACCTCTTCCAGGAATGACGCTCATAGTTCACGTGCCTGACGTGCTGGTTGTCTGGCAGGGAATAAACTCTTTTTTTTTTTTTTTTTGCCACTGGCAGGCAGGAAAAGCTTCTGCTCCCCAGCATGCTGATTAATCCCCCTTGGTGCTTACTGGGGATAAAAGCTGCTTAACATGAGGAAGAAATCCTGGAACTAGACTCCTGCAGAAGAGGTTGATTTCTGTACAGACCCCTCTTAGAGAAGAGCATATTAATAGTAGGGCTTGACTTCGGCTGCCGGGGCGAGGTGGGGCTGCGCAGCCGCCCAGTCCGACTCTCCCAGCAAGTCCCTGGCCCGACTCCAGTGCTGGGATAACAGGTGGTGGAAAGCAGACTCCGAGCAGCGCCAGTGCCCTTCTCCAGCTGGCAGTTGCAGAAGGTGTTAAGCTGAATGTGGCGAGAGATGACTTGGCAAGGGCTGGCCATTGTCCTGCGGCAGTCTCCTAGCTTTTTCCTCTTGGCTGCAGCCTGCCAGCCGAGAGGAAGCAACGGGCACTTTCCGTGGTGCCTCTTCATTTGGTAGCAGAGCTGTAGGGAGGACTGAATCCTCTTGGAAAGGGATGCACTTTTTAAGCAATTCTCCAGGGCGCTCTTCATGTGGCACTTGGGAAGCCTGCAGCCCTTGCTTTTAAGTCTCTGAAAGTGCCTGTGTGCCCTCTCAAAGGTGCGTATGCGAGGAATGTGCCTGCTCCAGACCTGCCCTGCAAGCAAGGCACTCCAGTGTTAACTCTTCCCGGGCTGCCCATGCCCCAGCTCCCAGGAGGAGCCTGCTTCCTAGGAGAGCATGTCTTGAAACCTGGAGGGTAAGTATGGAGGTGCCCAGCAGCCCTCTAACTTTCCTGACAGATGAATCTGTAAAATGAGGCTCACTGCCCACAAGAAAAGTTTCCCGTACGGTTTGAGAAGCTCTCGCAGCTTCCAGGAACTTCCCTGTCCTTGCTCAAGAGGATGATGAAGAGTTGAGTTCAGGGAACGCTCCCATATAATCTTATTTACGCTTGTGAGTCAGTAATTTCCTTGTTATGTCCTCTGGCTTGTAAACACTGTCTGTCCTGATTTAAATAGGGTTTTCTGATAGCCAAACCTGGTGCGTTCCACAGTATGTACTAATCACCGTGGCTGGCTGCCACCACTTTGCTCACGGCTGGGCTGATCTGATAAGGCCAGCCTGCTGTCCAGCTACTCAGTGGCCTAAATGCAGTTTTTCTTGAGCTGCCCTCGTTAGGACATTAGCTGGCCGTGATTCATAACGACGTACGGCGTGAGTTGGCACAGGGGTGCAGCTCAGTGGAGCGCTCTTACCAACATTGATCTACCCTGGCGCGGGAGCTGGGTTATACGGATCTGCGGTAAATGTGGTCCCCAGCCCTGGTGCCCTAGCTCGGGCAGACAGGAATCGGGCTCTTCCTGCCCCTTGATGAAATGGCCAGAAGCTCTCATGGGAACAGCTACTGCATGCTGGCAGCAGTTTCCATTGCAGGTCTGGCTTTGGCTGGGTTTCACATATCTTGACATGAATTTGCCTTGGAGCAAGTGATCCATAACGTTAGGAATGCCTGGTTCCAGGCTGGGAGGGGATTTCTTCCCAGCTGGCCTTCCTCCCCAGCCCCCTTCCCATCACGTAGTGCCAGGCTCGGGCAGAGTGGAGACAGGGGGTCTAGGAGGAGAGCTGGCCTCAGCACTTCATGCCCTCTAGGCTGTTCATTTTGTTATCCTCCAGCAGAGTTGCTGGGGAAACCAAAGATGCCTCAATGAGCTAATGAAAAGCACATCTAGTAGCCACTGCTCCTTATGCAAAATGAGAAGCATCTTGTCCTGACCACAAGGCCTTGTTTGTGGCAAAACCAGTATGCTAATGGGCAGGGAAATCTGGGCTGGAAGCAGGGCTGGGGCCGTGGGCAGAGGAAGCTGACACATAGCTTGTGGCTGATTGTTGGCCTTCACTTGCGAGATCGATAGTGGATGTGATTTGTCAGTTGGTGTCACCGCTGGGCTGTAGGATGGGGCACACCTGGCCGGGCGAGCAGGAAGGCTGATCCCGGCTGATCCCAGCTGCTCAGGGTCTCGCTGCTGCCCTGATGAAGCAGCAAGCGCTGGGGCTCGGGTGGTGTCACCCAGCTCTAGCTGTCCCTGTGAGTCTCTGATCTTCACCCCCTGTGAGGCTGTAGCTCATGCTAAACCTGTACATTAAGAAGAGGCCTCAGATGTGCAGGACTGTGGAGCGTGTTAAAAATGCTTTCCTGGGTAGTTAAACCTTCAGGACTGGAGCCCAAGTTCTAGGAGACACCCAGGGAACATGTTCCCAGTCTTTCTGTGGGGACAGCATGAAAAAGTGATGACAGCTTAGCCCCTAGCTATGGAACCCATCCATCTGTGTCGTGCTTCTCGCCGTAGGGGAATGGGTCGAGTCCCCCATCACAGCGATGACTTCATGGCTGTGGAAGCATCTGGAGCTGCTGGAATCTGTAGGCTGGTGTTGAGCAACCCAAGAGCTCATACCTGCGGTACCCTCACCAGGGCTGGCCCCAGGGCTGTGGGGCGAGGGGAAATAATTCTGGGGAAGTTGCATAACCTTGGTGAGGGCAGGAGGTTTGGCCTTGTGGCTCCTCAAAGGTCCAAGCGCAAATGAGCTCTGTGTGTAAATTGCCATTGTGGCCAAACAGCTGATTCTCTGGGAGGCTCTCCTGCCGTTTTGCTAACGTGTGTCTGTAACTGTAGTCATCGAGCCATAGGATCGTGGACTTGATTTTACAGGCTTGTTTGTTTACGTGTGTTTTAAGAGGTGAGGCAGGGGAAGCTCTTCCTTCAGGCAAGTCATTATTGACAGCAAGTGCTCTTGAATGTCACAGTATATTGCACTGCAATTCCGCTGAACTGACAGACCAGTTTTTAACCCTTGGGTGATAAAATAGGTTTGTTCTCAATACAAGAAGCAACGAATTGCCTTGGCGTGAGGCTTCGGTGCTATGCAAAAAACTGACCTATAGGTGCCAGGCTTTTTCTCTGGGAATAGCAAGTCCTTCCAAATCCCCCCTTATCACAAACTGTGAAGGTATTGCTTTTCAAAATGCTTTTGCTACAAACTCCTGACCGAGATCCTGTTGTGTTATTTTCGCTCTGTGGGTTCAAGTGAACCTCCTGAATCTGTAGCCCTCAAGAAATTCCCCTCCCAGGCTGGCTTTCACTTCTGTTCTAAGAAACTCTAGGGGAATTCAGCTATTTCCAGGCTAATGAAGATAATGCTTTTGGTGGAGAGAAAGTTCAGCATTTAATGTGCTTCTGATGGAAGTGATGTGCTCGGCACAGGCTCTGAACTCCTGACCTTTAGTGAAACACTTCTGAGGAGTTGCCTGATACTTAACACTTCTCCACCTCCATTTACAGGTGAGAGAAACCGAGACCATGGACGCCAGATGGCTTGACTACCCTGCCTCCGGAGACTTGCCAGATGATGAAGACATTGGTGAATTCAGGCCTCACTTAACTTCTGATGGGTTAGATATAGATGAGGCATCTGGGTCTGGAGGTAAGTGGGGAAGGGGGGAAATAGATCTCCCTCAGTTGATGCTGTGAAATTTCTTCCAGCACCAGCCCATGAGTGATGGGCTGAGTGCACAGCCAGAGCTCCAGAGGGAACTACAGTGTCAGGTGGAGATGAGAAAGCCACGTGAGTCGTAGTTACTCACAGATGAGAACAGTGAAAGTGGTTGTACCATGATGTTGAATCACTCTGGGAGGACAGATGGAGTCCAGCCAAGCTTGTCTTACTGCAAGTGAAAAGGCATTGCACTGGTTGGATCTCTTGCCTGTTGAACTCCAAAGAACTTCTGAGAAACTTAAAATTAAAAAAAAATAATATCTATTGTTGAGGCAGTGTTAAAAGGCTTAAAGTTAGTATCTTAGCTGAGGTCAAACAAGGTAAAGGACTAACTGGTATTCAAGTGAACTCTCTGTGACATGCAAAACTCCCTGCCCAAACCAGTTTCTGTAGCTCCGTGTCCCCTTTGTGTGAACATTTGTTCTCTGAAAGGGAAAGAACAAGTGCTGAAATCGGTGCCTGACATGTTTGGGCAGATCTGGTAACTAGAGGGTTGGTGAACTATCCTTTAGGGATGGGTGGTTGAGAGCATTGCCCTCCACTGGCATTAGCTTAGCAAGCTATAGCAGACCTGCTTTGCAGGGCAACTCCTGATAATCTGCAGCAGGGGCCAATGGATCCAGCTGAAGACCCCTCCCATGCAAGAGGTGTTGGTCTTAAGATTACACCTCATGGTCTTGCACAATCAAAGCCATTAAATGATGAAAGTACTAGTAGATAAGAGGGAATTGTAGTCAGTGGAGAACAGTCCTGGTTTGTCTGCAGTTGCTGGTATTGCGGAAGGGTCTGAATTCTGGGAAAATGGCATATAATGAGAGGAAAACTTAGTGTCCTTTTCTATTTTTTTTAACTTATTTTTCCCCCCCCTCTGCAGACTACTCAGACTCTGAAGATGCCATATATCTCACCACCATGGATACTCCAGTGGTAGGTATTGCCTCTGTATGTTTTAAGCAACACGTAGCTACTCTGGTTTGTCTGTGAAGCTTTCTGAATACCCTTCCCCCTGCAAGACATGGCATCGAGATGAATCTACCTGCATGAGCAGGAACAGTGTACTCGTAATGCACTAAGCAAACTTTCTTTTCCCTGCACACCCTCCTTTCAATTGTAGGTAGGCTGGGTGCTGCTTACTGATGGGTGTGGTTTGTCTATATTCTGTAGATGTCTGACAACTATATCCCTGGAGATACTGAGAGAAAGATAGAAGATGAAAAGAAAAACACAATGATGGACAACGAAATCATTCCAGACAAAGCTGTACCTGTCGAAGAGAACCTGTCCAACAAGGTCTCCATGGCAAGCACAGCCAACAGCAGCATCTTTGAAAGAACAGAAGTCCTTACAGGTAATACTCCACCTTGTCCTGATAAATCATTAATACTGTAAATCAAAATGGTTTCTATTGTTCCCTGTTTCTCTGGGGAGCGGTTCCCTGCTGACAACGGGGGTGAGATGCATTACCTCTGTGACTACCTGCAGCAGGGTCACTTCTGCCTTCTAGTCCTTAAAAACAGCAGAAGAGCCTCCTGCTTGCCTTGCTGGGGTAAACAGCTTGTTTTTGAGCCTGCCAGCTGACTGTTGGCTTAAGCGCCACACAAGTCACGTGGCAGCTGTTCTGCACCCAGATACTACCTCGACAAGAGGCGTATCTAGCCATAAATCAATGACATCATAGACTTTCATATCAAATGCAGGTGTTTCCTTCTAACCTCTGCCCAAGTCCTGCCTTTTCTGAGCCTTGCCAGGAACCAAACAACCCCTCTAAGGGATTTGAACACCTAGTGAACTGTTACGAATCGAAGTACCTCTGTCTAGAGGAAAACCAAGCGACTGGCTTCCCCTCAGCATGTGGGACAGATCTGTCTCAAGGCACACTTCATAAAGCACTTGGCCTGATGGTCCAAGTACAAACCTCGGCACATCTTGCTGATCTGCAGCCATCCTCCCAGTCAGAGGAGTGACTGGAAGAGTGGATTGCAAAGCCACCTAACAAAGAAGCTGATTTAGTGCAATGAGTAGGTGTCACAGCAAAGGATAAGCTTCAGTGAAGTCTTGTGGCCACCCTTGGTGTGAGGAGAGAGAAAAATCTTGGGGGTTTTTTGTGGGTTTTGGTTGTTGGGGTGTTTATTGGAGGGAGGTGGTGGTGGTAGTGGGATGTTGCTGTTTCATTGAAATACAGAGTCCCCAGAGTGTGCTCACACAGGTAGTTAACAAAACATTCAAATTGGAGCTCTGCCGTTTTCCTGGAGTTGACAGTTTGGGGGTTGCGGTGGGGCTTTTTTGGGTGGGTTTTTTTGTTTTGTCTCCACGCAGGGAGGATGTCTCTTTGTCAAAATTTCTTTCTTGCACTAAACTGGAAGATTAACACAAACTGGTTAATGTGGAACATGTGATTACTCTCTGGTTGGATTGAAAGCCATTTCCGTCCTTTTCCAATAACATCTGCTGTCGCTGAAAACGCCAGCACATACGGTGACAGACACGTGGACGGCACTGACTCTGGAGGCAGTTCTGGGGGCTGGTACTCTTGAAGCAGATTTTGAGAGGTAGCTGATGGTTTGGAGTTGTCCAGGAGTTTAGACTTACTCCATGCTCTTTTTTTTCCCTCCCCAGCTCTCATTGCAGGAGGGGCAGTGGGCCTCCTGTTTGCTGTCTTCCTGATCCTCCTCTTAGTCTATCGCATGAAGAAAAAGGACGAAGGCAGTTACGACCTTGGGAAGAAACCAATCTACAAGAAAGCCCCTACAAACGAGTTCTATGCTTAAAGCTCAGCAGCACCTTGTGCCCATCAAGGGACAAACAGACTGTATGGAAACACTGTGCCCTCAGATGAGATGTGCTGAACAAATGCTCTTTTTGGATTGAATTTCAAAGTGACTTTGAGAAAAAACAAACTTCCTACGTGACCCTTCCCATCCCGCTCAGCTAACAAGGGCCCAATGAAATACAAAGAGTCTGAAAAAAAACCTCAGTGTATTTTTTTTTTTTTTCCCCTAAAGCTAGCGTAAAAAGAGTAAAGATGCCAGATGCCAAATTTTCTGCTTGGTTTTATAGAGGGTATATAAACACAAAACAGACTGTATGGAAGCAAACACCATGTGTTTGCATCCAGTGTGCCGTGCTCAGATTGGCTGCTTCTATAGAAGATGGCTTTTTTTTATAAACTTTGCTAATAGATGTCTTGCAGCAGGCTGTTGATGTGAAGCATTTTTGTGGAGAACTATTTATGAATCTCTTACACTACAGATAATGTTGCCTTATCAGGGAGTAAAAGGCCCATAGGGGCTCAAAATCCCTGGATGCCATAAAGGGCCTATGGGAATGTCTTCCCCAGGAGACTTCTGTCTCTTCCTGTCGGCCCCAGGCAAGGGTCATTCGTCCATGAAATCAGGACAGCCAGTTTTCTTTGGCCATGACGACACCCTTTCCTTGCCTTCAGTCCCTTACCTTTTTTTAAGGATTGCTTGTAGGATTTTTTTATAACAAAATTTTAAAGAAAATAGCCTAATGTTTATATAAAGTTTGTAGAAATTGTTTTGAAATAATAATAAAAAAAAAAATCTACTTTTTTAATTTCCTCAGATTTATTTTTTCAATCCCTTTGTGTTTCCTTTGGCCGGGCATTTCTCTAGAGATGTTGTTTTATATGATTCATATTCTGAACTGAAGCAGAGTTAGCTACAGTGTGTTACAGGTTTCTTCTAGTTCTATAGCAGCTACTGTAGAGGGTAAAAGATATTTATGGTTTTCCCATAACTTTTTTAGGATTTGATTTTTTGTTTGTTTGTTTAAATAGAATTATTTATAGTTTCTGAAATGGCTGCTCTTCTCATTTGGTAACTTTTATCCTTTTTATGTAAAACACTAATATAATGAGTCTCTGTGAAAACTATTTAAGCTTTATTCTGTGAATTTTAATTATAAATTCAAGGCAATAACTTCTAGGATTAATCTGTATGCAAAATTGGATTCATGTGATTGAAGTAGGGAAAAGATGAGAGTATTTCTAGCCTGTAATATTATAATCAGTCCTATAGAGCTATATAGTATATATTTTACTGAGAAATACACAGTTAAGAGTGAAAAGGCTGGAGTTAATTCTTCAGCAGCCCTGCTGTGTGTAAGAGGCTTGATCTCGTTTGTACTGCTGTTTGTCCAGTGCCTCGTCTAGAGCACAAGTGGGCTCGTGCTGGGGACGGCAGCTGGGAGCAGCCCGAGCCCTGGGGCTCCGTCGCCATGTCCCGGGCGGTGCCTGGAAGCAGGCTGCAGCCGGTGATGTGCCAGGTTTGATCCTCATGAGTTGGAGCGGAGATTCCCATCTGTGTTCTGGGGTTGCTTTTTGAAGCAAGCGTTGGAAGCTCGCGGTACAGAGAAAATAACTCTGTTTTGGGGGCTGGCTGCGCTGCAGAGTCCCCTGCGGCACTGTGCCGAGTACCTGCCTCTTGCGGAAGGCTGGCTTTGGTAGCTAAAAGTCTGCCTCGGCGGCAACTCCCAGCTGGAAGCACAGAGCTTTCATAGATGGCTAGCTCTGAACCTCCTGCGGAGGGTTTTTCTTAATATATCATGTACATAGCTCCTACCTCTACTGAGAGTTAGACCAATTCCCCCAGCGCTCCTAGAGCGAAGCGTAACGTGCGTGTCCGATGCCTCTGTTTCAGGAAGGCGTTACAGAACTACTTTGTGCAAGTCGTGTCCTACTGCAGCTCTCTGAATCTGGTGTGGTTTAAGACAAAATCTGAGTGTGGGTCCCTAAACTGCGTAACTGGGTAGGCAGCACAAAACCAGACGGTTGCGAAGGCTGATCAGAAATCTCATCGACCCCTGAAGTCTCCTTACCAAGGCTTTGTTGTAGGCTTGAGGCCAAATTCGTAGAGGCACTAGAACAAAGAAATTCAGCTTCAGCCAGTGGCAGCTGCTTCTCGGAGCTAGGCGGGTGAAGTGGAGATCGCAGGGGAGCCATGCATTGAGACATCGCGCAAGAAGAGTTTTCCCAAGGCTCCTCCTCCAGGTTGACTCACTTGCTTGGTGCCAGTCCAAGTGTGTTTGGGGAAACTGCTGGCTCTGGGAGGCTCTAAAAACTGCACAAAGGTCACTGTAGACTGGGAAGGGGAGAGGGAGGATTTTACTGCCTATGGACAGCACTGCCAGGAAGGCAGGAGCGGTGTCTGGTTCTCGGGATATTTAGATTCTCTTGTGTAATTGCTCTTGGGTATTTTCCACTGTTACTGATTTTTTTTTTTTTTTTTTCCTCTCAAATAAACTGGTACTTTCTAAAATTGGCTTTTTTGGACTGTTTCTGATCGGAAATTACTTTTGGGAGCTGGGTAACAGGGAGCTCATGTTTGCGTAACATCTTGGTTTACCGAAGGGGGAGGCACGCTGGGATCTGGCTTGGCGGTGGCCTGCAGCTCAAAGGGGCTTTGTCAGCTGGTCCCGAGCTGTCTTCAGTATCTGACCCACAAGTGACTCCTCCAGGACCAGCGCCACTGCGTTTCTGGAGCTACTGAAGCTCCTCCAGGCAGGTAAAGCAGATACAGCATGGCATGAGGAGGTGAGTCCACCCTTTCTCTGGTGATCGGTTTTCTGATGACGCTTTGAGAGGGCTGTCTCCTTGCAGCCAGAAGGGACAGAGGGAGGTAGAAGATGGGCTTGTGCATGTCCCCTGATGACAGCAGCACGTTCCTGTGCCCTCAAGCATAGGGGAGCAATGTACAGAGAGTCTTGCTCAACCAAGTTTCGAGCCAACGCTGTTTAACTGAGGAAGTAGAAGATGGGCTTGTGCATGTCCCCTGGTGACAGCAGCACGTTCCTGTGCCGTCAAGCACAGGGGAGCAATGTGCAGAGAGTCTTGCTCGACCAAGTTTCGAGCCAACGCTGTTTAACTGATGTGGGCCTTCAAGTGGGGGTAGAGCTGTTTCAGCTTCCCTGGGATCAGCTGCTCTGGGAGCAAGTTCACAGGTGACTTCATGCTGGTTTGGACTAAAGCAGGTCTTCTCTAAAGCATGACCTGGAGGAAGCTGCTGCTCCTCCAAGCCCCTCTGCTCTGACAGCTTGGTGCTCTCGAGGGATGGGACTCCTCTCTGTCTCCCCGGGCACATGGGAGAGGGCGGGCTGTGCAGAGAGCAGGGCTGCTCTCTGGGAAAAGTGCCGAGTCTCCTAAGAAGTGCTGTATTTAAATGGATTATCGTCCTCGAGAAAATCTAATTCCCCTTTCCCTGGTGGGAACTCCTGCTCTGGGTAGTTAGGATTAGCAGCGATGGAGGAAAGAAATTAGGACTAGTACACAGGCTCCCTTGGGGGTGAGGGAGTAGCAAACACTTGCTCTGCTCCTTGTTGCCTTGTCTGTCACCGGTGTGCTCTCAAAGGTCCTCTGAGAATCTGCTTCTGGTGCCAAGAAGCTCTGTGCTCGCAGGGCTAATCTTTGCTCCGTGGGAGCTGCTGTTTGTCAGTAAATTGGTGACATACGCCCACGATCTTCATGTTCTTGTGCCTGGTGTGGCTGTGACAGGTTCTTGGACGTGCTCCTTGGAGCAACGTATGTTTGGTTTTTTTGTTTTGTGTTTGGTTTAGGTTTTTTTTCTTTCTCTCCTGGGCTTCATGTCTCGGTTGCAAGAATCCCGTGTACTTTCCAAAACCGCCCTCAGCGTAAAAGCGCCTTGTTTTTGCAAAGCAATCTGGACGGGTACTCTGCAAATCCCCAGAGTGCAAGCCTGGCTGCCTGCCCGTGCTTGCAGAGCTGCGGTTCCTGGGATGGATTCGTCACTGTTCTCCCTCTGTTCTGCCTTTCTGCCCTCCCTGGCCAGCCTGCCTGTATCCGGTGTTAACTGACGGCCGACTCACGCTAACGCCTCGTGAATTCTTGATCTTCAGCTCTGACCCCTGAGTTGACACTGAGTTGTTTTTCCTCCTAGTGCTGCTCTGGTTTTAAAACCAAAACCCTGCGGACCTGCTTCGCCTGGCTTGAAAATAGCTGGAACCCTCCTGGGTACTGATGTGATCAAGTGGCCACGGGAAGCTCTGCCCTTCCCAAACGCTCCCTAGCAGGAGGGGCTCAGGGGAATGAGCGGAGGAGCTGGAAGATGAAGTGTAACCTCGTGGATCCCCTTTACTTTACGGCTTCCGGGGAGCGTTGAGGTGGAGTTCATGGGTGTTTGGGTCCCTTGTTTCACAGGGTGAGCTGTGGTGCTGGGGCAGGTCCTGTGCCGTGCTGCATGCCAAAGAGGTGCTGAAATGGGTCACGGAGATGGTGTGCAATAGTGTTGGCGATTGCGGTGCCCGTCCTCAGCACCTCTAACCCTCCAGAGGGGCACAGGGCACCTACCTCTCCAGGCAGGACACCCAGGCTGCCTGCAGAGACCATGGAGTCCAGGAGGGGACAATTCCTGGCCCCCCGGAGACACGGTGTTTCCCATGAGCTTTCCCCAGCCCGCTGGGTGCTGGGCAGGGTGCACAGCTTGGCTCCCTGTGGCTGCAGGCAGGGGACAGGGCGAGCAGGGAGAGCCCAGGGGATGGGGGTCCATCCCAGTGCAGCCCTCCCCTGCCCACTGTGGCTGGAGGGCACCAGCGGGGGTCACTGGGCTCCCTGCTCGGCCGGGCAAGCTGGGGCTGTGCGGGAGGTAACAGGGCAGGTTGTCCTCGGGGCTGGGGCAGCCGGCTGAAAACCTTCCTCCTTAGGTGCAGCTGACCCTTCGCTGCAGGGATGATCCTATCGTTGGGGCTAAACCCCTTCAGCTCCTCCTTCGCCCTCCTCTGTCCCATCTTGCTTGGCGTGCCAGCTGTGGTGCAGGCGGTGCTGCCCACAGGTCTGGTGTCTTTGGGGTGCTGAGCCCATCACGCGTACCAAAGTGGATCCTCGAGGCTTGTATTTTGGACGGTCTCTGAGGAAGCTGGGATGCTCGCTGCCGCGTGATGGAGCAGCATTGCCCACGCAGGCTAACAAGAAACACCCCGTGGATGAGGAGGGTGTGGGTTTTTCGCACCAGCAGTTGCACTTGGGGTGTAGCAGCGCTGGCCTGGCTTTCGACTGCAAACTCTGGGCTGCCGCTGCCTGCCGGGTTTCCCCGCCCGTGCCCCCCTGCCTGCCCACCAGCCCCCTTTTCCTGGGAGCCTTCGCGGAGCCCCGCGGCCGAGCACCCC
>NW_008795560.1:42463-53288 GCF_000699145.1 Aptenodytes forsteri
CCGGGCCCCTGCCCGCTGCCTGCCCGCTGCCTGCTGCCCGCCCGCCGGTGCGCTGCCCTCGCTTCCCCGCTGCTTCCACCGGGGAGCGGATTTTTTTTGGGGGGGGGCGTCTCT
Organism: Aptenodytes forsteri; assembly: GCF_000699145.1. Lineage (NCBI taxonomy): Eukaryota > Metazoa > Chordata > Aves > Sphenisciformes > Spheniscidae > Aptenodytes > Aptenodytes forsteri. Next base: position 42,578 of record NW_008795560.1, read on the forward strand.
GCTAATTACAGGCTGCACGGCCGCGGCACCCCGCCGCGGGTGGGAATTCCTCGGCAAGCAGCGGTCTCGGACACAGGACTGCGAATTGCAATGCACCTAACAGTTGTATTAAACCCAGCCGGCTGCTTAGAGTTTGTCGTCTTTTCCTTTTTTTACTTTTCCTTTTTTTTTTTTCTGTATTTTCTTCCTTTTTTCCCTGTTCCTTTTTCCCCTTTCCTTCCCCTATTTTTTTCACCCTTTTTTTTTTCCTTATTTTCTTTTTTTTTTTTTTTTTTTTTTTTTTTCTAGTGCATTGCAAGAGCCTCAATGCAGCTAAAGGCCCTGAGCCCTTGGCAGGAACGGGGAGGAGGGACCGAAACAGTTTCTCACCTGGAGGTGCCACCAGCTCCTGACTCCTCAGATGGGAGCGAGCACTTCCCGGGATGGTCCCCGGCCCAGGTTTGTGCTCCTTGCGGGAAGGATTCAAAGAAAGTGTTATTGAGGCATTAACTATGTCACTTTTTGTCCCAGCTATTGCAGCCAAAGCTTGTGGGCAGCTTTATAGAGGTGGCTTGGGCTCTCAAAGGCATCTGGGACCCGCAGGGAAATAAAACTTCCCTGCAAAAGGTATTAAAAGAGCCTTTGTGGGGCTTTGCTGCAGGGGCAGCAGTACACGGCTGGACACTGCAGCAGACAGAACTTCCCTGAAAGGTATTAAAAGAGCCTTTGTGGGGCTTTGCTGCAGGGGCAGCAGTACACGGCTGGACACTACGGAGGATGGTCACCCATGACCCATGCTGGCTTTCCCCGTGGGCGCGTGGGCTGTGTGTTTCAGTAGCTCAGGGCAGAGTCCCGGGAGCTCACCCCATGCCCGAGCCACCGCTGAGCCGCAGCGGGTGAGCCGGGCTGGGACAGGCTGTGCCTCCCCGACAGCACCCCCTGACCCCCCGATGTAAGGATCCACTTCGTTTTGCATCTGGAGACGATCAGACCATGCTGTGCCTCACACTGCAGCCCGTGCAAGGAGAGCACCCCAGCTCACCAGCACCCCGCTCCCACCCCAGCGCCATGGGGATGGGCCCTCCCCTCTCCCTTTCCCCAGCAGAGCAGATGGAGACACCAATCCCCTGTCCCCACATGGAAAACACAAGGGGTAGGGATTTCTCCTGCCATCCTAAAATATTGGTGGCTTAGGAAGGGTGTGGGTGGGAAAAGCTGTGATGATACATTTGTCCTGGGAACAGATTAAACTTAATAACACAGGGTCACTGCGGCGAAGGTGCATCTGATCAATGCAGTGAGACGAGGCAGAGCTCGATGGTGGGGAACGGACCCCGGGGTAGCAGCTCCTGCATGTCTGGTGTGACCCCACGGCATTGGGAGCTCACCTGAGAAAATCCACCTGCAGCTGTGCTGAGCGTGGGGCAGCCAGGGCTGCCCTGCTCAGAAAGGGGGCTTGGGGGTGCCAGCCAGCCTGCTTCAGGGAGGAACGCACCACCCAGCATGGGGGTCCTGCTGGGCTGCGGGGACAGCGGGTGCTGGCAGCCCCAGCAGCTCCCCCAGGCCCACCCTGTGCTCAGTGGGACCCCCTGCTCGTCCCGGCCCGGGGTCAGTGTGCTGCAATGAGCTGCCATGTTCGCAGCTCCAGCAGCCACGTCCCCAGAGCCACCGACAAGCCCGGACCTGTGAGGGCTGTGCCGAGCATCACAGAGGGTGTGGTGGAGCCAGCCTGGCTCCCAGCGGCACCCCCAGCCTCGGGGCGGGGGGCGGTGGTGGCTCAGTGCTGAGCCCGAACTCCTGGGGATCTCCGGGGCAGGGATGCTGGCTCAGCTCAGCCTCTCCGTCGCATGCTTTGTCGCAGGAGGGAAGCTGAGTGGGGCCGTCCTGAGCCCTGTGGGTGCGTCTCCGTTCGGCTGCAGGGATGGAAAGCTCCCCTAGGACTGGTAGGCCCTCGTCCCGGGTGCTCGCCTGCATGGCCAAGACAGTCAGACGTGCGGGGTGCTGATGCCTGCCAGCAGACAGTCCCTTTGTGTCTTTAGCCCAGGCGGTGCTTGTGCAGGATCTGGCCACCAAGGCTACTGAGGCTGTTGGGGTCATTGCAGGTTTGTTTTGCAAGTATGTCCTTGGCAAAGGTGATCCAAAACCCTGGTCCTCCCCTTGAGCCTTTCCTAGGGCTTCCAGCAAGGTGATGGCCAGGGTCCCTTCGCTCACATCTCCTTGCAGCAGGCTCGGGAAGAAGCACAGCCTGAATGCAGAGCCAGAGCTTGGGGCTGCCTAATTTTGAAGGCAACCTGCCGGGACCAGCATGAGGGGCAGGCTGGCATGCTCTCCCCTGCTGCTGCCCCGGTGAGCGGCTGTACCACCAATGACCAATTCCTTGTTGGAAATCAGTTTGCTGCAGCTGCAAGTCCATTGCTGCTCTGCATCCTGAGGGCGGGAGCGTTTCAGCGTGGGGCAGGGCAAAGGCTGGGTGTCCCCAGACCTCCATGGGGTTTGGCATGGGCAGGGATGGACACGAGCGCGGATGTCCCCATGGCTCTGCCCAGCCGGGCTGGGGTGAGGGCTCGAGGTCCTGGGGGTGCTCCCAGTGCCAAAAGGCATGGGCTCACCCACAGGCACTGCCCTTGCCACTGCCACGTCACCCTGCTGGCCCTGGGCAGGAGGGAGGCTTGGGTGTTTTGCCCAGTGTTGACACTGCGGAGGGAAAAGACCCAGTTTTTAATCATGGGCTGGTTATTTTGGGGAAGCAGGGGCGTGCAGGAGGTGGGCTGGCAGCCCCAGGCGCACCAGAGAGAACAATGGGGCCACTGTGCAGCCGAACGCCCTGGCTCCTGTCAGAAAGATCTGGTGAGGGATTTTCACCACGTTTCTATTCCCCCACTCAGGTATAATTACATGGGGGAACAAAGAGTCCTTCAAACCTGCCTGCTCCCTCTGGCACAGCCCCAGGGGGGCTGCGCGCACGCATACATGTTGGCTCTTGGCAGGGTGTGAGGGGACGGTGACCATGCACACCAGCAAAGGCAGCCCGATGGGCCTGGTGACACTGGATAGTGCCATGGGGACAAATCCTGGGTGCATCCCCAGCTCTCCTAGGAGCCACAGACAGGGTGTGTGGGGGGGCTCCTCTCCCAGAGTCACGCTCCTGGTTGTGCACCCCAGGGCAGAAAGCAAAGAGCAAATCTCACCCTGCCTCTCAGCACTGATCTGCTGCTCTTAATGTAGCCATAAGCTGGAGTGGGTTTAATAGCGAGCCTTTTCTTCTGCACCTTTGGTGCCTTGTCCCATGTGTAGGAGCCCCTGCAAGCTCCCTTGCTGGGTGCTGGTTTGGGGCTCAGCAGTGGGGCAGCGCCAGGGGCTGCTCCCTTTGATCCCGTTCAGGCAGACACCTCCTGGCAGCCCCTCCATGTGGGGTCGGGACGGATGGCCCCCCATGAGCAGCATGCCAGGGGCCCCGTGTCGGTCCCATGCGGGTCTGGCAGGTGAGGACCACTGCCAGCATCCCTGTGGGGAGCGGGTGTGCGAAGAGCTAAAGCCCCTGGGCTGCTCCCCTGTACCGTGATGCCTGGCCCCAGCAGGGCTGAGCCCTTCTCGCAGGGACTTGCTGCAGTCCGGCTCAGGCAGGGACTGTCAGGCAGCAGCGGAGGCAGGCAGGGTCTGGCTGGGGCAGTCCCGCTCCCCGGCAAGGTTCCCAGGGCCAGGCTCCCTCTCTGGGAATGGATTTGCGCTGGACTGAGCTGTGCTCACGCATCAAAGCTGTAGCAAATCATTCCCTCTGTCTTTTTTTTCCAGCCTGTGTCTGCTGCTCAGCCCACACCCCGAAATCCCGGGGCTGCGGCCGGGGCCAGGTCCCTGTTCTGGTTGCAGGGAGCAAGGACACATCACTGCGTGGTCGAAGCCCTCCAGCTGCTGCTTCCTCTCCCAGCTGCTGCTCCTGGCAGAGCCCAGCGCCTGGCCCGACGTCCCAGTCCCTTCGCAGAGACCCGCCAGAGTGGGGTCTCCCGGCCAGGCTTGATGCAGAGGTGAGGGGCACCAATGAGGGAGTTTGGGGCTTCATCCCCAAGCTGTCCCAGCGTAAGCCAGCCAGGGCAGGAGGCCAGATTTAACAGGGCAGGGGGCATAGGGGTGCTTGCAGCCAGCAGGACTGTGCGGCTGGGGTGCTGGCATGCTGCATGCATGGTGCTGCACGGTGCCGCCTGCTCCCCGCAGTGCTCCGAGCAAAGCCACACCGGGGTAGCACCAAGCCCGACAGCCCTGGGGCTGCGGATGAGCACCCAGGGGTGCTGCTCAGCTCCTCTGCTGGTGGCTCTGCAGCCACCGAGTCCTCGCTGGGCTCACAGGGAGGGATCTGCACCCAGTCGGTTCCTTCTCAGTGCTGATCCTAACAACTGTGACTGTCTGCCCGGTTTGCATGCCTAATTACAGCAACAGTGCATGGGAATCAGGCCTGCATTTGTCAAGCCCAGTTGTTTATTTAAGCTGTTTAAAAATCTACTTTCCCTCCCCAGTGAACCCTGAGAAAACCATCCATGTGTTTCTTTTGAGAGCAGGATGAAAGCAGATTACCAGCTCCCTCCATCCTGCCCCCGCTAGCTGGGCTCCCCAAACCCCCCAGCAGCGCAGCAGCATGGGGCCAGCCGTGTGGAGCTGTGTCCAGCGCTGACCCTGCATCCCTAACCTGGCCACCAAGCCCCAGCTGCAGCCCCAGAGCAGTGATCCAGTCCTTCATCCCAGCAGGATGCTGCCAGCCCCCGGGCTCAGTCCTTCCCTGGGCTGCAGGGAGTCCGGAGCTTGCCAGGAGTGAGCTTGTTTTCAGCTTGTTTTTCTTGTTTTAAGGAAAAAAAAAAACAAAAAAGGAAACCCAGTTTTCCACAGGCTTTTTGGCTGCATGGGCAGGGCTGAGCGCCTGGAGCTGTGGGCACAGACGCGTGGCAGTCTCTGCCCCCAAACAGCCCATCTTGGGACAGGGGCTAATAATGCCCGCTCCTGGTGTCGCCGGTGACACAGACACCCGCTGGTGTCGCCGGCTTGCTCCATCCTTACTGCTATTTGGGTTTTTTTTAGAGTCTGGCCAGTGGGGCCACACGCCTGGGCAGTTCCTGATGCGCTTGGAGTCTCTTGAGCAGGTAATTATAATTCCTCAGCGACCCAACTCAGCTTATTTTGGCCCTGGCGTAGTTTTGCATCCCACTGCCCAGCTGGGTTATTTATAGCTCTGTCAGAAAAAGGGTAAAGTCAGCACAGATTTTCTGGGCACTACCCAAACCTATGGCCCCGTATGCAGGGCTGCACGGGGCTGGGGCCAGGGCTGCCCTTGGAGGGATGCTCAGGGTAATGGGACCCCACTGGGGTCTGCAGGTAGGGCTGGGACCAGTGCGAGGGATTGGTAGGGAGGGGGATTTTTTGGCTCATGATGCAGTCACCGGCCCCTTGGTTCAGTTGTGTCGGCCAAGCCCTGTTTGTGCACTGCACCAGCCCTGGGCATCAGCCCCAGGGGCACCACGTTTCCAAGAAAGGGATTTTTCTCTGCACCTTTCCCCTGGCCGGTGGGCAGAGCAGCATCCCCGCATCCCCTGCTCTCGTGGGCTGGTGATATAGATATTTACACCAAGCAGAGTGGGCCGTGGGCCCACTGGACCACCTGGAGGCTCTGCCTGGGGGTATGGGACAGGGATAGCCCCAAGTGAAGGGCTTAGGGCTGGCGGGGACAGGCTGCTCCGGTGGGGTGGTCCCGCTTGCCCTGTGTCTCCGGCGCTGGTTGCAGCAGCTTGTCCTGATGCCAGGTCCCCAGTGATGCTCGCCTGCAACCCCGTGCTCCTCCACAGAGGATGGGCAGGGACCTGGGAGCACTGCCACCACCCTGACCATGCTCATGTCAGGGAGGTGACGAAGCCACAGCGCAGCAGAGGGACCTGCCCTGGACTGCCCTTGCCAAGGCAAACACCTCGTTGGATCACACGAGCTGGGGAAGCACATCCAGGCCTGGCAGCGAGCCTGCTGGTGACAAGCTGCCCTGGCATGGAACAGTCCGGTTCCTTACAGCCCCCTGGCCAGCTCCCCACCCCTCACACTCAGGGGGGTGTGCAAAAACCCCCTTGAACCGGAGTTTTTCTGGCCTTTCTGCAGTTGTGGTTGCAAATTGCCCTACGAGCAAGCCAGTCCGCTGGCCGCCTTAGTGCCAAGAATGGTGTCACTGGGCTGGATTTCGGCTGGGTGAGCCAGGAAGGGACATTCCCCGCACCCCCCGTGTGCCACGGCTGCCCCCCACTCCCCGAAAAACCAGCTGTATGGTTTGGGGCAAAATGCAATGCAATGGCTGTTTAAAAAAACCAGCCAAACCCCCTGAGTTGGGCAGAAAATGTCCCCCAGGGATGGCCAGAGATGCCCGGGGGATCCTCAGCACCCAGTGTGGCTCCCGGGCTGGCCTGAGCCTCTGGGCAGTATGGGCAGAGGCAGTGTGATGAGTGCGGTGGTGCTCAGCACACAAGGTGCTGGTGGCTGAGCGCACTAGATGGCAGCAGCTCTTCTTCCAAACGGCCAGGACAGCGCCGCACAGCCCAGGCAGAAAGGGAGACACACCAAGACCAGACTTCATGTTCCTCTGACATATTGTTTCATGGAGGGAAAGCCAGGATTTTATTTTCTTCTTGATGTTTTTGAAGGTGCGTTCACCTCCGGGACCTGAAATGGCTCCTTGGTGCGGTGGGGCTCCGGGCAGCCCCAGCTGCACCCCGGCCCTGTGGGACCAGGGGATCCCCGTTGCCTTCGAGCCTTGCCATCGCCTGGGGATGCTCATGCAACGCCACGGCTGCACACAGAGTAAGTTATCCTGAGCACCCCTAAGGCATTTGATGCTTTTCCTAAATCCTCAGCTCTTGGAGTGATGTGAAGAGGTTTTTTTCATGCTTCATTTTATACCCATGTCGCTGGCTGCCTTGGGGATGGGGAAAAACTCCACATACAGTTCAGGAGCACAGAAAAGAGCTGCCAGACGGGCTCCAGTGGGCAGCCCTGCTCTGAGTAGGCAGCCCAGCTCGCCGGAGCCTGTGGGACGGTCTGTGCGTGTTTCCCTGGCGTGTGTTGGGTTATCGTAGGATCCGGCAAAGACGGTTGCTGCCGACTCGCGAGCGAGAACGTACAACTGGATGGCTGGCGCCTGTCCGAGACATTTGTGTTAATCAGTGATTATGCAAATAAACAGCTCTGCCGACGCTACCAGCTCCTCCGCCGCGACGCGGAGCATATGTTCCCCATGGCAGGGAAGTGCCTCCTCCAGGAGCTGCAAAGCTCCTCGTTTCCATTTGCAGGACCTGCTGTGAAAAGCAGATTAAATGCAGCCCATGGCTTGTCGGGGGAAGGCAGGAGCCCCTCGAGGCCCCCCAGCCCGCCCACCGCCGCCTCTCCCCTTTCCCCATGTGGTTTGAATTACTGTGGCTGTCTGCTTAATCCATCAGGCTTCAAGAATGAGCCACTCGGTGCTTTCTTGGCCTCTTCAGCAAAGCACTGCGCCGTAAACATAACAAGGCAGGCTTGTTCCAAGCCCTTGAAGTCAGTAAGCAATGCTCCTCCTGCCCTTCGGGACCAGGCTGCTGCTAAATATAGCCAAGGGCGCTTTCCATTCATAAAATGTGAATTATGCCCTGGCCTCTGAGGGAGGGGAGCGAGTTGAGGAGCCCGCGGGCTCCAGACACTCCTGCGCGGGATGCAGGCAGAAACTGAAAGGCTTGGCCCCATCCTTTCACTGCCCTCCAGTCCTTCCCCAAGGAGATGGGGGGGAAATGCTTTTGGGGGAGATATGAGGGATCCTCTGTTCAGGTTGATTAAAGGATTTTCTTGCGTCTCATCCTCAGTTACATTAGGGCCGGGGTGGATTTGCTGGGGAGGTGAGCATAGGGGACGGTAAGCACGGGCCGATGGGGTGGCCCAAGCGGCTGTCGCACAGGGGAAGCCCCCGCTGCCCCCAGCACCTGTATAAAATGCTCGAGCATTTGCCAGGAACGGGAGCAGTAAGGTCTCATACCACTGCTCCCAACACCTAATGAGGCACCGGGACCTGCCTTCTGATGAGGGACTTGCTTCCTTTTGAACCCCCCTGCGGCTCTTTACGTGGTTAGCCTTCCTCTCTCCTCCAGCCCTTTCCTCCACCAGCCCTTGGCTGTTGGCATGCACTGTAATATTCTCCCTGAGTTTCTCCTCCAGCAGCTGCAGCTCCAGACGCACACAGATGTGTCTGCCAACAGCTTTTCACCCTCTGTGAGGTTCCTGTTTTGGGGAAGAAGGAACCCCATCTCCTGGTGGAGTTTAGGGAGGTGCTGCGCCCTGGGAAGCCCTGGGTTAGGACCCCGGAGACTCGAGCTCTTGTGCTCCCATGGGAGCTGGGGCCATGCACAAGCTGCAGAGGGAGGAGGCCAAGACACCGGGCATCACCATGTGTCTCCATGCTGGCTGGTGAGAGGCCGTCGGTCCCTTGCAGCCCCGAATTCAGCATCCTGAGCTGCAGCATGGCAGGGGATGCACACGGCGAGGCCGAGGACGGGCTGCGTGCCGGGGCTGTGGGTCTGTGCAGTGCCGGTGTCCAAAACATGCTGGATGGCACAAAACACACGGGTAAGCTGGGCGATGAGCCAGGGATGCCCGTGTGTGGGGCCAGGCGCCCCGTACTCCTGGGGTGCTGCGAGTCATGGGGCACCATGCTTCCCCTGCTCCCCTGCCCGCTGCCTCCGAGTTCAGTGTGGGTTAACCACCTCCGTGGGTTTGGCAGTTGGGTTGTTTCAAAACCCAGCTCAGAACTGCCAAACCAGCAGGTTTCCAGGTACACCATGGGCCTTTTCATGCCACGGAGATCTGAAGACTAAATAAAGCTGTAAGACCCACTCTGCGTAACGCTCGGGTCCGGCTCCAAGAAACCTGGCTTCTTTTTATGGCATCTTTAGATCAGCAGTTTCCTGCTGATGCCAGCACTGCAATTTCTGTGTGTTTGTTTGTGTGTGTGTGTAAGTGTGTAAAACAACAGAGCTTGGCAGAGCTACGCCAGCTAGGAAGGGGCTGGGTTTCTTACTGAAGTTTTTCTTTCTCTCTTTTTCTCTTTTCCTTTTGAAATAACCCCATTTGGGCCTCTAATAAAAAAACAAACCATCTGGTACCGAGTATTTGGCTGCTGGAAATCAGCTCCTCGTTACTGAAAAGCACAGAAGCGATGCAGGGATTCCTGGTATAGATCAGTAACACTTAAGGGCACATTTGTTCATCATCCCTGTCCCTCCTGACCTTTGAATATATGGACTGAGGACATCAAGGGAGCTGTGATGCTCTGTGCCAGCACAGGAGGTAAATCGTGAAGGTTAGTAAAGAAGCAATTGAATCAGTAGAGTCCTTGAAGCCTGATTTATTGACGCTCTCATGTGAGATCTCAGCAGGGTCAGATGCTGCCATGAAGAGACAAGTCAGCAAATCACAGTGACACAGTGGGCATTCGATGCGTGGGGAGGACCCTTCAGCAGGGCCACCCCGAGCCCCGGACGGGGACCCCTGGCATGGCTCACGGCTGTTCCCCTTCCCTGGGGCCGGTGGCAAGGGGGGCCACCCCGAGCCCCGGATGGGGACCCCTGGCATGGCTCACGGCTCTTCCCCTTCCCTGGGGCCGGCGGCAAGGCCGAGCCTCTGCCCGCCCAGCTTGCTAGCTCTGCATGAAGAGGTGGAAGTTGGTCCTGGTGAACTCCTGATGGATGCTGTCAAGTAATTTGTCCGAGTCCTGGGGGACGTCCGAAAGGACCTGCTGCCCTGGGATGAAGCTCTGCTCCGGGGTGTAGGTGAACGTGAATGAGCTGGAGTAGATGAGGCCATCGTCCCTGATCAGCAGGAGTGGGACCGTGATGGGGTATCGCAGCCACCTCCAGTCACTGCCGAAGGCAGAGACGTCAGGGACGACACACACGAGGGACTTGGGGCTCCTGGGAACAGCACAGGAGAGGAAAACATGCATTAACCTGGGAGGGCCCGGCGCAGGAGTGGCCAGCAGTGAGTGCCGGCATGTCTTCTCCAGCCTGGAGCTCAGCATGAAGCCTCTGGCCGGTTTCCCCTCTCCTCTCCAGTGTTTCGTTCCCCTCTGCCAGGGTTGCTTGCTTCTTTGCAGCCCCCAAGGTCCCCATGTCCATTGTCCACTGCTATCCCCAGACCGCATCCAGAGCCAGCAGGCACCAGCCAGACTCATCCCTGCCTCTCCTTGCAATGCTCGTGCTTGGTCCCACAGAAGGGGCAGTGCAAGTGCCCTGTCCCCGAGGTCGGCAGCCTCATCCTTCCCAGAGCTGCCCAGCACTGCCCAAACCCGGCTGCCATTCCCTGCCTGCTCCCTGGCCCCCTCGGCCATGTTACCTGTACATAGTCTCTGCTTCCACATCTCCAAACCAGACCTTGAGGTGTGCGTGGAAATACTCTCCCTGCACCTCCAGCATGGCCACGTCCCCGCCGCCTGTGAGCTGTGACAGAGTGCGTGGCAGTGTGTTACGTGATGGAATGAGCCAGACTCCTTCTCCCACAGGATGCTCTGCCCGTGTGTCCCATCCCCGCTGCAGCAATCCAGACCCGGGCAATCCCACAGCATCCCAAAACCAGGAGATGCTGAGCGCGGGTGCAAGGGCTCAGCAGCAGGAGCCATGACGGAGGCAGGTGATGGAGAGGCGGGGGGGGGGGGGGGGGGGGCCCCTGGCCCCCCCCGCGGGGGGGGGGGGGGGGG
>NW_008795560.1:53554-65520 GCF_000699145.1 Aptenodytes forsteri
CCATGATGGAGGCAGGGGGTGGAGAGGCGGGGGGGTCTGGCGGCCGGCACTGTGCCTACCTGCAGGGCAGTGATGAGCGGCACGGGGCTGACGGGCTCGCAGACGCAGGCCAGGCTCTCGCTGAAGGTGTACTCCACCGTCTCGGTGCCGATGATGGTCCAGCAGGAGCCGTCGTTCAGCAGCTCCCGGTTGGCTTCCTTCGGGCAGGGAGATGCCTGCGGAGAGTGTCACAGCTCCTGGCGGCCGGCACTGTGCCTACCTGCAGGGCAGTGATGAGCGGCACGGGGCTGACGGGCTCGCAGACGCAGGCCAGGCTCTCGCTGAAGGTGTACTCCACCGTCTCGGTGCCGATGATGGTCCAGCAGGAGCCGTCGTTCAGCAGCTCCCGGTTGGCTTCCTTCGGGCAGGGAGATGCCTGCGGAGAGTGTCACAGCTCCAAACACGCCGCAGCGGGGACAGCAGAGGAGCGGGGCCAGGATGCCTGGCTTCTGCCCCCGGCGTCTTGGTTCCAGCAAGCAACTTGGTGCCTCTGCTTTGCTTGCTGGGAAATGGGGATCGTGATGCCTTTGCAAAGACCTCAGTGACGATGTCCCCACCAAAGCAGGCAAGCTGGAGGCAGATGGCTTTGCAGCAATTCTGACCTTAATTTGGACGAAACTCCCCTTTGCTGGAAGACCCCTCCTGGTGACATGTTCCCCAGCCAGCAGCAACACAGAGGAGCTTGGAGAGAGGATGGGGAGCACCCCGGGGGTCCTCAGTCCCTCCTCGTGCTGCCGTACCTGGAACTGGATCACTTTCTCCGTGGAGAGACACAGGTACATGCGGTCGCTGCCCTGGAACTGGAAGGCGCATTTGTGGAGCTGGGAGATGGGCTCGTCCACGTCCAGCAGGGCGTACTGCTTCGTCACCTTCCGGATGATCTGCAGGGTGGCAGCATCATCCCAGGGATGGTACCCCTCGCTCAGAGGCACAGAGCGGCCAGGTCCATGTGCCTGACATCCGTGGGGATGGCGGCTTACCAGGGGAGGCAGGGTGATGCCGGTGGCCGTGCAGACGAGCTGGACCACAGAGCCATAGTGGATATACCCTTCCCGCGGGGGGAACTCGCTCCGAGCGCAGCACTCATCGGCTTGGTGGGAAGGAGAGAGGCAGAGTCACCACCCTGAGTGGCCAGGGAGCAGGTTAACCTGGGCTGCCTTGCTATGCACAGGTCTGGTCGTGCTCCCAGTGCTTTCTTACTGCTTTCTCTGCTCTGCAGGTGCTCGCTGCTTGGAGAGACCACTGCTCCCAGGGAGCCCAGCACGGGAGAGCGGGACTGGGATGCGGTACCTCGCAGGGACACCACCAGAGGCAGCGTGGGCAGGGATGCTGCTGGCATCTGGCCTCTTCCAGGCAAGTAACTTGCCTGGATTGCACAGCCCATGTGCTCTCAGGGCATGATGCCAACCCTCAAAGCCAGTGGGAAACAGCCATCAGCTCCAGAGACACACCAGGAACACCAGGCAGAGGTGAGATCTGAGCCAGCTTCCCACATCCCCAAGCTATTTCCCACCCCTTTTGCCCCTAAGAACTGGCTTTGCAGGAGGGGAGAGCCAGGGCTGGAGGCAGGCAGCTCTGGGCATGGCTGGTGTCAGCGGCCCCGTGAGGCTCCTTACCCAGGTGGAGGGTGAAGGCTGCCCACTGCCTGGCGCTGGCGATGAAGGCTCCCCCCTCAACGGAGAGGTAGCGGGTGCTGACGGTCTGGGAGCGCAGGCGGTTGAAGAGGGAGACTTTGGAGCCCGAGGAGATGCAGACTGCGGGGAGAGGTGGCTGGGTTAGCACTTGTCAGGTCTGCGCGTGGCTTGAACTATGGCTTTGTCAAGCCAAGAGAAGACAAGTCCTGGTTACCGCTGTAACCAGCCCAGCAGGAACCAGCACCCTCCCGGCTGCCTTTCTCTGTATGCGAGTGCCAGCCCAGCTGGGCTTTTCAAAGGTGCAGGTGAAGCCCATGGTGTGGGGAGCACACTGGCATCAGGGTGTTACGCATTGTGGTGGGTGAACCCTTCAGAAAAGAGGCGTCAATATGCCCAGATACATTCCCCCTCTTTTGGGGGTGCCCAGACCACTCTGGAGCCAAGCTGTGAGCACTCAGAGAGCATCCCACCCTGGGCTCGCACCCGCTTTCCTCCCCGCAGAGCCATCCCCGTACGCACGGTCCGTGTTCTTCAGTGACTGCTTCTTCTGCGAGGGCTTGGAGATGACCTTGATCAGCTTGCTGTGGAAGGTGCCAATCTCCTGCCCGTTGCTGAAGAAGAGCTTCAGGACCAGGCGGAAATGCTTGCGCTTGTCCGCATCCGAGATGTACAGTGCCTTGGCACAGCTGAAACCCTGCCAAGGGCACAGAGGGGCTGCCGGCAGCTCCAGCCCAGCCCCGCCAGCCTTCCTCGCCCTCCTCACCCTCCTCACCGCCCCGCAAGGACATAATAGAGCCCTTTCAAAGAGTCCCAGGTTCATTTAAAGGGGGAAACGACCAGAGATGTTATTACAGGTGGAATGAAGAGCTGGGGATCAGCAGAGGCTTTATTTACACTGGGGGCAGAGAATTCCTCATGGAAATGAATGTTCACGTGTGATTTATCCCACATAACATGAGAAATCGCCCTGGGTTTATGGTTTCCCCGCCGTCCTGGCCGATATGCCGTGCCTTAGCAGCAACGCAAGCACTGCAAACAAAGGCTCTTTTTGTAAGGTTTCTGGCCTGACTCAGACCCCGCGCTCTTCGGGGACCCCAGATAATGCTTTTACTTCTTTTTTCCCCCTATCAAAAGATGCCAGAGCTCTGCTGAAGCTCTTGAACTTTGGGATCCATCGGGGTTATTTTTAGCTGTTTATCTGCACAGCGATAAGCAGCAGTGCTGCTCACTGGGAGAAGGTACCAGGGCTGAAGGAGCTGTGCAAATTTTGGCAGCTTGCCTGCCACAGGGTGGTCAACCTGAAAAGATGGTGCCGAAGAAAGATGGGGCTCTTTGCAAGGCAGGGGAGCCTGCCCGGCTGCTCGGGCTGCCACCCATGCCACAACAGGGTGGCAGAGCAGGAGCAGGGAGCGATGGCTAGGAAGGAAGGACCATGACATCCCGAGGAAGGGGATGATGCGACATGCCAGGGCGTGGGGTGACACCAGGGACAGCCAGCCCATGCATGAGTGGGGTCCCCATGGGGTGCCACCGCACAGCCCCAGGGAGCATCAGGCTTTACCTTCGCGTCTGGCTGCTCCTCAAAGCTGAGCTTCTGGGTCTCCATCAGGTTGCTGCCCATGCTGTCCAGTCCCATGTACCCACACACCCGAAAACCCGCCTCTCCCAGGTCTCTGGCTGGAAGAGATGGGGAGAAGCACCCTCCAGCCCCCGTGCAGGCACGAGCTTGAGCTTGGCTCCTCCTGGCGCGGTGGGTGGCCCAGGTTCCAGCCCTCCCCGGGTCTGGACCGCAGCGGGCTCAGCCTCGAGGGGGAAAGAGGAACTTGGGGGGGGCAAAGATAAAATAAACTGGGTCACTGTCCCCTTTGCAGAGGTGGAGGACAGCTCTCCACAGCACGGGAAGGGAGGGAGGAGAGGTCCAGGGCTGCTGCCCAGTGCTTACCTTTTATCTGCTCCTGTTTTAACTTCCATCCTGGCCCGCTCAGGTAAACGCAAGGTGGGGGGCAGAAAAACCTGCAAAGACAAGAGGACGTTTTCTTACTGCACTTCAGCATCCAGAAAAGGTGCTCGGGGGTGACGGGACGGCTGCGCTGAGAGCGGAGACCTTCACCCAGGGCTCACCGGTGCCGGGAGCAACCCTGCACCCTGGGAGGTACGTGGTGCTGCAGTGAGGGGCTGGGGACCCCCTGGTTGGGGGGCATGGGCAGGGCTGGTCGGAGGAATCGGGCTCTGCTGAAGCAGCTGTCTCAGCCTCTCTGCTCTGCGCTGGCTGCCTCCAGCCGCAGCGTCCGGGTGGCTGCCACATCGATTGGTGCCGCTGGTGGCCACAAGCCCATCGGCCATGGGATGGCCCCGGGAGGGGAGGATGGGGCGCCTTGGCCCCCTCCTGCCTGGAGCCAAGGGGGTATCGGGCCCCCTGCCTCTGCCCGCCTGCCATGTGGGAGTTTCGGCAGGTCAGGAACAGAGTTTGCATTCACAGCCAGATTTGGAGCCCAACGCAAATAAATCTATAGCCAGGGTTTTGGAAACCTATTTTCCTGTCTTTTATTTGGGTTTCCACTGTCTTTGCACTTGTGTGAATGGTGCAAATTCATCCTCTATTGATACTGGGTAAAGCACTAGCAGAGAAAACACCGGTGCAGGGGGGTGGATATTTCAGAGCCCTAAAGTCCTGGATACAGGTTTATTTGAACAAGTCATGCACAGCACGGGCCCCTGACTCCCACCATGAAGGAAAACGGCACCAGCACCTTTAAACTTTAAGCTGGGAGCTCTGTGCTGCTTTTCTCTCCCTCTTCAGACCTGGCATCTGATTTTCACGCTCATCCCTTGCATGGGGTCCGGAGCAGGGGGAGGAGGCTGTTCTGAAAGCTCAGCGATACGGGGGCTTCCCTCCTGGCTGGGAGACCCCATCCCAAAATAAAACCTTTACCTGTGGACCAGCAGCCCCTGGCAGGAGGCTGGATGTGATGAGGACTTTGTAGGCACAGTCAGCCCAGCTTAGAGCTGTCTCCTGGGGTCGCTGGGGTCTGGGTGCGGTTATGCCTTAGAGGTAGAGCTCGTCGCCTCATAGCTACTCCACACTCGGTAATAACAGGATTATTTATATCACAAGGATTAATGGAGGATTAATTACATTACACTGCCACAGTCTGACGTCACTGCCCAGGAGTAGCAATTTTGAGATTCAAGCCAGAACCTCGAAGTGTTTTTGCAGTGCAGGAAAGATTTTTCAAAAATAGCAGCTTTTTGGAGACCGTGGGCATTGATGGAAACACCCCAGTCCCTGCTGTAGCCGTTCAGATTTTAAGACAAGATTTCCAGAGCACTTAAAACACTAACCTTTCCTCTTCTTCTTGAATAGTTTATTTCCTTCTTTCACTTCATCTTTCTGATCTCCATTACGCCACGGGAGGAACCTAACCATTGGGAATGTCTAACTGGGATGGATGCAGGTGGAGGGTTAATATCCTTAGTTCAAGACTAAACAGTAGTTTTAGATGCAAAGGGGTCATGAATGGATGGAGAGGGGGGGGTGTCAAATCATTTGCTTCACCAGCTTAAATCAGAGAAATCTAGCAAGGCTGAAATCGAGCTTTAGGAAGCTGGGTTTGGAAGTGGCTGTCAGAGAAGCTGGAGCCGTCTCCTACCTTTTTTCATTGCCATACGACTTCTGTGCGACTTTGGCGTGCAGTATCAATACTGTCTGGTCTGCCGGCAGCTGCAGGTACCTCCGCACACCGTCTCGAAGCAGGTTGGTTTGGTACGGGTTGGATCTACAAGACAGAGGTCCCCCAGCACTGTAACACCAGAACCGGGCTCCTTGCCTTGCCCTACCAGCCCTACGCCGAGCAGGGCTCCTCGCCTTGCCCTACCAGCCCTACGCCGAGCAGGGAGCCTGGAGCACCCTCCCTGACCAGCCTGACGGGTGGGGAAGGTGGAGAGGCTTTCCCATCGGAAAGCACTGGAGATCAGAGAGCATCTCAGCTGCTGTAAGACTGGGGTTGACACTGAAAAACACAAAGTTTGGATAACTGAATAACTGCTTCATCAGTTTTCAATCAAACACACACACAGGGCACTATGTTTACAGCTCTGAAACGTGCATTTCTAAGACTTCCAGTCCCACACAATGGTGGCAATGCCCTAATTGATTTTTAATTTGTTTTTCCACCTGATGTGCTTGTTGGTGAATTGGGAAACGATGCTGCTGAGCCGTGAGTGCAGCTGGGGAGCTGACACACAAGGAGCAGCTGCTCGTTGGCTTCTGCAAGGGCTGTTGGGTGAAAATAGCTGCATTTTTCTCCAAGACCTAAGTGGGTGGTTTTGCCGATTCTTTCTGCTCTATTAACTAGAAGGAGTTCCCATGCACCCAGCATTTAACTCTGCTAACTTAGCAGGTTGGGCATTAACTGGCTGGAGAGAGATGAGGTGGATCCAAGCCCCAGGTGCCCTGCTCTGCCACCTGGGACACGTGTGCAAGAACTGGGGGATGGGAGGGGGGAAGAGTTATGGGGTGTCTACTGGGGAGACCTTTTGTGGTGCTGACTTGCTTTCAGAGGAGGTGAGACTGCCCATCTGAAGAACATCAGCTCCTGCCCTACTGAAAGCCCTTTGGCTGGGCAAGAGGAAACCAGAGGAGAGGGAAGGGGTGTTGCCTGGGCAGGAGCCCCTCGTTGGCACATCTGCCCATGTCTGGGACGTGGCAGCTGGGCACACTCAAGAGAAATTGCTCCTACCAAGGGGACGCATCCTCGCTGGTTATGAAAAGGTCTTGACTTAAGCCTGAGCTTACTTCTTCCATGCGCCGAGCTCCCTTGACTTGCTCCAAAGGGGTGTTCGGGCCTGCTGGTATTTGGACAACGTTTCAAATGCGTTTCTACTCTGCATGCCCAGGGGATGGTTTTGGACCCACTTGAATGAGCATCAGACGCAAACAAGATCCAGCAGCCTCAGGAGAGAGAAAGCTGTATGGAAACTGGCTTCAGACTCTGGCTCTTGACCCTCCCAAGGCTGCTGGGGTTCACTCATGACCTCTCCACACAGCGATGGCCTCGCATTGGAGACAGAGAGAAACAGCAGTGGCCAGAGAAGGCTGGGAAGCCCCAACCAGAGCTGCAAACACACTGCTGAGCCACCGGGAGCAAGCGGCCAGGGACTGCAGGCAGCGCTGGGGGATCGCTCAGAGGAGAAGAGGTGAGGATGGGGGGCATCAGCCATGGCCACCCAGGGAAAATCTTGCAAGAGGTACACAGTGGAGCATCGCCATTAAAAACAGTCTCTCTTCCTCTTAAATGGGCTAGAAATGGAGAATAGTTGAGGGCATAAACAGATGTGTGAAGAGAGGTAAATCTGGTCCTGCCAAGCACCCCAAGGCAGGTTATGGTGAGCTCTTGCTGAGCTCAGAGGCCAGAGCAAGCTCCCAAGGAGAGAAGCAGCCACACTGCCATCCCAAGCAGCCTTTTAGAAGAGTTCATCAGCCAGTTTTGCTCTTCCCAGTGCAATACGTGTATTTTGAAGAGGCTGTGCCCTTTACAGCTTCTAGAACCCACATTACAGTTAGCCTTAAACTTACTTCCCTTCACTTCCAGCTTTCCCACATTGTGGATGGAGCTGATGCTCTCCTGTTTGTGCGTGGAAGACAAACTTGTCTCTCATACAAGCAAATATTTACCCAGCATCTCCTCTGGGTAGTTCCATGGGGACCTGATGCTTTGCACTCCACAGATTTTCCCATCATTGCCGTGTTCGGTTATTAGATGGGCAACATAATCTCCTGCCCTCCTTGTTCTCAATTCTTTATCCTAGACGTGTTAGCCGGATCACCAGCAAGCATAAATCAACAGAGCTCTGCCAAAATCAGATTTACAGCTGGTGCCAGTGTCACCCACAGCATTAGCTGCCGCTCTGTGTCTGAGAAATGAATGTATTATGGCCACGGCAAGCCTGTTCTGGACTGCAGAGCACGGCTTGCAGAGCACGCGCTGCAACCGAGCTCCTCTCCCCGCGGCAGCCCCAGCACTGCTGCCAGCACATGGCTCTGGGCTCAGCCACGGCTCGTCCCGGCCGGCACTCACGGCAAGCCAGCCGTAGCTCCTTTGCCAAACAGACCCTCGGATCACCCTTAACGGCTCCTGTGACGAGGCTGGATCAGTTCCCTCCGACTCTCCATCGTGGGGCTGGGGGACTCCTGCCCTGGCACGCTGAAGTTGAGCTTTACCAGCCAGCATCCCACCAGTGCCCTCTCTAGGATGAGTTACTTAGAAAGGCTGGAGTGAAGTTTTTCAGTGAGACTATCTACTGACTGGTTTATATCTTTGCACAGCCAAAGAGGTCCCATAAGAAAGTTATTTAATCTTTTTCCATAATGGCAATCTGCAGCTGTCTCACTCCTTTGCTGCCAAGCAATATTGTGATTTCAGCTTTGATCCGCTTTTGCTATTTTTCCCTTCATCTAAAAGCACCATTTGGGAATTTCTCTGCAAAAGTCTGTCTTTTTTTTTTTTTTTTTTTTTCTTTTTTTTTTTTACAGAACTAGTGATTGTGATCAGGATAAACATGGAAAAGGCTGTCCACTGGCCTGACCTTGGCAATTCTTTTACACTAATACAACATGGTGAAAAATGAGTACTAAACCTTGCTGGCTCCGTTCAGTAGCATTTCGCCCTCAGTTTGTCAGAGACAATGGGCACAGAGCAGGGGAGAACCAGGCTGGGTGTGTGAATTTTCTCCTGGTGAGTCCCATTGTTCAGTATTCAGTGCAAAATGAGGAGCGTAGCTTTGGGTCCTTGCTCGTGTCTCAGCTGCAGGGACACATGCTCCATCCCCGTTACTGTCACCCACCAGCACCGACGTGCTCACCAGCACCCATCCGTTTAGCTTGGGTCCGCCTGGGAAGCACCGATCCCCACGGAGCCGCTGGGCTGGGAGCTGCTGGAGGGAGCCTCTCCCATTAACCCATCGGCAGAATAAGGAACAGCCTGGTACTGAGGCCAGGCAGCGGCAGGGAGTGTTCGGGAGCAAATTGCCAAAACCTGTGGATTAAGACGTGTGCTGACAGCGTGGCCAGCAGCAATGCCTGCTCCGCAGAGCCTCCCGCGGCACCGGCTCGGGGCAGGGCCAGGCTTGTGCAGGTATCACTGCTCCCTGCCATCCGTACGTAATACCAGAGGCACGTGGGTTACTGCCCGGAGCTTATTAAAGAGCCTTCTGGAATAATTATCCACATGCTATTTACTGCTCAAAGTGGGAACATGCATGCCAAAGGCAGGTAAACAGACCGCAGTTCTTCAGATTTGATATCTAGCTGGAGGAATGACTACTGAGAAACTTGTTTTTCTTTGTCTGTTCTCTGCAGCCATTGCCTTCCAAATTTGGGGGCTAAATTGTTTCAGTGACGCATTTCTGAACAGTGCTTGCCATTCTGCCCACTGAGGTGACCACCCAGCATCCATCATCTGGTTTAAATTTACCTTCAGAGAGTCAAAGGACTATTGCTAAAGCAGCTCAATATACCCACTTGGCTCCTTCTGGCACCTACAGCCTCCTCAGGGTTACAGGGAATTATTCACTCCTTCTGACATTTATTATATTAAATTATTAAAATGCTTTGATTGTAGTGCAGTGTTAGTTCAGTGTCATGTTAGCAACACCGCACGGGCCGGGCTCTTAGAGCTGACGCTAAAAGCCTCCTTTTCAGAGCCTGAGGTCTCAGCTGGGACTCGACTGCTCTCGCACACAGTTAGGCATTATGTGGAAGCGGGGGGGAGTAAGGGGGAAGCCACCACCTTTCTCCTACGCTGATTTTTTGTAAGCCTCTCCTCCTCCCTGCTCAGCCTGGCATTGCTTACGGCCGAGGCTTTTCCCTCGCTTTAGGTCAGGATGTGCCTCAGGAGAGGGTGCGAGCGCACTTTGAGGTGCATCTCTGGGGTGGCTCTGCCCTGGTGTTGGAAGTGGGAGAGACCCAGGGCACCTGTGGGTACTTGCAAGCCCTGGCCGTGTTGCTGTGCCCTCTTCAGGGAGGGCATTTCCCATTTCCATGGGAAATGAAGCAGAAAAGGAGGAGTGCCCTGGGTGCTTTTTACAGGAGACACACAGCTGGACCATCTCGTGAAGGGCTGTTTTATGTGGGCACGCAGAGAACCCAGGCAGGCGCTGAGAGGCTTTGTTTGGTAGGGTCAGACCCTGCAGTCACAACGCTGATTTTAGGAGAGCTGATGTTTAACACCGCAGCTGAAAATTAGCCCTCACCTTCCCAGCAGCGAGCGTGGGGGGCCTCAATCAGCGCTTTGTCCTGCCTCCAGCCGGGAAACGCATTTCCTCCTTCCTCGGTCCCGGTGGGTCGGGCAGGGCTATGCATCGCTGGCTACCTCCCGCCGCAGAGCACCGCAGCTCGGTGCATCCTGCCTTCCCGCCCGGGCTGCCGCCCTGGGTGACTGCCCTGCCGCAGGCACAGCTCCTGCCTGTGTCACAAACAGGGGAGAACCCAACCAAAGGCCCTTTTCAGCTCAGCCTTCCCCTGCCACTGGGTCACGCGACCCTGCTGAGACAGCCACGCTCATGGTGTGGGACGTATCCTGGTCCCCACATCACCTTCTGCTCTGTGAGGGCAGGTCAGGCCGGGAAGTCCCACAACTCCCTGTGTGTGCGCACCCTTGGGCAACCGCAGGAGCAGAAAAAGCACTTTACGGGCACCGGGAGAAGCAAACCGCCTTCTGCACTGCTGCTTTCCAGTTCACCGATGTTCACCAGCTCAGTCTGCAGAGGAAGGGATCCGATTTTTTTGGTCCCTTGGGAATGAAAGTATCGGACTCAGGAGGCCGAAATACGATCCCAGCAGCTATTGTTTAGAAACTGGGTCTTCAAACCAGCTCTTTATACAAGAACTTTAACTCATGGTAACAGTGTCCTCACGTGCAGGTAACACTGAATTCAAGCGCAGAGATTTAATTTGCTGCTTTTCCCCCACGAAGGAGCTGCCGTTTGCCTCGCTCAGGAGATGGCTGCCCTGCAGCTTGCTGGGGACTTGCTGCCACAGAGGGCAATTGTTCTTTCCTCAGCTTGGGAAAACCAAGCGTCCTAATAAAAAATATCCATTTTAGAGGTCTGGGTTATGTTTTGTACAGAGCAGGGGAGAAAATGCCTGCAGTGCTCTTGGGTATGGAGTCAATGCAATGTTTATGCAAAAGGAAAAGCCATTAGAAATCACAGAAATGAGAAGCCTGCAGTTTCTGGCTTCCCTCATTTTTCAATACCTCCTTTAATCCAGACCAACCCAACCCACAAGCCCTTGTATATGCATGGGTATTTATAAATCCTCTATTTTCCTCACTGCACACACAAGTGAAATTCAGCCTTTTCTGAGCTTGGGGGATTTATCGGCCACACCGAGGGCAAACACCAGCTGAGACCAGGAAGCACGAAAACCCTGCGGCGGGGAGCTCTGCAGGGGACCGGGGGCCAGCCGGGGTGGTCACCGCAGGCATGTTCCTCGCTGCCCTGCGCCTGCCCCAGCAGCACCAACACCCTCAAAATGCCCAAGTTTGATAATACAATATTGGCTCGTCTGCTAGAAAATTCAGATAATGTGGTTATGTAGTTAGAGAGACAACAGAGAAAGGTTCTCTGTTCCTCATGTAGCCGTCGAAGTTAGTGCAAAGAGGAAGGAAAGTGCTGTTAAAGCACTAAAACACAGTCCTATAAAGCACTAAAGGTGGTTCCTACCACCACCAGATTGATCTAAGTGCTGAGAAGAGGTGGAGGGCTGGGAAGATCTATTCCAGGGTATCTAAGAAGCCTCTGCTGATGATCTCCATCGCTACAGTAGGGCACATCAGTTGATGACCTTGCTGGAAGCTCAGCCTGAGCCTCTACAGCCCTCAGAGCTCTGGTCTGTAGCTTCCGGGTTCAAACCCACCTCCCCGCACTGCAGCCACTACCTGCAGAGGTTCCTAAACTCCCAGGGCACTATAGCTCAAATGGATATTAAGCTTGGACTCTCCTTTTTTCAGGACCTTCTGAGTTTAGGGGGCTCCCAGGTGCACTACCACAGCAGGGGAAGATGAAAAAAAAAAAAAGAAAAAAGAAAAGAAAAAAGGGAAAAAAGAAAAACAGAAAAAAGAGAAAAAAGAAAATAGAAAGAAGAAGAAAGAAAAAAGAAAAAAGAAAAAGGAAAAAAAAAAAGAAAAAAGAAAGAAGAAAGAAAAAAGAAAAAGAAAGGAAGAAAAGAAAAAAGAAAATAGAAAGAAGAAGAAAGAAAAAAGAAAAAGAAAAGAGAAAAAGAGAAGAAAAACA
>NW_008795560.1:65677-65891 GCF_000699145.1 Aptenodytes forsteri
AGAAAGGAAGAAAAGAAAAAAAAAAATAGAAAGAAGAAAGAAAAAAGAAAAAAGAAAAAGAAAGGAAACAAGAAAAAAGAAAGAAGAAAGAAAAAAGAAAAAAGAAAAAAGGAAACAAGAAAAAAGAAAGAAGAAAGAAAAAAGAAAGAAGAAAAAGAAAGGAAAAAAAAAAAAAGAAAAAAAAAAAAAAAAAAAAAAAAAAAAAGAAAAAAAA
>NW_008795560.1:66321-71394 GCF_000699145.1 Aptenodytes forsteri
CGCAGCGCCGAGCACTGCCGCGGGGGTTGGCAGCCTCCGGAGGGCTTTTCCTTGGAGTGGGGCTGGCAGAGAGGGGAGCAGCGATCTGGGGCACGAAGAGCAGCAAGCAAAGCCGGGGGGGAAGAGGAGAGCCTTTGACATGGGTTTTATTCCCAAAAGCTGTGGGCTGGAGCCCTCCCGAAGTCCCCCCCCCGGTGGGGTCTTGTCCCCCTACAGCGGTACCAGCGGTTGCCCTCCCGAGCGCGCTGGGCTGGGGGCCATGTCTTGGTGGGGCAGTAAGAGGGCATGGTACCCCGCTCTGGCTCTCGGTGCCTGTGCGGAGGATGTAAACCCTTCTCCACTGTCGGGATGGCGCGGTTTGCAGTCTGCCTGCTCTGCTCACCTTTTGCCTAGCTTTCGGGCAGGTTCCTGCTTATACAATCGAGGATCTCTTTTAGCAGAGAATAATAAGGTCTGGTACATCTGGGCAAGGCGTATTGAGCAATAGGAGATTGAGATCCTACAAAAAGATAAGCTTAGAAGTGTGCCCTAAGTTTGTTATGCACTGTTTCTGCACGACTGAGAAATTGGGTCTGTGCATACTCATAAATATGTTTGCACAAGCAATCACCCACCTTTGGCTTGCAATTCCAACCATTTCACGGGGAAAAGTTAGCTCTAGGCACTTTTGTTCCAAGCAATTACATGGGAAAACTTGTTTGGAAAATCAGATTATTCTGCGCTCATCATATTTGTGCTAACACGCAGCCATCCGAGATAAGTGGAGCTGAGCAGCTACACGATGTGGTGGTATGTGCTCTGCTGGGGTTTCCCCCCTCGTTCTGCGAGGACAGCCTTTGCTGCGGTGCAGAGAGCTGCTGAATCCATCCGGGAGGCAGGGCTCCAGAGCGGGAATGGGTGTCGGTGAGGAGGCCGGCACGGGAACGGGACTGTCCTGCTTCGAAGGAAGCCACCACAAGTGTGCAGTGGGACTTGGGGGGCGGAAAGTGGGCTCCGAGAGAGGAGCCTGTTCAGAGCCCCGACGCTGAGACAAGGCACACAACTTTACCTCTTCTGCTTAAACTCATAGGATTTTTGCTTCAGTCAAGCCCAGTTTATTTATAAAGTTACTATGAAGTCCTCCCTGTGGGACCCTCTGTAGCATCTCTTGATAGTAAAGATTATTTTTTTTTCTTTTTCCAAAAACAGGAGCAATTAATCACAGGCAGTGACCATGCAGGTTCTCAGTAGCAAGTAGAAACTGCATTTCACAAGCAGATTCTTGTGATCTCTGCAGGGATTCATTAGATTGGCATTTGATATCGGCAAAAAGTGCGTGGGGGGAAATCTGCTCTCGGATCTCAGCCCTGATATTTGCCACCAGGATATGGATAAATTTGGCCTCATCTGAAATACATTCCCATCTGGAAGGCATGCAAGAGGTCTTGGAGTTAGTAATAAAACAACGCTTTCCATCGAAGCAGGCGGGGTATTGCTGCATCCAACTGGAAAAAGCTGTTGTCGATTTTTGTGGAAGTTGTAACTTTCTTT
Organism: Aptenodytes forsteri; assembly: GCF_000699145.1. Classification (NCBI taxonomy): domain Eukaryota; kingdom Metazoa; phylum Chordata; class Aves; order Sphenisciformes; family Spheniscidae; genus Aptenodytes; species Aptenodytes forsteri. The sequence continues at coordinate 67,852 of NW_008795560.1, forward strand.
TTTCTTGAAGAATTAAAGAAATTTTACATGATTACTATGAGATGGACTCGGGAGCTGCCCTTGTTGGCGACGGTAGCAAACAGAAAAGACGAAGCCAACAAGGCAGCCCGTTGTAGGCAATCTGCGGTCACAGAAGATGTTTGTGCTCCGATTGCTCATAACATAGCATTTCCCTTGAGGTTGGCATTAGGGGTTAAAGGTTTTCAAGAGAAGCCTTTGTTTAAACATCTTTAAAGTTTCCAATAGGGGCCCCTTTGTTTGCTTTCCAAGCAGCGTGCCTGCCTTGTTAAAAACTCGGCGGTCATAAAATGCCATTTACAAATGCTTGATGAATAGGGCTGAAACATGGAGGGGGAGATAAGTAGAGTTCGTATCTACATGCACATGTGAATTACAGACAGGCCCTACTGTGAGTGAATAAACGGGACCTAGAAGAAACACAGCAAAAAAAAGATGGGAGTGGTACTTACAAAGAAACTTATAAAAATCAGCCACTCCCCCAGAACCAGTCAGTCCCTCTTGTGCCAGATGTCACACACGTGTCCTCCAGCCATGCCAGGAGGCTGAGCGGCTCCTGCCACTTGTCATTACCTCTCAGTATTCGTGTTTTCTCCACTTTGGGCCCAAACAGTAGCAAATTGATCACTTGGGCTCTGTTGGCTGGAAGGGAGCTCACGCAGCTGCCATAAGGGCTCCATTGAGCAGCGGGGCGCAGGGACCCGGACTTTGCGCTGTTACCTGCTGCGGGCTGGCAAGAGTCACCCCTCTGTAGGTACTTGCAGCACAGATGTACCTTTAGGTATCGAGTAACATTTTTAGCACTTAGAAGGCTTTGGTTCCCTCTCCTGTCCTGGCTAAATGTAAAGGTTTAAAAACAGCTCTGTTAAAGCAGGGGAGGGTATAGGCGTGTGCGCAGGAGACTCCAGAGACTGGTGCACAGCTATGGCAGTGTTTCCACGCAAGATGCCCCCGGGCTGCTGTGCCTGATCCTGTGTCTGAAGCTTTTCTGGTTCTCAGGCAGCTTGTCCTTCCTGGTGTTTTTTACTGGAGGCCGGATCCGTCTTCCCTGGCAACTTTCTGCCTTTACCTGTGTCTCTTCGTCCACAACCTTCTGATCTCTCGCCTTGCGAGCCCTTGGTTGCACACATGAATCCATCACTAACCTGGTCCCTCTGGTGCCCATCAGGGAAATCTGTAGGGATCAGCTGTGGTCCCTTGCAGAGAGGTGGCAGTAACTTGGTTTCTCTCCAGACTTCCCGTCTCTGGGCTGTGTCATGCTGCTTCGCTGGTTGATTGCCAGCGTATAAGTTAGGGAGTCTTTGAGTTGTAGCCTGCGGACCCGTAGGAGTCCATGGTCTACGGGAGGAATCAGTAGGAGCAGATCTGTTGACAGCAGAGGTAACCCACTATACAAGTCTGTGTCTTGGCTGGAAAATTAGCAGGGTCCACAAGCTGAAAAAGATGGAAGAACCCTGCCTTTGGGTATTCACAGCTCCTACACTTCCAGCTGGACTTGGATGGCTTCCCCAAAGTGTCGCGTTAGACATCCCCCTCATTCTTTTTCTCTTTTCACAGCATCTTGCTTTGGCTTTAACAGTACCAGCCAGGATGAGAGTGACACAAAACATTTCAGTCTGCGCTGAAATGCCAGGCAGCAATCTCACTACCACTCCTCCATTTCGCTCTCCCTGTCATCTGCTGAACCTCTTGTGTCAAGTTGTTGAGGCAGATGACAGGCTGAGAACGGCTGCCCTGTGCCCAGGTTCCCTAAAGCACGTCTGGACATTCCCTCGACTGTCTGAAGTGCCCTTTTTTCACACTGGCTGGGTCTGTGCCCTCATCCCGGGATGCAGGTGGGAGAGCCAGCCTGGGTCCTGGCTCTGCCACAGGCTTCCCACAGTCTTGAGCAAGTAGCTTTGACACTCCTGGTCTCTGGTTCCTCATGCCATGCTGTAGGACTCTCCTTGGAGAGCCTTATGAGGCCTCAAAGCCTCGGTGAAGCAACCTCGGAGTGTTCCCTGGTCTGTCCTGGAAGCAAAGACCTCGTAGGCACCTTTGGCAAGAACTCGGTAAATGCAACAGAATTAGATGATTTCAACTACTTGCTCACAGGTTGACCAGAAAGGGCTAATCTCACATAGGGGTGAGGTTGAGGTCAAGTGGTCATCAGCCATGGCTTCAAATGCTGCTTTGAGTCCCTGGGGAGGTCTCGCAGGAGGTTTCCACGCAGCATCTGTGTGTGCTGACAATGACAGGATGATGCTGAGGCACAAAGGTCCCCAAGGCACCTGCTCTTCAGTGTGGGCAGAAGTGAGGCCACAGGCCACTGCGACGCTGGTAAAGTTCTTCTCTGGTGTATCTCCTATAGGCTGATGGCATCCTGGTCCTGGAACAGCAGTTCTCCTGCCGTCCTGCTGTCAGAGGGATGTGGCAGCCATGAAGTTAGGTGGGAGCAGTTTCCCGTGCTACCTTTGGGGTTCTCCCTGTGAAAAGTATCTGGACAAAGAATTCAACCAGCTTGCTTTTCTGTCTTGAGGAGGGCCAAAAAGTCTCCGCATGCTTTTCTGCAGCTGCCAAACGCTTCTCACTTTCTGCTATTTCAATTAAACACATAGCAGGATGGGTAGGATAAAGGGGAGAGGCACAAGAATATTATCCTGGCGTATTTCCTTATGCCAACACATTGAGTCACGTCTCCAGAGTGAGAAATATGATATAAAGATTTAGAGAAGGAGGTCAGGCAATGAATGTATGATTGCGAGGCTGAAATAGCAGGCGCTCTCTGTGGTTGTCTGTGCCGTGTAAGCTTGCCGGAGGTCAGCTGGGGATATTGGTCCCGGCAGATTCAGGAGACAGACGTCCTGCTAGTAACTATCAATCTCATTGCTTAGAGATACTGGCTCTGCTGCATCAGGAGCTCAGCTGACAAACTCTGCACCAGCCCAGGAGCTGCTCTGGGCCATTTCTCTTTTGTTTGTGGTTGAACATGCATACTTCTGGGGAAAAAAATGCTCTCTAACACCTTCCTTCCAGAACAAGAACTTGGGCAATGGATTGCTGCCTCAGCTTATGGATGGCCCAGACCTCCTTCCCTCCAAAGTTTGAAGTCTCTTGGCCCAGTTCCGCTGTCCTCCAGGGGCCTGTTTGCTTTTTGAATAGAGTCAGTAAGGTGGGTCTTTCCCCTGTTGATCACTCTTCATCAAAATCTAAAAGTATTCCAAGATCCCTCCAGTTTTGCTTAAAATACCAGTTAGGAGCAGGGCTGAGTTTGCCTGTCATGCAGCTCAGGGGACAAGTGCAGCCTAAGGTCTTGAGTGGGACAGAGAGGAACAGAGAAATGCCACCAGCAGTCCTGAAATAGGAGCCATCTCTTGACATGATTCGTTGAACAGGGGAAATTGGCTGACCATGTTTTCCTCTTGGCTAGATCTTTAACATGTGCTTCAAAGGACCTGGGGGTGCTGGTTGACAGCCGGCTGAACATGAGCCGGCAGTGTGCCCAGGCGGCCAAGAAGGCCAATGGCATCCTGGCCTGTACCAGAA
>NW_008795560.1:71925-97047 GCF_000699145.1 Aptenodytes forsteri
GGTATTTAAAAGATGTGTAGATGTGGTGCTCAGGGACATGGTTTAGTGGTGGACTTGGCAGTGCTGGGTTAACGGTTGGACTTGATGATCTTAAAGGTCTTTTCCAACCTAAACGATTCTATGATTCTATGAACGGCCATGTTTAATTTGCAAGTGAATATGGCATTTATTCTTGCCAGTTCTTGCTACACCAGCCCAAGTATAGCGTCTTTCAGTGCAGAGGCTGGCTGGGCAAGAGGCTTTCCTCCTAGCTGAGTCACAGAGCACTAGGAGGTCTTTTAGAGATAGATTGGTGGCAGAGAAAGACCACATGTGCCGTTGTGGAGAACATCTAAATGGGATGCTCTGTCCATTGCTACACCCAGCATTTCCCTCCCAAGGGGAGTCCAAATGTCATCTCATAGTATAAGCCTGTCGGGACTTGTATGATGTTAAGTCCATGAGCTGTGAGACAAAGACATCTGTCACTCAGCCTGCAAATGGACCTGGACAAGAAACCCGTCTTCCTCCTGCCCTCCCTGTGAATATGCTAATCCTAGTGAGTGCGGGAGTGGGCCCCATAAAACGGGGAATTGGCTTTTTGGGGGAGCAAGGGGAGAGAAAGATAAGTCCTTTCTGCATCCAGCAAGGTTTTCCTGTTACAGCAACTCCTGTTGGGTTTGGAGCCATGATGTGCTGTTCGAGAAATACAGCCTTGTTTTTCAAACGACGTGTCCTTCCAGGTGGCACTTGGCCCAGTAAAGCTGCCGTAGCGTTGTAACCAGAGAGTACTGCGACGTCCTGGAAAGAGTCTGCTCTTGTTCTCCCACACATGTGTTTGAGAAGAATCAATGACACATCAGTCCTTAAAAAGGGGGAAAAAACATTTTGGGCTGGAAATTCATGCCTTTTCCCTGGTCTCAAGGTGCTTGTGCTCCCTGGCTCTTCCTTGCTCTGAAAACTGCATTGCTGTCCTCTCTCGTGGGATTTGCAACTTGTCACCCAGCTGCTGTGGAGGATGAGCATTGAGATGCTGGAGCTGTGATTGAGTGCAAGGTCAGCACTGCATGTAAAATGGTCCTGAGGGTGGATTCAGTGCTCACGGGCAGCAGAGGCACTGCTGAGAGCCGTGCACCTGCAGGCAGGGAGCACCTTGAAATTGTGGATTGTGCTGGGAGAAACCAACCTTTGGGCAACCCTCCAGGAGAGGGTGGATCCAGCTCCAGGGCTGTCCCAGGCCTCATCTGTTCACACGGCTTGAGGATCTTGCAAATATATGGACAACGTGCCAGTGGTTCATCGGGGTTTCCACAGCAAAATCTGACATCAAGAGGTGCCTCCAGGTTGATGTCAGTTGTCTGCATCTCTCCAGGTAGCTCTGGTTGTTTCATTGTCCCACATGTCTGGGGCAAGACACGTTCGGTCATCCTCTCTTGGTCCCACATGCACCTTTTGGGCAGCCTTTCTCTCAGGCATGGACCTGAAGTATGACTTGCTGTCCTGCTGAGGACATGAAAATTTGTCTCCCCATCCTCCAGCCTGAGGCCAGCTCTTGCTGTCTTTCTGCTGTTGTCCTGGCAGGACTCTGGTGTCCGAAGCACAAGGAGTCTGTGTCCAGGCTCCTGAGCCTATTCTGGGTTTTTTTTTCACACTTCCATCAAATAACACTGATGAGGGAGTTGAATTATGGCCTGCCAAAACTGCTTGGTTGGGTCTCCGCAAAGAAAAGCCCTGCAGAACAAAACAGGGTACATGGAGAGGCAGGCGAGGCTGGTGAGTCTCAGCAACATCACATCTAGGGCTGCTCTACCATCGGCCAAGGTTTCCAGCAGAGAAATACGTGCTATTAGCTGGTAGCAGATGTGGCATCAGTGCCATGCACCCCTGCCATGCATGCCCACCAGTTTTGCTCGTGTTGGGTAACAGCATGCTCGGTCAGAGGCCCCTGGCTGTGCCCCACTCCTTGCAATGCACAGCCATCCCTTGTCCTGGCTTCTTGTGGGGTCTGGAGCCAGGGCAGAGCTGCTGCTGCTGCTGCTTCCACAATGTGCCAAAGGTCTGCCAAGCCCAAGCAGGTGGCTGGAGTCGTGTGGTTTTTGCCATTAACAAAAAATCTCAGCTAAAGGCTGATGTGCCTGGATATATGAAATCTTGCGTGTGGTTGTACCTGAGACCTGGCTCATGGCTCCATAGCCATGGTCCACAACCTGCTTTCCTCCTTGTGACACTACGGTCAGGGCTTTTCCTGAGCTGTGAATGCACTGCCACCTCCTGAGCCTTTCACCCCTTCTTTCTCCATCTGCTTCACCCCCTCTACAATTCAATATATAAAGCCCCCACCCCTGTAACAATGAGGAGGGTACGGAGCCGGCTGCATCCCTCACCCTGCTCCCTGCCATGCCTTGTCCTTTGGGCTTGCCCAAGGGAGGATGCGCCCAGGTCCGACCTGCGCGGATGAACCAGAAGGGGAATATTCAGAGCATTTCTGTTAACCTGTAGCCAGGAGAGAGCTGCCAAGGAGGCCACGCTGAAACCCGAAGCGGCTGTTTTTCCTAAGACTCAGCACTTGGCAGGGAGAGCAGACGGACAAGTGGCGGAGCGGGGAGGGATGCAAGCACCCTGGAGGGCAGCACTGCTGGTGGAGGTGCCCGGGGAAGGCATGCTGGCTTACCTGTTTGCCTCTGGGGATTCATCTCCATGTCGTCCTTGTCCGAGATCACGAGGAGAGTCAAGAGGAGGCTGGGGTCATTGCCGACCCTTCTGTCCTTACATGTGGCTTTTCCCTTAGTTACCCTCTTTGTGCCATGTACTGAGCGTGTCCTTCAGCAGGAACAAGCAATAGCTGGTTTTCCCCTTGCGTTGCTCAGAAAGGTCAGGAGATGGTCCAAGTGTCTCTCTCGGCTCAGCCGCCGCGGGGTTCGGCTGAGCCAGCCCAGCCGTCAGCGCTCGCCCCACCTGGACTTTTTTTCCTTTATAGCTCAGCGTTATCTCAAGGTCTCTGGCGTTGCAGCTGGCGCTGTGTTTGCCTTGCCTTGCAGCACCTGCCTGCCAGCCGGTCGCTTCCCACCCATCTCCCTCCCGCTCCTGGCTGGTGACAGTGGGCTAGGGGGGACGTGGGAGCCCTCAGGGTGGGGGCAACCCCCACGGGGCTGCAAGTCAGCCTCATCACTGCCAGCCCCGGGGGAGTAAGGACAGCGAGTAGCAGGGGAAGTTGCCCAGAGCGGGATGATGGGAGAGGTACTCGGGGGCATCTGTCCCATCAACTTTGCTTCCCCGTCCCCATCAACCTTGCTACTGGGGCAGGGCTGGGTGTTACATTGAATTGGGGACCAGGGCACTGTCCCAGCCTGGGTCTCTGCTGCCAGGACCGGTGCTGGATGCATGGCTGAGCCGCTGTGCCCTGCCCTGTCCAGGCAGCATCAGCCCCTCCAGCCGCGGGGAGTGCCAAGACTTCATCCAAAGCTGAGATGCTGTTAAAAATAGATCAGTCGTGAACTGGTTTTCTCCTCCTTGGTTCTTGGCCCGAGAGCTCATTCCTGTCTCTGGGCTGGCTTTGAAGCTATCTGGATGCTGCGAGACACAGGCTGCATGCCAGCCTGCCATTGCAGGGAGGCTTGGAGACCAGAGAGCTGCAGAAACGTTATAGGTGGCATAGCTGTCCCCAAAATATTTAGTGGTTAGTGAGTGCTGGAAAAAGAATCTGCTAAATAAATGGGGAAATGAAGCTGGGATAGGAGGGGCTGTTTGCTCCTCCGCTTGCACATGGTGCTCTTGTGAGGGGGCACAGGCGCCCAAGCACTCCCAGCTGGTGCCGCCGCCAGTGGGCCACAAAACGATGCTTGCCTCGGCCCCACGGCTTCCTAGAAAACAGCTGCCAGGCTGCAGCCTGCCCTTGGCCCTGCATCCCAGAGCGATCCCGCTGACCCCTCCACTGCGCAGCTCTGCAGGAGCTCCCGACGCCTGCTGTGGAGCCGCCGCATCCCGGGCTGGCTGGGCTGCTCACGCTCCCCAGGAAAAGGTCTCTCCCACTTTGAGACTGGTATTCTGGATCCCAGTTTCCTCTTGTAGCCCTTTTCTGTCCTAATTCTTCAATATCATTTTTCAGGTGTGAACACTGAGTCTGGAGACAATTTTAAGATGCAGCTGTGAAACCTATTATCAGCATCGCTGCTATCAAATACATTAGGTTCAGGGCTGCACGTAACCACTGGGCAATTAAATGGCAACCCTGGTGATGAATTACAACTGAGACCTCCCGGGGCTAAATAAATATCGGCTGATAACTACTGATAAAATGAATTTCCGTGTGCTTTTTTTTAAAAGCACCCTTCCAGTATCTGTGCCCGGTCGCAGCGCTGCACGTCTCCCGGGGAAAGCGGCGTTAACTGTGGCATTTCCTCCACTAGCACCTTGGGTTTCCAACCAGAGCTGGAATAAAAATAAACCAAATAAATCCACGTCCCTGCAGGAGCCAGGCAAGGGCAGGGAAAGGCAAGGCAAGGCAAGGCGACGCAGAGGTGGGCAGGGAGGGAGACAAGTGACTAGCTGAGGTTTTGGGTAACTGATCTAAATATCTTTCCCCCAACTATCCCACCTCAAACGCATGAAAAAACTGTCGCCATGCAGAGCATGCCTCGGGAAAGCCAGCAGGATGGGGAGAGCTGCAAAGCGCTGGTGACAGAGCGGTGGGGTCCCCCGGGGTGATGCGAAGGAGAGCAGCAGCCTGGCAATGCTTCACCCAGCACCCTGCCCGGGGGGAATGGGTGCAAGCCCATCTGCACAGGCGCCGTTACACCCTGTGCCTGCGGAGGCTTCTGCTCCCCACTCTCCAAATGTAGTTTGGAAAAAGGCAGAGAATAAATTTATGGAGCTTCTTGGAAAAATGGTCTTTGCCAGTGACTTTGAGAGACTTCTGAGCAGGTTTTTTCTGTGCTGGCATTTCATCTGGGGGCTTCTCTTCCCAGCACGTTGCCCTGCGGAGGGAGTGTCAGGACGGCTGGTGCTCTGCATCCCTGGGTGCAGCTTTCCCACTCTCCAGCTGGCTGCAGAGAGCAGCTGCACCGCCAGTGAAAAAGCATTTGGCTGAACATCCCATCCGCCTGGTTTGCAAGTGAAAATAAAGCTTGTCTGATGGCCAGCTCCACCCAGAGCAGAAAATCAGACCCTTTGGCAGATCATTGCTACTGTAATGAAATTTAGCTGTGCGGAGACTGCCAGTCCTTGAATGGGAAGAGTCCCACGTGGGTTCAGAGAAGTTCCGGGATGGATCCGTCACAACTGCTGCTGCTCAGGGTTTTTGGCACTGCCTGGGGACACCCACCACAGGTGAGCGTGGCCCCGTGGCTCAGCCCACCCTCAGCACTGATTGCAACGTCGTCTTCTCCCCGCAGCGAGTCCCCCCAGCCCTGGAGCCGTGTAGTCTCACAGAGCCATGATGAAGCTCCTGTCTGTTGCCCCTCTCCTCCTGCTTCTCCTGATGATGCTGGAAGCCAGACCAAAACCTGCAGGTGAGCCCTGGCTGGTGGGAATTGCCTGCAGGAGAGAGAAGTGAGCCTTGTCAGGGCAGTGAAGCCCTTGGAGGATGTCTTGCTGCTTGAGGTGGGGGGACCTGATGCTTCTTCTTCAGGGGCATCCCCAGGACGATGGAGGATCCCCCCAGGCGTGGGACCCGAACTTCCCAACACTGCCCAGGGGAGTGGGAGCCCGAGCCTGGCCCCAGTGTGGTGGGTCTGGTGCCACTTGCTCCGGGCACGTCCTCAGACTTGGCACAGCCCACCTTGTCACCCTCCTGCCCGCAGGCTCCGACCTCGGCAGGAGGCACAGGCATGAGGAGGAACCCCTTCCCTGCATGGGTCTCCTGATGGGGGGACAGGGGCACCAGCCTCTCTCCTCCCAGGGCAGAGGGAGCTAAATCAATTCCAGTTTAAAAACAGTGAAGGCACCAAATGGAGAAAGGAGTGGGTATGTCTTGGAGACCTTCGGAGCAGTTGAGATGACAGCCCAGGTCTGGGCATCATCACAAGGGGACTCAAAGTGTTTGCTTACCGTTAGGGCCAAATTCTCCCAGGCTTGGGTACACACAAGCCAAGCAAAATATGTTCATTGGCATTTCGCTTGCTAAACACTCTCCCAGTTTGCACTGGAAGTAGCACCCATATGTCCAAGAGAGGCTCTTTGGCTCGATCCCTGCCATGTGCGTGCCCTGAGCCGTGCTTTTCACTGTCTCATTTTCTGCCCTTGAAAAAAAAAAAACCAACAAAGCAAGCCCTCATTTTAGGCAGAAACTGGCAAAATGCAGTAAAAAACAGGGGAGGCTGGAGCTGCGGGGGGAACAGAAGAATTGCCCAAAGCAGTATTTTCATGCTTGTCACTGCAGCAGCAGGAGCCCGTGCGGTGCAGAGGTCTGGAGCAGGCGCTGCAGCTTGCAGAGGCCAGCATGAGGCACTGGGCTGTTTTACACTTTAATGCTCTGATTTGCTGCAGATGTGAAGATGCCGCTGCCTAAACCTGTGCCTAAACCTTGCCAGGGCAGATGCCAACAGACAGAGAGGCGTTTCTGCAGCCTCTGAGGCTGTCGGCTGCAAAAATGCAGGGAGCAGGAGCTGGGTCTGGCTGCAGGGATGGTGTCGGGGAGGAGGGGACACTGCCATTTCCCTACAGCCCCATGGCCAGGGCATGTCTCCCCTGCCTGTTATCCCTGCTCCCACTCTGCCAGCACCCTCCATGGGTTTATTTGGCAGTGGGAAGGTGCTGGTCTGTGGGGGCTGCCCACACCTGCCCTCTCCATCCCCCACTGAGCACCCCTCCAGCCACCCGACGTGGATGTCTCTACTCCCAGCCCTGCTCTCTACAGGCAGCCATGAGACTGAACCATCTCTTTGCCCCCTTCCAGCCCTGAAGTGCAGGACGGGTCCCCTGGACATCGTGTTTGTGATCGACAGCTCCCGCAGTGTGCGCCCCTTCGAGTTCGAGACCATGCGGCGGTTCATGATGGACATCATCGGCAGCCTGGACGTGGGCCCCAATGCCACGCGGGTGGGGGTGATCCAGTACTCCAGCCAGGTCCAGAACATCTTCTCCCTCAAGACCTTCTTCACACAGGCAGACATGGAGAAGGCCATCAACAGCATCGTCCCGCTGGCCCAGGGCACCATGACAGGGCTGGCCATCCAGTACGCCATGAACGTGGCCTTCACCACGCAGGAGGGCGCACGCCCTCTGCACAAGAAGATCCCCCGCATCGCCATCATTGTGACGGACGGACGGCCCCAGGACCGCGTCACCGAGGTGGCCACCCAGGCCCAGAATGCTGGCATCGAGATCTATGCCGTGGGCATCCAGCGGGCAGACATGAACTCGCTGCGGGCCATGGCCTCACCACCGCTGGAGGAGCACGTCTTCCTGGTGGAGTCCTTCGAGCTCATCCAGCAGTTTGGGAAGCAGTTCCAGGACAAGCTCTGTGGTGGGTGAGAGCTGCGGCTGTGGGCTGGCAAGGGTGGGCTCGGCTAGAAGATGACCTTCACATGGGTGTTTGGGGTGTCTGCCCTTGCTAGGAGCAGTGTGGACAGGGAAGCAACCTCCCCGATGGGGTGCTGGGACAGGTGGCCTTTCCTCTTGCTCACCTTTCCTCTGCTGGGGTGAGATGAGAAGAGCTTCAAAAGCATTGCAAGCAAGTGCTTTTCTTCACCCATGCTTAGTAGCTCTGCCCCAAGCCAGGACGTTGTGGCAGCAGTGATGGGAATATTAAAGAGCAGAAAATGTGGAGCTGGTTTCCCTGGGTGTGATGGGGATGGGTGACATGTCCCAGAGCCCCATACACATTTCGACGTGGCTCTAGCAGGGTCTACTCCTATGCAGACACGTGCATGGCATCTGCTGCATGCACATTTGTGTTTAATAAAACCCTGGCCACGTGGTGCTGCTCTGGAGCATCTGGCCAGTCTCGGCTGGGAGCCGGGAGGCTGGTTTGCACCGTGGCCATGCTGGCACGGGTCGGGAGCTTGCAGGCTGGGACCTGTCTGTCCCCGCCATGCTGGCGGGCTTTGCTGGAGACCTGGCACTGCAGCAGGCTGGCAAGACCTTGCTCATGTGCTTCAGCATCTGACGAAGGGCAGAAGGCAGCTGCCAGCCTTTTTCAGGCAGTGTTTCCTAGCCAGGGGCACGTGTGTGCGTGCAGGGCTGCGTTAGTGCCATGGTGAGTCCCTGCTTGCTGGGGTGGGGGGTCCAGGGCTGACCAGATATTGCCCCCGGGGGCCCTGATGTGCTCCTGCGCCTGATGCCTTTGCTTACAACACCCTGTCTGTCGCCGGCCTGCCCTGCTGCCCGCTTCCCAGCCAGCTCTGCAGGCTCCTGGCTGCACAGACAAGCAGAACTGGCTCCTTCAGCGTGTTCCAGCTGAGCTCAAGCTTTCGCTTACTCAGCTGAAGCTGTCAACAATGTCGATTAATATTGAGCGTTGATTTAGTGCTCAGGTAGAGGCAGTTCAGAAACCTGCCCCGTGCAGTGTCTGTGTCCGTGCACTGGAAATCAGTGGGTGAACGCTGGGGCTGGAAGGGGTGCATGCCGGAGCCAGAGTCCCCGTGCATCTGGTGTGCCTGTGGGCCACTCTGATGCCCTTTCTGTCTTGCAGGGGTAGACACGTGCATGGAGCAGGAGCACGGCTGCCAGCACAGCTGCGTCAGCACCCCTGGCTCCTTCTACTGTGAATGCAACCCGGGCTACAGGCTCAACGTGGACAGAAAGACCTGTTCCCGTAAAGAACCTTTTTTTATCCTAACTCTCATGGAGCTCTCACGGAGCAGTCCCTGCTCGGCTGCCCCAGGGAGTCCAGGACAGGAGGATGACGGGTGTCCTGTTCCCCCACAGCCGTCGATGCCTGTGCAGACGGGAGACATGGCTGTCAGCACCAGTGCATCAGCACTCGTGGGTCGTACTCGTGCCGCTGCCGTGCGGGTTACTACCTCAACCAGGACAAGAGGAGCTGCACTAGTAAGCATCCCTCTCCTTTTCTGTCCCTTCTTCATTTGCTTCTCGCTCTCCCTCTTCTTCTCTTGTCTTTCCCTTTCTGCCCACCCTTCTCCTTCTCTCACCAGTGATTGATTACTGCAGCTTCGGAAACCACAGCTGCCAGCATGAGTGCGTGAGCATCCCCAACGGGCACTACTGCCGCTGCCGCAGCGGGTTCACACTGCAGCCCGACAGCAGGTCCTGCAGGGGTACGTCCTGGCGTGGCGGCGCGGCACAGACTGAGGTGTACGGCACATACTTTGTCCTGCCCGGTCCCCAGGGGAAAGGCTGTTCCTGGGCCACCCTCCCTGGGTGGGGATAACCCTGTGCCCTTGGCTTGTCTTTCAGCCACTGACCTCTGCAACGGGGTGGATCACGGCTGTGAGTTCAAGTGCGTGAGCACTGAGGGCTCCTACCGCTGCGTGTGCCCCGAGGGCCAGCAGCTCCAGGCTGACGGCAAGGCGTGCAGCAGTGAGTACCGGGACACAGCTCTTGGCATCCTCCTCATCTGGGCTGTGTGCTCCTGGCGAGGGCTTACCTGAAACTAGGCTGGGGGTCTAAGTGGGACTTTGTCTGAGCTGGTTTGGAAGGAGGATGGAGAGGTGGCTGGGCTTGGGGGAGCGCCCCGGCTGCTGTGGGAATGGATGCGGGCTCGTGTCCTCAGAGACATGGCCCAGAAGATGCAACAGAAGCTTTGAGGAAACATTCAGGAAAAGGGATACCTAGGAGGGACTTTCAGGGGATGCTGGGGTGGCAGTGGAGGTTTTTGGGCTGAGACCCCTGGGCATGCTTTGCCCTGCTTCCTGGCCTTACCCCGGCTGCAGGTCCAGGGGGTCCACGTGGTGCTCCAGCCCTGGGCATCTTCACCCTCATGGTGCCCACAGCCAGGCCAGTCCCTTCTCACCTTCCCTCTGTGCCTGCAGAGTGTGGGGCCGGGCATGTCGACCTGGTGATGGTGATTGACGGCTCCAAGAGCGTCCGGCCCCAAAACTTCGAGCTGGTGAAGCAGTTTGTGAACCGCATCGTGGACCTGCTGGAGGTGTCCCCTCACGGCACGCGCGTGGGGCTGGTGCAGTACTCCAGCCGCGTCCGCACTGAGTTCCCCCTCAACAAATACCACAGTGCAGATGAGATCAAGAAGGCAGTGATGGAGGTGGAGTACATGGAGAAAGGCACCATGACGGGCCTCGCCCTCAAGCACATGGTGGAGCACAGCTTCTCCGAGCTGGAAGGTGCCAGGCCTCTCTCCCACAGCGTGCCCAGAATCGGGCTCGTCTTCACAGATGGGCGCTCCCAGGATGACATCTCCGAATGGGCCAGGAGAGCAAAAGAGTCAGGTGCGGGGGGCCAGAGAACCCCAAATGGCAGTGCTTTGGGCATCTCAGGATGGTTCCTTGGGGTGGCTGGCTCTGGGGGAGGCTGCAGCATCCAGCCTTGGGGTGTTGCATCGCCTGGGTCCGCAGGGGCAGACATGCCTCTGCCGTGGTCGCAGGGTGGTCTGAGCAGCATCCTTCTTGCAGCAGCCTGCACCACAGTGGTGGTGCCACGCTCCTGCCTGTCCTTCCCAAATTCCTGCGCTGTATTTAGGAAGCTGGGGGAAAATCCTGCATCCTTGGCTGCCCAGGGGAAATCCTGCATCCTCGGCTTTGCTTCCTCTGGGCTTCAGGCTGTTTGATGTGGGGCAGCTGGCACAGTGCTCAGGATCTGTCCTTGCCACTCAGGGATCATCATGTTTGCTGTGGGTGTCGGCAAGGCTGTGGAAGAGGAGCTGAAAGCGATCGCCTCCGAGCCGGTGGAGCAGCACTTCTCCTACTCGGCAGACTTCACCACCATGACCCACCTCGTGGAGAACTTCAAGCTGAACATCTGCCCAGGTGGGTGGCCCTGGCCACACCAGGGGGCTCAGCCCTGGGCTGGGGGAGCCTTCCTCGCCCTGCAGAGCTGGTGGGGTGGTTTGTGTCTGTCACCCTGTGTCTCGTGCCCCAGGGCCGAGCTGGGCTGGTGCGAGCCTAGGGTGTCTCGATCTCACCAGGCTGTTGCGGGTATAGAGGTGGGGCTCAGGGAGGGACTGGAAAAGGAGAAGGTGTAGCTGGGGGGTTAAATGCAAAAGGGACGGCATGTGAGTGGCTGCCCCAGTGCTGTTGCATGGGCAGAGTCTGGGGTTGCACCCTGCCTGGAGGGATGCTGCCCCAGCTCCGAGGACGGCCTGTCTCCTCGTCCAGACCTGCACTTCTGCTGCTGCTGGTTGCAGGAGGACCACGACGGGTTACTCTGAAGGTCTCCCTGCCTTGGGGCAGACTGGGGCTCCCCAGTGCTCTTGGGACCCCTGGGGGCTCCCGTGGGGCTACAGATGTGGGGTCAACATCCCCCCCCCGCCACCCCAGCTCAAAGGCGAACCAAAGCTCCACACTGGCTGTCCTCGGCATGCTGTGACCACATGCACGGCAGCTCCACGGGATGCCTGGTGGGATGCCTGGCAGCGAGCTCGCTGGGCTAGCAAGGATACAGCCTGGTGAAAAGGAGCAAGGCTGGAGAAAGAGGGGGAAACGGGAGAGCCCTGAGACTCAGGTCCGGCCCCAGTGGGTGGCTGTAGGGACAAGGGACTCGTGCTGTGCGGGAGCAGGGGAGAGCCAGGTGCCACAGGGCTGTGCCTCTGACTGCACCCAAACCCCCACGGTCACAGAGGAGGGCAAAGGGGAGATGGAGATCCGCAGCCCATGCGAGTGCGAGGCACTGGTGCAGTTCCAGACGAACACCGTGGCCATCCTGCAGAGCCTGACCGAGAAAAATATCCTTTGGGGTGATGCCTGGGCTTGCTGGGGTACAGGGCAGCCTGGGGATAGACCGCACACTGGGAAGGAAGGGATGGATAAATGGGAGCAGGGAAAATTTTCGGCTCCTTCAAGGGGAAAAAGCTGTTTGCCCACCAGACCGTCTGGCTCGCGCCATTTCCTTAGCACGTTTACTTGCTCAGATGACGGCCAGACTCGAAGACTTGGAAAAGCAAATTGCCAACAAGAAGTGATCCTTGCAGAGGGCTGCAGTGCTCGGACAGGGCATGGGGACGTACAGTAGCTACGTGGCATTGTTATTGCTAGGTTATTGTAAAGCATCAGTGTTTGTTCTTGTATTGCAAAATCCCAAGGGGGACCCGGAGTGTATTTAAAAAAAACAAAAATCCTTAAAAAAAAAAAAGAACTTGTGCAAAAACCCCTGCTGCAAAGCCAAGGGGTTCAGCCTTTGCTGTTGCCTCGTTCCTCCGAACTGGCAGGTCTGGGATGAGGTGGGATATCTGTGTGGGCAGGCTGTGCTTTGAATGAGGAGACATGACACCCAGCCTTTTCCCAAAGTGTCTGGGATGAACCAGCCCCTGCGCAGCCCCCCCGGCCCCCAGCGCCCAGCAAGCTGCTTTGCAAGAGTAAAAACCTACAGTGATCGCACCCTGAGAGCTTCTGCCGTCTCAGCCTCTGCTGCCAAGTGGTGGGACGGGGAGAGCCGGGCGCCACGGGCAGTGCACAGGGGTGCGTGCCATCCAGCTCACCCGGCCAGCTCCCGGCACGGTGCCCAGGTGTGCACCCATGAGAAAGCCAGCGGCAGGAATCGGCAGATCCCTTTGCCCCTGTTTTGGCAGAATTGTTTGGGAATCGGTTATTATCTTGTTTGGTTTTTTATCACATAGCAAAATGGTAATAATTCTTTCTATAAATATCTACGTGTGTGTGTGTATATATATATATTTCATTTTGAGAGCAGGGTAGTGCTATTTTTAAACACTTCTTTTATATATGGAAATTTCTATCCTGACAATAAACACCCTGAAGATTTGTATGACACGTCCCTCTCCTTTCAGCTGGGCTGCAGGGCCGTGGAGGCATCTCTGCATCAGAACAGGGGCCTCTGGCTTTTGCAAAGGCCCCCCTGTCCTCAGGCTCCAAAAATCCTTCGGGAAAATCCTTGCTCCATGGGCACCCCAGGATGCTGCAGACCAGCCTTGGCTGGAGGGAGCCAGCGTGGCACGGGCACTGTGTCACCGTCCCCAGTGTTTGCTTTGGAGCCTGCGCTTGTCAGAGCACGGGGAGCTCAGGGCATGCTTTATGGGGGTGTAAAGGTGCCAAGTCAGTGGTGCAGGGCCACTTACACCCACGGGGGACCTGGCCCTGGTGCCGGGATATGTCTGCTTGGGGCAGGAGAGCCACCGAGCATGCACCGGCATGGGGAGGGATGCCTAGGCAGCCGGGGACCCACCTCCCGCAGGTGCATGGTGCCGGGGCAGGAGAGCCACCAAGCTCCCTGGCTGCCTGCATGGGGAGGGGTGCCTAGGCAGCTGGGGACCCACCTCCCGCAGGTGCATGGTGCAGAGGTAGCTTTTAAATCACAGAAGCCCACGTTCGTGTAGTCCTCGTGTCCCACACCCGGGGAAAAGGAGGTCTCCACTTAGTCCTGTCTCCTGCATGCAGGCAGAGGCTGCTGGATAGGGACAATGACAGGTTTTTGGAGGGGTCCTTCATGTACCTACCTTGCTTGCTGGTTCCGTACCCAGGAGGTGAAAGCAAAGCAGGACTGAGAGGAGCTGTTGCTTTTGAACTAGCAATTCGTGCAGGAGGGATTCGTGTGCCCCGGGGGGCTCACGGGGCTGTGCTGGGCAGCCCCGGACTGGAGGAAGAAGGAGGAGGAGTAGGAGGAGAAGGGGGAGAAGAGGGAGGAGGGTTAGAGCTCTGGGCTCACGCTGCTTCAGCCCAGCTCCTTTTCCCCCAGGATGCTGTTAATGGCTCCATCACACACTTTGGCCAACTTGCTTTGCAGAGCCTGGGTGTTTCCACTGCCGTGAATAATCCTGTTGGGTTTATAGGGCACTTTCAGGGGTGGCTGAGAGGGCCACATCCTGCTGGTCCCACTTCCAGGAGAGGTTTGCTCCATGGGACTCGTGTCCTAGGGGGTGAGAGCTGGGATGTGGTCAGGTTTTGTGTGCTTGAAGCTGGGATATGGAGCCGAGGAGCAGGAGGCTGAAAGCAGGTCCTGGGCTGGGGTGTGGGGCTTGCTGAGACTGCTCCAGGGAGAGGAGCTGGGAAGTGCCCGGGTATTTTGCTTTACAAGGCAAGGAGTAGCTTTTTCCACATGCAATCAAAAGCAGCGGTTCCCCAGTTCAGCGTGGGGGTTTGATGGCTTGTGAGCAGGGCTCTTGTCCCGGCTGGCATGGACTGGGGCATTTGTAGCCTCATTATATCTGTTTGCTGGGCCGGCAAATGAAGCACTGCTGATTAGCTCTGCGCATATCCCAGCCGGCAGCCCCACGGCCCTCCTGTCAGCCCTATGTCCCACCTGTCAGCCCCACATCCCACCCGTCCGCCCTATATCCCCCCCATCAGCCCCATATCCCATCCATGCACCCCTCCCAGCCCCCACATCCCTCTCACCTACCCTGCAGCCCAGCAGGCAGCCCTGGGGAGGGGTTAGGAAGGTGCTGATGGTCGTAAGCCACATCCAAGCCAGATCCTATTGCTACAGAGCACAGTGACCAACAAGCCACACCAGTGTGCTGCAAGCCCGAAACTGGGGGCTGAGACCTCCCTGCTTTGTATGCAGCTCCCTAAAAAACCACACAGTAACTGCAGGGAAAAATAAAACAAAAGGAAAAAAAAAACAAAAAAGCAATTAGCTGAGTTTGTGATTTAATAACAGGCTTGATTAGAGCAGATAACAGCACGCCCTGAGGCCCTGATTAAGCCTCAGTTGGCCCAATGTAATTTTGGCAAATATTAAGGGAGGTTCTAGACAAAGTGGAGCTGGGCTGACAGTCAGACGGAGAAGCTCGATGAGGGCTGGCAGCACGGTGTGGCCTCGGGGATGGAAAATCATCGGTGTGGAGGTGTGAGAGGGGAGGCGGGAGGCACAGGGAAGGGCAGCAGGAGCTGGGCATCAGCTGAGGTGGGATTTTTCGGGAGAGCATTCCCGGGACAGGCTGTGGGATCGCATCTGGGAGCAGGACCGTGTCTGCGTGGTCCTGCAGAGCCTCATTAATGGCTTTTCACTAGGTGGCACCAGACACCAGCGCTAATTAGGGTGCGCTGGGCTGGAGGCACCCCCTTCTCCCGGGCACCCCGAGGCGGTGGACCCGGCCCGGGGGCGAGCGGAGCATCCTCAGCCATGAGCTGGGGATGGATGGACGGAGCTTGGCGTCGGATTGAAAGCATTGCATCGCCTGGTAGGGGACAAGGGCTGCTTGGTGGGGCACAAGGTGTCCCTCGGCTGCTTTGTGCACGCTGCTAAGGCTGGGGCTTGGCCATGGTCAAGCCCCGAGCTGGGGGTCCAGGGGCTGCTGGCCTCCCTCCTTGCCATCCCTGTGTAAAACAAACTGGGAGAGCCCTGGCCTGGCTGGGAAATTGCAGCGTCAGCCGGCAGCATCCTCAGCATTGCACAGCTCAGGCCCTGCTGTCTAGGGAGGAGGCTCACGAAGTGCTTTTCATGGAGGAGAGTATGAGCAGTGTGAGATGGGGATGGCTCTGCGGGACCCTGGGGCAATGGGTGCTGCACACATGGCAGAGTGCAAGACGGGGACTGCAGGCGGTCCCGTGCACAGAAATGCCATGGTCTGGGTTATTCCATGGGAGTTTGCAATAGAAGCAGATTTTAGACTTCTCCCCTTATGGACTTGCTATGGATAAAGCACTATCAAAAGTCCTTCAGATGGATTTCTCCCCCCCCTCCCCAGCTTCTTTGCAGCCGAATCCAAGCCTTGCTCCTTGGTGTTTTCTCCTCTCTCGGAGGTGCAGCCCCAAGCACCACCTCAGCCAGATCCTGGCACCAGCTGGGAGCACAGCACTGTCCTCCAGCCCCAGCAGCAGCTGAATGCCAAAGGATTGCTTAAAAATTAATCCAAACCTTGTATTTCTCATTAAAAGTGCTAAATTGTTGGTGCTCAGCCCAGGAACTCTATCTGGGTTGGCTAAATACTCTCCCGGTTATTTAATAAATGACTTTACAAAGAGCTAAATGCAGCCACAGAATCATTAGGGAAACTGGACAATAATTAACAGAAATCCAGTAAGTTAAGATCCAGTTAATGTGGCACATCAAGACATGAGAAGGTAAGTCTGAGCAGGAAAGGGCACAGTGAGATGCCCACCATGCCCTGGATGGAAAGTGGGGGCTCCGGGGGCTGGGGCAGAGCGATGGCAGGGCGCTCGGGGGCTGCATGGAGCACGTAGAGGCGATGCCTGGGCTTTTGCCGCTCCTTGCCCTGCCCAGTTGCAAAATCAGGGCCTGCCCCAGCCTGCCCTTTGCAGGAGCGCAGGGTGTTTGGCTGTGAGGTGCCTTCTCCTCCCAGAGCATTCCCTGTTTCCAGCACAGCTTGGGTTCCTGTCAGCCCCAGAAATTCCAAGGAAAGGCTCTAGGAACCTGTTACACAAGGTGAGGGGGACATTGACCCATTGTGGGGAAATGGAGTAATTTCCCATTGCCCAAGATCACCTAAAGAAAACAGCTTTGCCTGGGAGGGGGTGGGTGTGTGTGTGTGTGCAATCTTCTTGTGAGGGAGAAGATGGAGGCCTGAAGGCTGGTGAAATCTTTGCCCTCTGAGCAAGGACTACAGTCCCTTATCCCTACAGCCATCAAGAGTTAGGGCGCAGTCACACCAGGGATGTTGGGCCAATGACAGGGCTGTATGGAGCTAACGCTCCTACCGCGGTGAGGCCAGCCACTCTCTTCCAGCACCAACCTGCTTCCCGCATGGCAGTGGCCACCCAGAGAAGATGCTGGGGTTCAGGTGACCCCCACAGAGCTTGGGAAAGCTCACCCTCGGCTGAGCCAAAGCTGCTTTCCCCACCCTAGCTTACACCACCAGCAGGGCAGGAGCCAGGAGGATTTGGGGCTGGAGCAGGTTTCCTCTAGGAAAACCTTAGAGGATCATCCCTGGGAAGGCAAAGGCAGCCCCATGCTCTGGACCATTGCTGATCTGGATCATGCTGTAGGGTCTGGTTTGTGGGTCCACATGGAAGCAGGGTACTGAGGGAAACCCACGTAACGGGCCCCCAGAAGGGAACACAGCACGGTCACCATGATGGTTTCTTCCTGTGAAGCGTGCCTGCCCAGGAGAGAGCAGCTCCACTGCCTCCAGCCTGCTTGGAGGACAGTGCCCTGGACCATCTCCCCTTGGCTTGTCCCTCAGCCCCAGGTGTGGCTGCAGGGGACAGTTATGCAATGGAATAACTACTTTTTGAGCAATTGAACAATCCTGTTTGTATCTTGTGCAAAAGGCTTCCGGAAAACACAACGCAACAGCAGAAGAAAATGGTAAAAACACCAGCATGGGCCCAGACCAACTCCCCACCCCCATCCTCCCCAGGGGTTTAAATGTCATCATCCCCCAGCTCGACACACTCGCAACCTCTCAGGGACACGGCAGCATGAAGGTGGTGGCCACCCTTCTTCTGGTGGGGATGCTCATCCTCTGGACAGAGCTGCCAACAGGTATGAGATGTCCTAGGATAAGGTACAGGGAGGAAAAGCACAGGGGCTGGGAAGGAGCCATGTTTGCAGGGATCCTCTGGGATGGGAGGGGAGAGGAGGGGGCATTTGTTGGGGAGAATCTCCCCAGGACTCCTCAGGTGCCGGCAGCCTGGAGAAAACAACTCCCTCCTCTTGCAGGCAGCGCCTGGTCCTGCCCCCGCGTCCACATCGTCTGCGCGGTGCTCAACCCGCCGAACCAGTGCTACACCGACCGGCAGTGTCCGCGGTACAAGAAGTGCTGCCCAACCTTCTGTGGGAGGAGATGCATCTCGCGCCCACCTTCCCTCCCTGTGTTCCACGGTAGGGTCTCGGGAGGCTCCCCCTCCTGCGCCCACCTCCCCAGGTAGCAGAGGGGGGGATACAGTAATGGTGCCTCTGGGCAGGGAGCTGTGTCCAGCTGTCAGAGCCTTCCACTGTCAGGCTGGTGGGGGGACTGATGGCCAAACATGTGGGCTGGGGTTACTCTGAGCACCAGACCCAGCCCATTGCTTTCTTTCCCTTTCCCCAGCGTGAGCTCCTGCTCCCAGGACAGACCGAGGGCCTTCTCAGCATCCCCGTGCCACCCCAGCACCAGCCAGCTGCCCACGCCTCTGCTAGGGCTTGTCCTGCCCGATGCCGGCTCCCAGGAGGATGGGGACGGCCACCAGCCCACGCTCAGAGACTACCTTGGCTCCAGGACCACCTCACTGACAACCACTGCACAGCGCTACGTGCCACCTGCACGCCCTCTCCCTCCACTTCCCCACTGCTGTTTTAACAAATAAAAGAGCTTGTTCCAGGGATGCTCATGACGTGCAACTCCTTTCCCCACCTCCTCCTGCCTTTCTCCAGGCTCATCCTGGCACATGCTCCCACTGTTGCTTTCACCCCAGAATTTCTGCCTGGGGAAGATAACGAAAACAGTCTGGCTGCACACCCAGAGTGTGGTTAGGGGCTGGCTTGGGGGAGCAAATCCATCCAGAAGCATACAAACCCCGGGAGGAGAGGGCGATGGGAAGGGGCTGGAGTGAAACATAACAGGACACCTTAGGGGACTCTCCTGGCAGGCTGCGAGGGGCCCTGGAGAGCAGCATGTGTGTCCCCAGGCACACCCTGAGACAGGCAGGGCTGTGGGAAGGGGACTGACCCTGCCTGCCCGGGGGGGATGCAGAAGGCAGAGCCTCGCTGTGGGTACCCTACTTGGGGCATGTCTGGAGGGCAGAGGAGGAGGGTTACATAGACCCAAACCTCAAGTAGTGCTGAGCCCCTCACCACTCACCAAACCTGAGCTGGGGGGTAAAATTCAGCTGAAGAGAATCACATGGGAAAGCCTTGAGCCAGGGCACAAAAAACCACAGCTGTAAGGGGTTCTTGTAACTTTTGTACAGCTGAGTGCCAGGGCCAAAAATCCAGGGAATGCTGAGAAACATCAGCAAGAGGAAGCGTGTGCAGCCTGAGGGATCTGCCCAGTGCAACAGCATTGCCACCATGCACGGCAGAGCATCACCCAGCCTGTGCTGATGCCCAGCAAACAGTGCTCACCAGCCCCTTCCCCCTTCCCCCATTACATGGAGCCACAGCTGATGCCAGGCTTGCATGTCCCATCATCATTCATTGAGCCAGGCATTGCCACCATGCACAGCAGAGCATCACCCAGCCTGTGCTGATGCCCAGCAAACAGTGCTCACCAGCCCCTTCCCAACCTCATTACATGGAGCCACAGCTGATGCCAGGCTTGCATGTCCCATCATCATATTCTCAACAAGCAGACTCAGCCCAGACTGTGAGAGGAGCCTGGTCTGTCTGCATGTACTAGAGAGATCAGAGTGGAAAAAAGAGTGAGTGCTGGATGACGGGAAAATGAGCATTTCGGTGGCTGGCTGGGAGGGGGCACTTTGCCTCCATCTCCTTCGACCTGCAGCTCCCAGCCAGGCAGACCCCACAAGCAGCCCAGCTCCCAGCCCCTCGCACCTCCCTGCCCGGGAGGAACGTCCTGCAGGCGCTGCCTGAAAGGTGCCTGTTGCGGAAGCTGCTTCTGCGTAAGGGCTGAGCTGCCCTTACCCTCCCACTGCCGGGCACGAGCAAGGCAATCGGGAGAGCAGCATGAACTGGTCAGATATTTAAACCACCCACAAATACAGCAGGATGAAGCCTGTGGCTGTGGGATCGACACCTCACATGGCCCAAGGCAGACACTGAAAGCTCCCTGGTCAAGGCTGAGGAGAGCATCTGCTGGAGCGGGTCCTTCCACAGTCACCCCCATGGAGGAATTGGAGGGAGGGAGGCAAAGACTCAGAAATTATTCAGTGACTGAGAAGGAAGAAGTCCTATGGTGAAAGATCATCTCTCTGCTTAGCTCAGCCAAGGGAGGGCAGAGGTAACTGGAGAGCTCATGCGGTGCCAGGGGAGGCTGGAAACACCAGGTGATCTGGCAGGGACAGGCAGAACAAGGGCTGGGAGCTCATCAGCCAAATTCAGTGTAAAGTCAGACATTGCTTCTGACGAGTGCAGTGTCCTACTGGGGTGGGTGGGTGGGGAACCTCTGCCACCCTTACACCAGCCCGCCCCTCTGAGCAGGAAGCACTGTGCCACACAAGCCATGGGGTGACAGGGGCAGAGCCCCAGCACTCCCCCAGCCATCCCCGCACCGAGGCAGCCCGGGCTGGCACGGCAGCTGAGGGCAGAGAAGCCTGATCACACCTCCCGCCGGTCATTAGTCACAGATCACAGCCCTCCCTCCTCCATCAGGACCAGCTATTATCAGCTATTAAGCAGGCATTTCCATCCAGCTGGCTAATTTGATAATGCTGCAATTATCTTGGTTTGTTAACAAGATTAAGTTGCTAATTGGTTTGATTAAGCACAGAGCTCCAGGCATGGGGTGCCTCTCAGCTGGTAGCACTCATAGTCCCACACAGCCCGATGGCTGCTGTGCTCAGTGCAGCAGCTCCTCCGCTGAGACAAGGGCAAGGCAGCAGCCCGGGAGGGGTTCATTCTCCCAAAACCTGGTGCCTGGGGCCTCCAGATCTCCATGTGATGGCCTGCAGATGTCCCTCCTCCTGCCCTGAGACAGAGCCAGCTTTGCCCATGTCACCGCTGTCACCCAGCTGCTGGCCCAGGCAGGCAGGAGGAGATGGCTTTGGGGCCAGAGGATGCTATGGGGACATCTGGTCTGCCTCAGTCCTGCTTCTTTCTGTTTGGGAGCACCGCAAGTTAGAAATCCCTGAGGCAATGCACCAACTGTGTGCATCCACCTGCAGCTGCATCAACAAATCCTCTGCCCTCCTCTCCCCAGGCACAGGTCTCTACCACCACACACAGTGTTTCCAGCAACACCCAGCTTACCACCGCAGGTCTACTGGGGAGCTCCCATCACCATGGATTAGACTCACCTGTACCCCCCATGCAGTCAGCACCCAGCTGGGAGGAGCTGGGCAATGCACCAAAACAGGCACAGGGCAGGATCACTGATTGTGGTAAGCTCCTGGCAGCAGCAGCAGCAGCATGCTTTGACTGAAAATCCTCTGGATCCAGGTCTCTGGGGAGGAAGGGAATTCCCTCTCTGCATCCTAGGTACGTGCCAGCGAGACAGCAGGAAAAGCAATGAGTCCTGTGCCAGAGAGCAGATGTTTCCATGCTGGTTCTTCCCATGTCATCTGCTTCCCCAGGGCTAAAGCAGCCTGGAGATGGAGGGATTCGTTTTTTCTGTCTGGGGGCTTACCATAGCTCAGGACTCGCTGCTGTGGGACCTTCTCCTGGATGTTCCCAGGTCTGGTGCTGGGAATATGGGCAAAAGCTGCACTCAAGGACCCAGCTTTGGGTTAGAAACATCCATCATGGCATGTCACAGCAGCAGCACCGTTGCAGGGTCAGGAGCCGTTCAGCTCCTTTTGCATGCGGCAGGTCTGCCTTATGCCATCTTCCCTCAAAACAGGGGTTTTGGGGCTAGTCACTCTTGGACCAATCCCAAAGGAAACATCCAATACTCCCTGACATCCCAGGGGATGGGATCCAGAGTGGCTCTCCGGGGAGCCATTGGCATCACGGAGGCAGCCTTGCTCCACACAGAAATGCCCTTTGGTCCACTCTGAGACGGAGACAGGGCAGAGGATGGAGAAGTAAGGCCTCACCTACAGCACACCCCTTGCACACCTGCACTTCTTTTTAATATTTTCTTGGAGCCTTCTCTTCTCCCTTCATATTTTATGCTCTGGCTCAGGCGACTGGGTGATCGGGGTCTGAATACAGAACAGTTTGGTGCTCGAGTGATGCGAGACCTTTTCAAGAGACGATTCAAACCAGCCTAATAAGAATTACTACAGCTTTGAAAACCTTTTAAAAGGGAAGGTTATTTAACTAGCCTGGCCCAGGAGTGGGAAGCTGTAGTCCCAGCAGGATGCAGCAGTCACATCAAATCCAGAGGAGAAAACACCCCCAGCTGAGCAGATCCACTCAGCAGCAGCTCTGCCCATGGTCGGGTGCTATGCACAGACCTCATCTATGCAGGGAAGCAGCAGTATTTCAGGTGAGAAAAGGAGTCAATACTGCCCTGGCCCCCACCATAAAAGAAATATATATACACCTCTGCAGAAAAATAAACCATCCTCACACTGCTGAAGTCAACAGATGTATGAATTCACTCTGTGCTTTCTTCTGTGGGATGATTTGTATAAACTCAGCTCCTCACCTGGACCAAGTCACCCTCCAGCCGCAGGGAGAGGGTGGTCAGGGCCAGAGCTGTCTTACACTAGCTGATGCCCTCCAGCATCTTCTTTCTGAGGACACAAGGATGCCTTTTTCCTGCTCAGGAGACTTGCCATGAACATGCCTTGGCTTGCCTGGCCAGGATGTACCAGTAACCCTTCCCGGTGCCCTCCCACCCTCCCCAAACACTGCAAGGGGGAATGCACAGCACCAGTTCCCGCTGTGCTGGGAAGGCAGAGGGGGAGCCACATCCCAGGATTGCACAATGGAGGGAGGCTGCGTCTGCCACCAGGAAGCCTTTGAGACAGCCGGAGTGGAAGCTGTCCCTTCTGTCTGGCTCCAGCACATCACCTTGGCTGTGCACTGCACCCAGCCCCCTGCGTGGTGGGGAGCCCCAGAGCAGCAGGGTCTGGCAGGGGATGGGACCATGGTAGAGGGATGCCAGAGCAGCCTGCTGCAAATTCTCTCCTGCCTAAAGTGCTGCCAAGCCTTGCAAGCTGCTTGTGACGAAGCCCTTCGATCTGGCGCAGAAACAGCTCTGTGTGCCCCATGATGGCCAAGAGGCAGTAGAGCTGTGCCGAGCCTCTTGGCTCCATCCCCGCCTTCATCCCACCAGGAATCCTCACCAGGCTGCTCTCTGCTGCAGCCACACAAGGTTGACACCCAGGAAGCCTGTCAGATGGCTGGCAGGACTTCCCCGAGCCAGGGAACCAACAGGAAAGGAAGGCACAAAAATGAGGCACTGGCAGCACCCTGTAGCTGGGGGACATCCCTGCATGCCAGCAGCCCCTTGTCCCCATGCAGAAAGAGAGCAGAGGAGACAGAAACCTCTTTCCTCTGCAGTAAGCCACACTGCATGAAGGCGTGTGTGAGAGCTCAGCAGGAGGCTGGGCAGCGGTGCAGGCAGGGCTGGGGCTGCCAGGCTCCCTCTCCCTGCAGCCCAGCTCTCAGCTCCAGGGCCAGACCCACAGTCCCTCAGACAGGCTGATGTCTGCTTTCAGCCAAGCAGCTGGGATGTTACACAAATAACAGCTCTGGCAAAGGCTTGCAAAGCACTTGAAGACTCACACGAAGCAGTTTGCAGAGAGGAAGGCACCAGCAGTGAGCAAAGCACCTCCTATGCCTGTCCTGCTCACACACCAAACTGCGGCACAGATCCCAAGTCACAGCCCACACACATGCTCTGAGCAAGGTCAGGGTCATAAACTCACCATCACCCCCAAATCCACCAGCACAGGCACCAGGATACCTGCACACCCCCTCCCAAATGGGGCCACTCACCTGCAGAGAGACCCTCCCAGCTGAAGCCAGTGCCTCCCCATAGCAAAGTGCTGTGGAAGAGGAGGGTGGGCTATTTATGCTATAGGGCAGCCCAGATGAGCTCCTGCCACTCCCTGCCTCCAGCTGCAGCGGGAAAGCCTTTCCCAGCTCCTTCGGGTCCGGGCACAGGCTCCCCATTAGCACCAGCAGCATCGCACGGGGGAATTCCTGCCTCTTCAGCCCTGCCTGTGCCAAGGCGCACACAGATGCTCCTTTCCCCGACAACTATGTAGGTTAATAACATGCAATGTGATTGCAAGACACAGGGAACCGCAAAGCTATGTCAATATTTAGCTTTTACACATTTGGCTAATTAGAGAGCAACCTGTGATTCCCTCCGAAGGAGGCACGGCTGCTTCGCCCCTCTCCCTCCCCTTCTGTATGTTCCCAGTTCAGATGGGATAAACGTCAGCTCATTATTTCTGGAGTTCGCTGGTCGCAAATGGTCTGTCCCAAAATGCTATTCCCAGGCACTAGATGTCAGAAATCATTATACTAAATAAAGCTTCATGAATGATTCATGAAGCTGGGTTTCACATTAATCAGGGAGAGATGGGCAAAAGCAGCACAGCATCGCAGACCGCTGTGTCGTGTTCTTGCACAGGCGGGCAAATGGAGAGGTTTGGACCTTCAAGGCACAAATCAGAGATACGGTGCAAATCAGAGAAACACCCTGGTCCCAACACGATCAGAGCCTGACTAGGTGGATACCAAAAGCAGGCAGTGGGCCGTTGCCCAAATACCTTTCTGTTTCAGGAGCTCCTGTGACTCGATCACGTTCATGAGCCCAGGGCAGCCTGCTGCTGCTCTGAGCATCCTAAGATGCACAACTGCTTTTCACATTAGCCCCGGTCTCCAGCACGGGGCTGGGCCAGCGCTCGGGACTCACGTACTGGCTCCCTGGCTCTGTGCACTACGGCCACTAAAAATAGAAAAATGTTTTCCTGAACTGTCATCGGGAGGCTCCTCCCAGGGCCGAGGCAAACGGGGCTTCTGCCTGGATGCCACGCTGCATCCCAGCACAGGCTGTCCACCAACGGGTATTTTCTTGGGATGCAAACGCTTCTTCCGCTGCTCCAAGACTTTGGAAAAAAGGAAGATGTGTCCTCTCTTGGTACCTGAACCTGCCTAAAAAGGCCAGCCCTGAACTCTGTAAATCAATGAAAGAGTGAGGGGTGCCTTCACCACGGCGATGTTGGTGGAAGGAGGCAATGCAGTGTGGGATCCTGTGTGCATTTTGCAGGAGCGAGTGCCTGTGCCTCTCCCAACCAGCCAGGCTCAGCCAGTGAGCTCTCATCCTTGGGTCTGCCCCTGCATCCCTGGTGGCTCCTCTGCCGCTTGCTCAAAGACTCCTGGTAAAAAAAACCTCAAAACTACAAAAATAGAGTGACAAGCAGCCAGGCCAGCTGTATGGCAGGGAAAAATCCATAGCTGGCATTGCAAAATCTGGGCTCTGACATGAAGAATGCAGTGATTCTCCATGCAGCAGCAGAGTAATATCCATCAGGAGGCCAAGGAGCTGTCAGACACCCCTGCTCCCCCTGCCACGGCTCTGCAGCCTTCCTGGGGCTGGCAGTGAGTCACCAGCCATGAACCATAGCAGGGCTGATCCGCTGCCGAGGGCACCTG
>NW_008795560.1:97721-103412 GCF_000699145.1 Aptenodytes forsteri
TGCAGCCTTCCGGGGGCTGGCGGTGAGTCACCAGCCATGAACCATAGCAGGGCTGATCTGCCGCCGAGGGCACCTGGGGGGAGCGAGCGGGTCCTGTGCCAGCCTGGTCCCCCAGAGCCACCCTGCAGCTCTGGGGTGGCACGCCACCCCGCTCCCCAACCCTCCAGCATCTTGCAGGGTGGATCGACGAAGCTGTAGTTCCATCAGCCCCACGTCCTCCTCCTTGGACCAAGGCGTCCTGCCCACACAGGGATGATGTCTGCAGGAGAGAGAGGCAGACATAGGGTGCTGGAAGCCAGCAGGTCCCCTGGCATCCCTCAGAGCCTTAAGACCCAAAGACCCTCCACCACCAGAGCCCCTCTCACCACCTCCAGCACTCCCAAAACCTCCTGCAGGGAGCCTGAAAGACAGCATCCTTCCAGAGACGGGCGAGCCTCTCCCCCTCAGCCCGTGCCCTGTTAATCTCCAGCTGTAATTGCCTTCTGCTCTCACACCCTCACCAGTGCAGAGGTAGCTGGAGGCAGCCCTGCAACGGGAGCCAGGCACTCACCGAGAGCCTCAAACCAGCGGGCACTTCCACGTGCAAAGTAATAACAGTGACAATTCATCAGCAATTTATAGTTTTGGCTTGACATTTCCAGCTGTGTCATCACAGCGGGGCAGGGACCAAAGGGGCCCAAACCCAGCAGCCACTCTCTGTCCCCAGCTCTGGTGGAGAGGCAGAGCCCCAGGGCGGGTTTGCTGCCCCTGCTCCTGCTGGTGCCAGCCCCTCGCCTGTGTTTGCTACGGGATAAAAGTATCTGCAGGATCAACTGTCTCAGGGAAACAGCATCTCCCTTTATCCCGACCCCCTCATTGCACAGAGAGGCTGATTTCCAACTTGTCTCCTTGTATCATCACTAAACACTAATTTATAAGGCAGCGCTATTTTTGGAGGCCTCTGAGTTGCCAGGATTTTCAGTATGGGTGAAACTTTCGGCTGCTTGGCACCCATGGGGCAAGCAAAGAGCCCGGGCTGGCTGTGTCCCCCCAGCCCTCGCCGAGCCGCACTCAGCTCCGTCCCGGCACAGCTTCCGCCTGCGCGGCATCACCGTGCCCAAGGCTCCCGGCTCCATCCTGCCTGGCCAGGCCTAGTGGGGGTCAGGGACCACATGTCCTCCCTCTGTGGCCGTGGCCGTGGCCGCGGCTGTGGCCATACACAGTTATGTAAAGCAAAGTGCAGGGCAAGTGTCTGCACGAGCCTGTGCAGAGTCAAAGGCTCGGCTGCACTCTTGGTTACTCGCGTGGTTTGACCTGCAATATTGTAAGATTTAATTACAATGAAATTTGTGCTTCCATCTTCACCTGTTTCTCTCTTGGTGGAGACAGCAAGCAGTGAGCCTGTGCGGCCTGTGTGATCCTGGGTACGGTGACTAGTTGCTGTGGCTTTGTCTATACTAGTAAACTAAATGTGCCTGGGCTGACTCTCGCACCAAAGCCAGTTGGCAGGGGACAGACCAAGTCCTTCGCCATTAACCTCTCCTCTAACACCGCGCTGCCTGCCCTTCTGGCAGCATCCCTGCCCGCGGCGGCTCCTAGCCCTGCTGGGAATGGTCTGGAGAGGGCTGCCTGGCCTGCAGGAAGCCCTGGCCTGAGGCGCTCCAGCAGATTAACGATGATCCTGGGAATGGCCCTTGGCTTTTTTGAATTTGATTTTGGGGATGTGTCCTGGCTGTTGGAGGGCAGTGAAACAACATGGGGCAGAGACAGAGCGGAGGGAGGGGATGCAGCTCACAGGAGATTGCGAGTTGCTATAAGATGGAGGCAATGCATGTCCTCGGGGCATGTGGAAACCCTTCAGACAGTAAATCATTGCTCTGAAGTGCCTGACCTTACACTGCAGCATCTCCCTGCTCCCTCTCCAGAGGTTCCCCATCTATGTAAAAAATAGCCACCGCTGCGTTACGACTCTCCAAGTTTTCTCATGTTTCTGGTTACAGCTTCGGAGCCCAACCGCAAGCCAAGGTCTCCAGCAAGTTCAGCGAATGTTCATTAATCTTTCCTGGCTTAGGCACCCAGTGGGCTCGGTAAAACTCCAAGCCAGAAAAGTTTCAGGCTGTCAGAGCCGTGGGCTGTCGCCCGGCAATACACCAAGAGCCTGTCCCGTGCCCGTCGCAGACGGATGGCAACGCAGTCACCTTACTGCAGGGGGCTGGATGCTGCGGGGGCATCCAAGGGCTCCAGAGTCTGAAAGAGTTTGGTTAAATAATTTCCAGCATGGAGCAGGGGTCTGAAAGAGGTTGGTTAAATAATTTCCAGCATGGAGCAGGCTGATATCCCCCCTTCAACAGCACCTACAGACACCCTGTGGCTCTGGGAGGAAGATGGGGGTTGTAGGGATGGGACACCTAGAGCTCGTGGTCCCCACTCCCCTCCTGCTCGGAGGATGCTGCCATCATGGCTTGGCTCTCCCTCCCCACCACCCCGTGGGCTGGCTCCAGGGAGAGGCAAGGCTGCGCAGGGACAGCCAATGGCACGGGAACGGGGACAGCGGATGGCACGGGAAGGAAAAGCCCAAACCCCTCCAGCCGCAGCAACCCCCTCCCAGAGCTCACGGGAGGCCGGGGGGGACGACAAACACACCAGTAAGCGCAAAAACCACCAGGAAAAAAGAGTAAGTTAAGGAAAGCCCAAACATCTTTGCCACTGAGAAATGCAAGAGCAGGCTTTTGCATCTGCCCTAATTTAGCTCTTTCCCTCTGGAAAGGACTATTTGGGAAATGCTTTGTGTTCGTGTTGCCGGCATTAATCAGCCCCCATCAGCAGCCGGCTCCACGGATCCCCCTGTGCTTGCAGGTGCACCAGTGCTCGCCCCGCTCTATCCCACCCTCCCACGTGGCAGGTACCCAGTGGCTCCGGCCTTTCACAATGGATGTCCAAGGGGCTGAAAAGTGCTTGAAGATTTTTCTTTTAATTAAAGGAGCTCTGCAGACATGCTATATTCATATATATTTTCCCCTATTTTTTTAATTTATTGCTACATCAGCTATTAAAAAAAAAAAAGGCAGAAAGAAGAAAGGAAGGGAGCTGCCACAAGCTGAGCGCCTTTCAGGATGACTCACTGCAGTACTAAAATGGCTGCTGGCTTCAGACTCACCCTGCCTCTGCGATTTGCTTCCAGACTGCAGAAGAGACCACGGCAAGAGGTTTTGCCCCCCATCCTCGCGTGGAGGATTTGCCATGTGGTTATCGACATAATCCCCCCCAGGCTTTGGTGGGAGGGGACCTTCCTTCCCCAAGAGAGGAAGATGGGGGGAGACATGAAAGGAAGAGATGGCGGGGCATTTTCAGCTGACCTGATTTTCTGCCTGTTCCCATCTCCACAACACTGCCAGTTAGTTCAGGAGTCATGGCGGAGGCGCAGGGCTGGCCCGTGCCATGGGGAGCTGCGCCCTCCCAGCGCGGCTGCAAACCCGGCTGCACCGAGTAAGGGCCCTTGCACCTCAATTTGCTGGGAAAGAGCCTTAAAATGGGAGTCTCCCTTTCCTGCCACGGCTTGCAGGTGTGAGCGCTAAGTCAGGCCAACAAGCTCTGGTTGGCTAATGGGGGAGTCAGGCCTTTTGCATCTGAGCTTGTGCAGCAAAGGGAAAATTCACCCCGGGTACCGTTGATGCTGCAGCCAAGTCCCCTCTGAAGGATGCTGTGATGCCAGCACAAGCCTAAATGGGGCATCTGCAGCCTGGGAGGTGAACTTTGCTCTCCTGCAGCTGCTTCCAGCCAGGGCTTTGAGCTGCAGCAGGAAGCACAGAGGTGTCTCCCCTCCCTGTCTCCCCAGCCCCTTCTCAGGGTGACCCCTCCAGCCTGGGGGCATTATGGGCAGAGCCCCGGCAGGTCCCTGCCTCGCTTCCCGCTCACGCTTCAGCTCCTCCGCATGGCCCAGGGGACACTCAGCAAACCTCCCGGTCCTGGGAGAGCTGGTTTTTGGGGGGACAGGGCTCAGGTCTACCCTGTGGTGGTGCATAAATAAGACTCTAGTGCAGAGACAAAGTGCCAGATGAAGCGGGCACCCTCACAGCGCCTGCACGGGCCCCAAGGCACGTCTCCTTCCCTGAAAAATGGCTGGCTGAGAAATATTTTCAGAAGGGAAAAGAAAATTCACCCCAGTCAGAGGATGCCAGTGACAGGCGGAGAAAACCCCATGCGGGAGCCAGCCCTCCTCCCACCCTGTGGGCTGCACCCTGCTGGGGCTCAGCACCCGCTGTGAGCTGGGCTGAAGGCATCTGCTGCACGCGCCCAGAGCAGACAAAGCTGGGCATCTTTATCTTGCAGCTTCCAGGGATGCTCAGCCATCCCTAATTGCCATAAAAATAAATGCTTTTTGCTTCATATCATAGAACAGAGGAATTTCCCTCCGGTTTGGTTGGTTTTTTTTCTCCTCGGTTTGTTTTTTTTCCTTTTCTGAGGCCTCCCTCAAAGTCGTCCCTTCCCCCTCCCTCCGCTGCCTCCTTCCCATGTAAACAAGCACACGGCACACACAGTCTGACACATCACACACATGGAAACACACTGATGGCCCCGCAGCAGCGAGCGCTGCCTGGCGCGGGGACGGGGCTGGCAGCACACCCGGCCGTGGGAGGCGGGCTTGTGGGCAGGGGGAAGGATGCTTGCCACCAAAAAGAGCTCTCAGCCGGCCGCGTGCAAGCCCAGAGAAGGGTGAGCGCCCGCAGGCTCCAGCCCCTTGGGCTGGAATCAGCAAGCCGAGGGATCCGATGCAGAGGGTGGTGTGAAGTCTCACCCCGTGCGAGCCGCCTGTCTGACGCAGCTGCTCTATGCCAGCTGCCAGAGCAATGAGGCATCACTGCGTGGACATGCAGCCCCGGCCGTCACCCCGGGAAGGTCTCATATCCTCTCTTTCCCATCTCTCTGCTCCAGCAGCTGACTTCTGGGGGAGTTGGTATGCTTGCAGCTGTCCCTGGGCCGTGCAGGGATGGCCCCGGGTGGCGGCGGCAGCTCGCTGACCTTAAACGCAGTGTTGTGCCATGCCTGGGACTCTCTGCCTTCACCCACCTCCCAACACGCCTTTAAAGAGACAGTGGGAAGCTCAGCGAGCCAAGGGGGCTCTTTCCCAGGGGGCTGCCCTGGTGCCTTACGCACCCCCTGTCCCAAGAAGAAGATGGAGCTGGAACACATGGAGGGCGACGGCGAGGGCAGAGGTGCAACATCTGCCCAGCACAGGGCGGCACCGCTGCTGGGGCCCTGCTCGGCCTGAACACCCGCAGCACGGAACAGCATGCTGCACCCCACGTAGCTCTGGGGGCTCAGCCCCCCAAGGGCAGCGCTCGCCACTTGGGCGGCTTTGCAAAGAGCTGGGGTAGGCCAGGGCCGGATGAGGCCCCCACCGCGGCTCCCACCAGCCGTCCCACAGGCCACCCCGGCTGCTAAGGGCGCTTCCAGCAGGTAAGGCGATCGGGGCAGGTGTACCCACGCCTGGCCCAGGTTTCCCGTCCCACTGCCGGCCCCTTCACAGGGGAAAACGCCTGCCTCGCACCAGAGCTGGAGCTGTGCCGACCCACCAGCCGGTTTCGCCAAAATCAGGTCCCCCGTCTTGTGGTCCCGGTGGGCTTCCACGGGGAACGGGGAGGGCTCCACCCCAGGCATCCCCAGCCCTCTCCCCTGCACAGAGCTCAGGGGCCACCCCAGGGTCCGGGGCGG
>NW_008795560.1:103934-116174 GCF_000699145.1 Aptenodytes forsteri
TGCAGGGATCATCACCCTGGGGCGCGGCAGGCACCCGGGGCACCGGCATCCCGGGGTGAGAGGGCAACCGGAGCAGCGGCATGCGGGGGTGAGCAGGGATGGGGGCAGCGGCACACCGGGATGAGCGGGGAACCGCCGTGCCAGCACCCACATCCCGGGATGCTGCTGGGGCACGGGGCACAGGGATACTCCTCCCCGTCCCTCTGCAGGCGGGTGTAGGAGAGTCCCTCTCCCCGAAGCCTTCCCCCCACGGGGGCTGCATCTCCTCCACCCCAGGGAACAGGGCAGGGTGCGGGGGTCCCCTCCGGAGAGCTGTGCACCCACTGCGTGGGACCTGGGAGCGGAGGCTGGCACAGGGCAGGGCATCATCTGCAGCAGGCGCTGGGCTGCCCGCTCGCAGTAGAAAGCCGAGCTATTGGTAATCACCCCCTTCTGCACCCCGAAGCGAGCAGGGAGTGTCCCCCCCGTCATCTGCATCCCCAGCCCTAGGCATTTCGGTGGCCTCTCAGTGTACAGCAGCAGCTTATGCTCTGCCTGCAGGGAGCAGCCAGAAGTGGGAATCCCCCTTCCCTGCTCCCCCCTGCCCGCCTGGCAAACCCCCCCACCGCCAAAGGGCGGGCTTGGTCCTGAGCATCTTCAGGCCGATGGGTACAGGGACGCTCAGCGATGGGGACGGGTCTCTGCAGGGGCACTGATGGGTGACCAGAAAGCAGGCGTCTCCCCAGTCCTGCCCCAGCACACGGCTGATGGGGACACCATCCTGCAGGAGCTGGGGGGTCAGCCAGCCCCACTCGCCCCCTCAGGTACTCAGCGGGGGACCCCCAGCACTACCCCAGCCCCATGGGCATCCCGCGCAGGACTTCTCCAGCAGTTTGCAGCCACCAGCCCTGCACACCTGGGACGTGCAGGGTCGCAAGCCCGGGGTGACAGGGCGTTTGGGACTGGGCTACAGGCAAAGGATAAGGGTTTCCTCCTTCGCTACGCATTTCTAATGGCTCCTTTGAGACAAGCCACACGACTCCCCGCTGGGAAGCCTCGCTGAGCTGTAAGTACAGGGCTTTTTATTTGGACTGTTAATCTAAATCCATTGTACCTGGTTGGAAAAGCCCCTGTGTGCAATACTCCCTGCACTTTCTGCATCCTCACTTGAATGTCTATTAGCATCTTCCTTCCCACTCCCTTGGGTCCCCTCTGCCAGTTAGAATAAATATACATAACTTCCATTTGAAAGCCTTTAAGAAAAAAAATACGTTGTCAAGGGAAACTCTTCTAGCATTTCTTACAGATATGCTTGATCTGTTTTTATATTTTTTTACTGTCATAAATGCATATATCAGAGATTTTTTTCTCCACAAGATACATATTCATTTGAACGCCCAACATCCAGCTCACACTGGCCTTGTGTAATTCTGATGGTTGTCTCCTTAAAATAGCTTACAATATATTTCAAAATTTACCAGAAAGAGACTGGCTTTATCTGTTCTATTTTACCAATCATTTATGGAAATTTTGCTCCAACTAAAGGAAAATTTTGCAAATTCACATTATTCCAGACAGACACATTTGTATTCTCTGTCCGTTGCGCTTTAAATAAAAAAAACACCCAACCTTCCTAAGTAAGCTTCTGTTTCCCAGCAGATACCCCTGCAAATGTGAGACAGGCGCATGCTTTAATGATCCAACAGGGGAGATCACACCAGGTCTTAGTTCAAACCTCAGTTTTGTTCTAAAGCTGAGCTTAGCTAGTCGTGAAACAAGTAGGCAAAAGAGTTATAAAACTATTAATTGCTGCTTTAGATTCCTAGATGAAAGCTGTATGTGGGCAGAAATAATTTGCTCTATTCAGAAGCGAACATCAGAAAGGAGCATCTCAGACAGTTCGAGACCCTTCTCCTCGCTCTGCTGCCTGCACAGGAGGGAGGGAGGGAGGGAGGGATTTCCCTGAGGTACAAAGGCTTGCAGGGTCCTGACACCCACTTTTTTTTTTCTGCGCTGGGAGAGAGGTGGGAGCCGGCTCCCTCCTGGCCCTTAGGGTTTGGCACGTCTCACCCAGAGCCGCAGCCGCACAGCATGGCCATGTGCTGGGGATGGTCCTGCTGAGCTGGAGCATCGCTTTAGGCTTATCCTGCTGTCCCAGCGCAGCCCCCGGTAGCCACCCGGGCTGCCCCGTGCCCCAGCCCAGCCCCAAAACCACCTTTCCTTTGATTTTGGTGACATTTGGCCTGGTCTCCTGGAGCGGCTGCTGTATAAGGGCGGGTGCGAGATAAGCTGAATCCCACAGACCCACCCCCACGGGCCCCGTGTGTGTTTGTAGCCTGAATGCATGAGCATCCTTCTGGAAGGAACCTGGATTAGTCATCCCCACCCCACAGATGGGCTGTCTCATGTCTTCCCTGGAAAAGCTAATCTGTCACAGAAATTCCAATTTATTCCTGAAAAGGAGTGTTTACACCCCTTTTTCTCCCTTGCTTTTGTCTTAAGCATTAAAAAAGTTGATCCTTCTTTTTTTTTCCCCTCCCCTTTGAAAGGCAAGACAATGAGTCTATTAAGCTCTGAGGCTTATCACAAGCCGGTGCCTCCTCCAGACATGGTGTAATGGGAACCGCTGGCTTTGTGGTGCAAAGCCTGTGTCTTTAAGGAGCCCTGGCTCTGAGATGCAGTGGAGTTAGCAGATGCCTTTGCCAGGCTATTTCGCACAAATCTGGCATTTGCTGCACCCACAGCCCTGCTCAGCTTAAAAACATACCTCTGGGGTTTATTTCTAACCATTACTCCACTACCTGTTCCTCTCCAGCTCTGCTCTGACCTCCAGATTTAGATGTGAAAATGTCCCCCAGGTCCCTCCCGGTCTGACAAACCTTTTATGGTGCATTTCTCAGACACTGGAAAACATGCAGAGCCCTTCCCCTGCTTTGATGTCTGCCTCATAAACCCCCCGAGTTGTCCAGTGAGCGATGCGGGGCTGGGGTGCAATAGGGTCTGCAGGGGAACTGGGATTCCCTGGGGCAGGGGGGAGACCCGCCTCGTGTCACTGACCTGGCCTTGGCCCTCGGTGGCTGCTGTTGGACCGGACTGTCCTGTGCGGGGTCTGGTGGCACCTCGGCATCATGGCAGGGGCTGCTGCAGCCTTCTCCCTCATCTCCCGCTGCCTGTCCGTGGCCTCTGTCCCTGCGTCACCTAAAAGTTTGAAAACTTCAGCGGGCGACACAAGACAGAGAAGGTGAGGGATTTTTCTAATAAGCAGCTGGCTGATTAAAACCAGGGAGGGAAGCCTTTGAGATGAGAGACAGGCTAGTCTGGAGGTCACAAATGCCTCGGTGACCGCTGCGGCAAAAGCATCAGCGGCTGCAGAAGTCGTGTTGGTACCAGCAGCGACCCTGGAAGTGTGAGCAGAGCTCAGGAGCAAGTCACGCCTAATAGCGGGATTTTTTCCAAAGTAGCTGATGCACGGGGAAAAATGTAATTCCTCAACCAAGAGAGCAAATGCAGTGTCCCTCCTGAGGACACCCGACGCTCCCGTGCCAGGAGCGGGGGAACCGCGTGGGTACGGGGCTGCTCCACACGTCCCCAGGCGTTTTGATGAATAAGGTAGGTGGAGAAGTCTGATTTCAAGGTGACACAGGAAGATCGCAAACCTTTTTATTTGCCTTTTAATTCTAAGCTTCTGGTCAAGACGGGTGAATGCGTTTGAAGGTGTGGGAATGCTTCTCTTTGTTAGATGCTTTAACTGCTTCTCATTAGAAAATGGAATTTCTGCCGGATGGAAAAGCCCAGCTCCCCGAGACTTCTAAAATCCTGAAACACAACAGAAATCAAAACTTTGATTTTTATTTCCCTCCCAACTTACAGGTTTTTAATTCAGAGTCATCAGTGATTCTGAATCATGTTTTTGTTATGTTTCAACATTATAAAAATAATATTAATATTTTACATGACAGAACACACAAGAGGAAACAAAGCAGGCAGATGAATTGTTTTGACACTTTTTCCACTGAAATTCTCCCTAAAACTGACACCTTCTGTGAAAACACTTTGATTTTGGCAAAACTGCCTTTGCTGCTTGGAAGATTGCACCATCTAAGGACTTTTTGACTGGGTCTAATTAGCAACGTAGTAGTCGGGCTACAAAGCTCTTTGGCAGAATCACTGCGGCAGTGATTTGATGAGCACAGGGCAGCGTGAGATCTGTTTCTTCCACAGGGAAAAATTTATCCCCCCCTCTTTGGGGGATAAATCCTCTCTTCAGTGGCTAATTACCTGTTTGAACAAGGAAAGCCCCATGGATGAGGTGCCGGCGGTGCAGTAAACTGCCTTCCTTAGGCCATTAGCAAAGGGAGAAACTTTAAGAAGTTAAAAAAAAGCAAGGAGAAGTTTGACCTGGAAAAATCATTGGCTTTTTTTTTTTCTTCCCCTTCCATACCACCAAAGAACAACTTTCCAAAGCTGTTTCTCTCCCCTCCCTTCTCCCTGGTCCTCACTTTTCAAAATGCAAACATCCCTCCTCACTCCCCAGGGTGCTTCTGGCCCTCTCCCCGCCGGGAGCACCCGGAGCAGGGGGAGCCCTGCATCCCCTCCAGCCCCGCTGTGTCTCGCCCGCAGGTGGAACCAGCTCCCGCTCTGCTGATCATGGTCAACAAGACCTTAAATTACTGGGATCCCGGTTTTGAGGAGGACGTTATCAACATCAACGTGGGGGGTCTGAGAAGGCGGCTCAGCTCCAGCGCCCTCTCCAAGTTCCCCAACACCCGCCTGGGACGCCTGCTCTCCTGCGACTCAGAGGAGTCCATCCTGCAGCTCTGCGATGACTACGACGTGAGCGCCAGGGAGTTCTACTTCGACCGAAACCCCGGCTTCTTCCTTTACGTGCTCCACTTCTACCAGACGGGGAAGCTGCACGTCATGGAAGAGCTGTGCGTCTTCTCCTTCTGCCAGGAGATCGAGTACTGGGGCATCAACGAGTTCTTCCTGGACTCCTGCTGCAGCTACCGCTACCACGAGCGCAAGCTGGAGAGCCGGCACCACAACTGGGATGAGGAGAGTGAGGTCAGCAGTGTGGACACGTCCCCCGATGAGATCTCTGACATCAACCACGACCTGCTGCGCTACAGCACGCTGTGCTGCGGCAACGTGCGCAAACGCCTCTGGCTCACCATGGAGAACCCCGGCTACTCCATTCCCAGCAAACTCTTCAGCTTCGTGTCCATCAGCGTGGTGCTGGTTTCCATAGCCACCATGTGCATCCACAGCATGCCCGAGTACCAGGATGTGGATGAGAATGGCAACGTGCTCGATGAACCCATCCTGCACAAGCTGGAGTATTTCTGCATCTCCTGGTTCACCTTTGAAGTGTCTTCCCGCCTCCTGCTCTCCCCCAACCCCAGGAAGTTCTTCAAGCACCCACTGAACCTGATTGACATTGTCTCGGTGCTGCCCTTCTATTTCACCCTCTTGGTGGATGTGACCATGGGCAGTGACTCGGAGCTGGGCAACCTAGGCAAGGTCGTGCAGGTGTTTCGGCTCATGAGGATATTCCGGGTGCTGAAGCTGGCTCGGCACTCCACCGGACTGAGGTCGCTGGGGGCCACCTTGAAGGTAAACTGGCTCTCTGTCTCCTTATCTACTCCTATAGTCTATGGGTAAGGAGACCTCTGGTATGGCTGGGGGATGTGAACATTCCCATTCCCAGCGAGCTACCAGCTCTGGGTAGTGTCTGGCAAGCGTGCTTGGGGTGGTGGGCTGGGCTGTTGGTTTGTGTGTCTGCTAAAGCAACTAAGTGTGAGGAGCACTGCATGAATCCTCTTTGTACACACACTCGGAGCAAACAGCAATTCACCCCATTGCTTGTAGACTTTGCTTCAGGCAGAACTGGTGCTTCCAGGGACTCAGCCACCCCTTCCCCACCATGGTGTGCAAGCCCCATTGCACAGTGTTGGAACAGACTCAGCCATGCATGGGTGGATGGTGATGTCCCACCAGAAGTGGGTCAGTGCCTAGCCAGGCTGCGAGCGACCTGCTGAGCAGGAACCAGGCCAGCCAGCAGCTGCTGGGTATACCAGCACCAGCGCGTGTGGCTCGGAGCTGCTCCTGTCCCCAGTCTGGGAGAAGGAGGAACCTCCTAAGGGCAGGCTGCCAGCTGGCCGGAGCCAGCGTCCAACCCTTGGTGTCTGCCCATCTAGGGAGACATAGAGATCCTGGTCCAGCTGGGCTGACACTTGGATGCTCCAGGGTATGACGAGGTTGGGACTGGCACATGGTTAACCACGGGTGGCGCAGAGCAGCAATAGAAAAGCAGAAGGTTAGCTGCAGGGCCTGGGACAACCAGCCCAAGGCAGGGTGCGTGTCCCCAGCAGGGCCTGGGCTACCAGCAGCTGCCCCTCAGTGTGCTGGAGAGGCTCAGGGAAAGCACGACATGCAGGGCTGGGGGAAGCTGGCCCCAGGACCATGCGGTCCTCAGGAGGAAGAGCTGTATGAGGAGATGCTGAGACAGTGAAGGACCAGGGTCCAGGTGTGCTGGGAGGTGACACCCCTGCAGGTTTGGTGAGAGGAGGTCCTCATCCTCCATGGCATGCCCCAAGGCTGCGTCTCTCCAGACCCCCTCTGCAGCATCCCCAGCCTCCTTAGACAGACCAAGATCAGCTGTGACAAGAGTCAAAGCATGAAGCTATCATGAAATCCTCACCAGCCCGGCGCTGCGGCCCAGGCCTCCATCGCTGCAGCTCGGCAGCGCAGCATGGACCAGCCACGGTGCCCTGTGCAGCTCTCAGCTCTCCCCCACCATCCCTCCCTCCTCCATCCCTCCCTCCTCCATCCCCCTCGTGCTGAGGGCCACGTGCCCGAATCTGGGGAGGGTAAAACTGTCCCCTCACCTCCTGCACTTACACAGAAAATCCAGCCTGATGCAGAGGCCAATTAAACTCAGCCTTTAATTGTCTCTGATTCTTGGCGACCACATCAAGAGAAATCCTAAAGCCAATCCTCGAGCCTGCCAAGACGCAGAGCGACACACGTTCCCGATGCCCCGCCACACACAGGGCTTGTGCTGGGCACAGGGAGGGGGTCGCCAGGGCAAGCATCTCCCCTCCTCGTGGGACCGCCTCTGGTCCCCACATTTAAACCAGAAGACTGGTTTTC
Organism: Aptenodytes forsteri; assembly: GCF_000699145.1. Lineage (NCBI taxonomy): Eukaryota > Metazoa > Chordata > Aves > Sphenisciformes > Spheniscidae > Aptenodytes > Aptenodytes forsteri. The sequence goes on from NW_008795560.1 coordinate 111,066, forward strand.
AAGCACTGCTCATGAAATATCCCTGTACTTTTTCCTCCTTCAAACAAAGGCTATGCCAAACAAATGGCCGAGGAAAGCAATCTTCATAACAGAGCTTGAAATTCAACCAAAGGGGTGCTCTCCTCCCACTCAGCGCCTGGCAGGGGCCAGAGCCGCAGCTCCTGGTGCTGGTCCCACTGAAGGGCCGTCGCAGGGATGAAGCGGGCACGCCTGCGGCTGGGGACACCCCGTTTCTCACTGCTGCAGCTGTGGCAGGGCTGGCATGGGATGTCCTGGCATCGGCAGGACTTGGCTGCCAGGGTTGGACCCATTCCCGTGGGTGAGCCATGGGAAAAAGCAACCCTCGAGCATGGCTGGGGACGAGGATAGCCGGTAGGAAAGGTCTTCTGCCAACTTCTGCTGTGAAGCAGGACCAGCCCAGCCCAGCACTAATCCTGCAAATCCCACAGAGCATCAGAAAAAATGGGGGGAAAAAATTCCTGGCATCCTCAAAGCCTGCTGAAAACGGGGCCCAGGGAGGATTATTTGAAATTAAGATGCCTGAAGTCCTACCTGCATCATACATACTTCTGAACACTCACCTTGAAAGAGCAATTAGCAAGTGACAGACCCATGTAACACTGCCTGCAAAATTTAAATAAAATTGTACATGTGGGAAGGGCTCCCTGAACCCTTTCTGTGTTCCATTTAAGTGTGAACAACACGTTGCAGTAGAGCAGGGACTGATGGACTCATCTGCATGTTATTAAGCAGCAGACGAGATCCAGGGAGCCAGCAACGTCCCGGCTCCGGCCTCTGCCGAGCCGCTGATTTACCGAGTGACGTGTTGGAAGGTGCCGCTTCCCGGGGACTCCGGAGCCAGCTGTAAATGGGGATGAGTGAAGACACAAATCTGACGCAGCAGCTTGGCGTTGTGATTTACTGGGCACATAAATTACAACGTCTTGTTAATCATAATTTACTTCCTATTGCAAGAGCATAAAGCAGCAGCAGAGGAGTAAAGGACAGCCAGGAAGCAGGAGCGATGGCTCTGGCAAGCCGAGTAATTGTTCCCCTGCCACGAAAGTGCTAGCAGAGGGATTTCTGTCATTTGTGCATCATAACCTCTGAACCGTCTTCAGATTGCTTGGGGCCTGATCCAGGGTCTATTTAATTTGAGGAGAGGCTTCCCACACGTCTCTGCTCTTCCTCCCTGCTGTGCACAACATCCATTACCATTATTGCAGCTTCCCAGGTGCGGGTTTGGTGCCTGTCTCCCACTGGCAGTCAATAGGTGTTAGGCACTGAGTAATTTAGGCATCTGCAGGGATCTACAGGAGTTGCTGTCTGTCCCCTTAGGGGCCTAAATACACAAATAGGTTGGAAGAGCCGGAGCTTCACGTCCCCAGACAGCAGATGCATCACGCTGCTGTTGCTACCACGGGCCATCTCCATGCTCGGTCCCCATGCTGGTATCTCCAGCCAGGCTCAAACTGGGCTCTTCCATTTCATTTGTCTTCTGTACGGCCCATGCCTGCCCCAAGGGCAGGCAGACCTCCTGCCAAGGCAGGAGCCCAAAGAGACTGCTACTGGGGTGGCTGTTTCCCTGGAGCTTTTTATTATCCAGCATCGCCTCCCCCAAGGGTGGCTGCTTGCTAAGACTGCATCCCACCCAAACCCCGGCTAAGACTGCATTCCACCCAAACCCCAGCTAAGACTGCATTCCACCCAAACCATGGCTAAAACTGCATCCCCACCCGAACCACGGCTAAGACTGCATCCCCCACCCAAACCCCAGCTGCGGCTGCCTGCCCCTGGATCAAGGAGTGAACCACACGTTTTGAGGATAAAGGGCTGCAAATAGGTGGCAGCCAGTGCCTGAGGATCAGCTGGGAGATTCCTGCAGCCTCCCCTGTGCTGCAAGCCCTGACCCTGCTTGTAAATTAAAGTACAGGCTATTGAGCTGCCTGACTTCCCCCTCGCCTTCACCCTCCAACACATCCCAGGGCCATAACTGATACTCTTTAAAAATGTATAAGGTTATTCAGCTCTCCTGCTCCCCAGCTGGGACCTACAGACGTGCTGTGAAGCTCCAGCCAGGAGCAAGCCTTTGATGGCCAAGTGATACATCCTTGAAACTCGGTGACTCTGAGCTGTTTGTCCTTCCCAAGGAGCTCCCTTGGAGCTGCTATAGGGCATTTGCAGCCACAGGCGACGGTGGAGGAGGAGGAGATTATTTCCCCTCGGTATTACTGGCATTAACTGAGCAGCTTTTGCCAGCAGTCTAAGCAAAGTCTTCTCGCTCCCTGCCATGAATCCACCTCCTTTATGTCTCGTCTTGACCATGGAAACTCTTTTCCTACATCTTCTGCTGTTTGCTTTGCTCAAACGTTGTTTCGTTTAGTCGTTATGTGGTCTCCAATAAAGCATTCTCTGGCTGTCAGGAGACTGGGACCCCCCCTCCATGATCAGAACTCTGCTTTCCTTTCCCCAAAAGATGAAGAGCAAGGTGGCAGATCAGTGAGCAGAAACATCCAAGAAATTCACTTCTGACAATCAAAAAGTGAGTGGACTAGCCATGCTGTGAGGACGGCAGTGGCTTTGGCACTGGTGGGCGGTTAGCCTGGCCCTGCCAGAAAACGGGGGGTCTGCGGTCCCCTCCCAGTCTGCGAGGCTTTAAGAGCAGGCTGTGCTGGGGGTCCCCGTCCCCGCTGCGTGCAGGGCTCTTGGCTCGCGCCTCACCGGCTGCAGGGCAGGGGTGGGAGCTGGGTGCTAGATTTGACCTACATGCCAATGCTGGCTCATGGCAGTTTGCTTGGTCCCAGCTTGTCCTCTGGCGGTCTCCTTCCTGGCATCACTTGCTGCCTTGTCCCCTTACTGCCCGCTGCCTTTTCCCACCCCAGGTTTTTGGCACGGGTTTATATTTTGCTCAAAAATTAAGAATATCCAGAGAAAGATTGCAACAAAAATGTTTTAGTTTGAAATCAGAGAAATGATGGCTTCTTCAAGGAGCATTGCACACCACTGCTGTCAATCTGTCCCCCTGGGTCCTGTGCACCCACCTGGGAGGTTGGGTGTCCCATGGCCCTGTTCCCACCGGGGCTCCCAGACCCCTCGGGGTGGGGCTTGGCAAACTGGGGGGTGCAGCACCCCATGGGGGTGGGTGCTGAGACCAGCCCACACTGACATTGGATGGATCCCTGGACTGACCTGATGACCAGGGCTGCTTGGATTCATGTCAGCTCGGAGGTTCACTTTGAGTCTCCCATAGAGAAGCAGCAAAACCTGAAGGGAAATGTAATTATCTCAGAAACAGTAGTTTCTGCAAGAAAACTCTCCCCCTGGAACAAGCCCCTCTGCCCTCGGGCAGTCCTGCAGACGCTGCCAGAGACCCCTCGCTGGGTTCGCTGAGTGCTGCACAGGTGCCAATGGCCGACCCCTAACCTGTCACCCAGCCCTGGGGCTGGGGCACTGAGCCAGGAGAAATTTGCTGCCGGGCTGGATCCCAAGCCGGATCAGCCAGAGTTTTGCCTCTAGTAGCCATGAAACCCCATTTCATTTGGTGGCTGGAACAGAGGGGGCAGGGCTGGCTGCCTCCACCCAGGTTTCTTTCTGCAACAAGGCAGTGCAGAGATCCTCTGGCTCCTGCACCCATGGGTGCTGGGGGAGGGATGGAGGGATGGGAGGCTGACCCTGGTGTGGGGTGCTGCAGGGCCACCGGAGCTGCCGCCCAGCCCAGCTGAGCAACAGCAGCAGCAGCCGTGCCGCAGCGAGCCCAGCCGGGAGTTGCCTTGTGTTGCTTTAGGATTGTTGGTGTCCTATAGCCAGCTCAAACACAGGTTAAAGTCATCGAGAACCTCAGGGTTCAAGTGTCCCCAGGAATGGGACCACAGGGGACAGAAACTGGGGCAGGGGGTAGTTTCTGCCTCCCCTGGAGCTGTGTCCCATGAGTGCAATATCCCTCCCTGGCGTGTAAGAGCAAAAGCCTCCTGAACTCTGCTAGCTGGAGCACCCCGCTCCCTCCTACCCAGGTGTGTAACGAAGGGTTAAATGGACCCTGGGACTGTAGATGGTGTTGGGGTATGGGAGGGAGCAGGTGAGTCCCTGGGGCTCTGGTTGTGGGGTCGCTGGCAGCCGGGGAGCCCAGGGATGAAGAGCTAGAGCTGAGCCTGCAGCAGAGGCGCACGTCCTCCCTGCGAGCACATCACCAGCGTCTCGGGAAAATACAAACCGCTTCACTTAGAGGCGGCCTATTAGGTGGTTTCTGGGGACCTGCCAAGGTAAAAGGGAAATGCGTCTAAATATTGTTAGCCAAGATCAGGTCGGAGCGAGTGCCCGAGGCAGGGGAGTAGCCTCTGCCTGGGAACCCTGGCTGGGAAGCACCGGTCCCCTTTCCCTCCCGGCGCTGCCTCCCCCTCGCAGGCTGGTGGAGGGCAGAGGGGCGGCTGTGGGTGCCAGGGCTGATTTCCCGGCTGCCCACTCGCTCTGGGTGTGGGTCACCCATGCACCCCCCGACCTGTCTCAGCCCAGCCCTGCAGTGGGACATCCCATGGCAGAGATTGATAGAGGCACCGAGGTCCCTGATGGAGGCGTGCGGGGAGTCTGCGTACAGGGCTGTGTTTGCTCTGCAGGATCCCAGTGTCCTGGCTGTAACAGGTGCGGTGGCCCCCGCTGACCACTGCTCTGCTTTGCCTTCCAGCACAGCTACCGGGAGGTGGGGATCCTGCTGCTCTACCTGGCTGTGGGGGTCTCCGTCTTCTCCGGCGTGGCCTACACCGCTGAGAAGGAGGAAGACGTTGGCTTTGACACCATCCCGGCGTGCTGGTGGTGGGGCACGGTCAGCATGACCACCGTGGGCTACGGCGACGTGGTACCCGTCACTGTGGCGGGCAAGCTGGCCGCCTCGGGCTGCATCCTGGGGGGCATCCTGGTCGTGGCGCTGCCCATCACCATCATCTTCAACAAGTTCTCCCACTTCTACCGCAAGCAGAAGGCGCTGGAGGCAGCTGTGAGGAACAGCGGGAAGAAAGACCCTGAGGATGTGGAGAGCACTTCCAGCCGTGACCGAGACTCGGAGGCTCTGAGTGAGACCTCCCTGGGCAGAGGCAGCCCCGACCGCCGCGGTCTTGC
>NW_008795560.1:116405-137314 GCF_000699145.1 Aptenodytes forsteri
CCCCCGACCGCCGTGGCGTGGTCTGAGGCACCCACCCCACACCCTGACCCCACCATGCCACGGCACCGGGGCACACGCGGGTCCTGCTTGCTCACCACGAGCACGGCACGGCTGTTGCCCCGGGACACAGCGGAGGAGCCAGGCTCTCCCCATCTCACACCGCGCCTGGCATCACCCCTGCCCTGCGAAGGACAGGAGGGGTTGGAGGAGATGCCCAGTGGGTGCTGGCTGCTTCCAGCCCCTGGGACGCAGCGGCCAGGTCCGCCTGGGCCGTGTCTCAGCCTTCACCAGTGACAGCCCTGCTCCCCCATGGCTGCAAAGGGAGGCTGCAGCCTTGGACATACCCCTGCCAGAAAGGGAGGGAGAAAAAAAAGAAATACAGGTGACCTCTGATCAGGCACTGCCCCGGCTGTGTGAAGGGGGATTTTCCTCTGCCCTGAGGTTTTGTGTTGTCCAGGGTGAGGTTAAAAAGCTTGAGGGTGAGGCAGCCCCTGACCAGGCTGGCTGCCCTTGCAGGTCCTGTGCTAGGTCGGCATCAACTCCAGCCCCAACCTCGTCCTACCCCTAGCTGGAAACAGCCTCGAAAGGCTCAGCTGCCCTGCTGGCCATGGGGGGAAGGGGGTTGGAAATGAGTCTCTGTGGGAGGAGATGTGGTGTGCAGCTCAGGGTGAGCCCCACTGTCTCCAGCCCCTGCAGTGGGACCGACTGGACCTCACCTTCCTTCCACTGCAGGTGGGGTTTAACTGATCTCCTGCGCTGCCACTGCCGGGACCCCCAGGCATCTGGGTCTGGGTGCTGTGCTGGGAGCGTGGTACAGCTGGGAGCACGGCACAGCCGGGAGCACTGCCCAGGCAGGGGGGACACCAGCCAGGGATGACCAGGCAAAAGGGCTGCTGCCCTCCGAGGCAGGAGCAGCCGGAGGGGATCAAGCTGGGGGAACCAAGGGGCCACTCCCCGTGGGGCTCTCCCCACCAAGCCCTTCACTCCATGGGGCTCCCATGCTGCGGGGCATTTGTTTCAGAGAAGTGGCTGGTCTCTGCGGCCGCTGGCACCCAGCCCCTGGGGCAGAGAGGAGGCAGAGTCCCTGCAAAGGGCTGTCAGGGAGCAGATACGGGGGGACGCTCCTGGGCATGGAGAAGCTGCCTCCGCCATTGCCGTATGTTTGTGATTTCCACTGCGGGAAGAGCTGCCAGGGAGCCCAGGGGCTGCAACAGCCCGTGATGGGGTGGAGGAGATGACCAAAGCCGGCCGGGTTCAGTACATGCCCTGGTCCCCCTCGCCACAAGCCCCAGCCCGGCTTCACTCTGCTGCCTCGTCCCTCCCTGCCTTGGGGCCAGGCAGGGGCAGGAGCGCTGTTAAGGAGGGGGGTCACACTGCCCCAGGCACCACCTCTGTCCCCGCAGGGAGCTGAGCTCCCCGGGTGCCAATGCACTCACCTTCCCTCTGCAGGGAGGGAACACCCCCCACGTCCACGGGAGAGCCAGGGCAGCGGGGACCTTGCACTGCTCCTCACCACCGCAGCCCCTGAGCACCGCACAGCCGGGCAGAGAGGTCCACCCGGAGTGCCGGGCCCCCTTCCCGCCTGGATCCCCCACCCAGCTGAGCACGTTTGGGGCTGCTCCCAGCACAGCATTAACTCCCTACAGAGTTTTTCCTTGACTCCCAGTTCTCTGTTTGGAAATCGTGCAGCTCCTTTGTGCAGAGGAATATACCCAGCAATGCCTGTTCCGAGCAGGGGAAATGTGCACCCTGCAATCACCTAATCAGCTCAAAAATATGTTGATGGCTGCAGGATGGCCCCAGGCACCTGGATCGTGGTGTTTGCCACTGGTTGTCCTGGCTGGCTTTGGGCACAGCCGCAGTTGCCGGTGCTGGCTCTGCCTGTAGCGATCTGCTGGTCACGGGGAAGAAAAGACAAACCAATACCTGTGTGGGTCCAGCCTTTCTGAACCCCAGTGGGACGCAGGGAGGGGTCCCCAGGGGACAGTGGTGTGGGATGGGAGGGTGCTCACGCTCCTGGTGTCATCGAGTCTTCCAGTATTGACGGTTTGTGGTCTGCTCTGTGCTCATTCTTACTGCGACCTGGGACCAGCGAGCTCCATCGTCTGCTCTGACCAGCTCCCACTGCACTGTTACTTGAATAAAGGAAGGATTTTCCCCTTCTCTCCATAAATATTCCAGTAGCAAAATGTATTAAAATGTGAAGACTAAATTACATGTATTAATTAAAAAGCATTATGCAAATAATTAAAAGAGCATGTAAATTAATTTTCTATCTATGCATGGGATGCATACTGTATATTTTATTAAAGACCTAAGCGACCCGCTTTGGAGGCTGGTTTTCTGTTTCGCGGCAGCTGGGCGTGCCTGTGCTCGTGCAGCGCATCGGCTGAGCTGGGGCCGGGTCAGTGGGTCGGTGCAAGCAGCCCCCGGGGAGCAGGAGCAGCTGGGCTGCTCCCAGAGCGACTGCAGGTCCCCGTGAGCCAGCTCCAGGCACCGGCTCCGAGCCCAGCAGAGCTCCCGTGTCATCCCTGCCCCGATGGTGGGTGACAGCCAGTCCTCGTGCCCGGACTGCTGGCGTCAGCCTAGCTGGAGCATTTTGGATAACCCATCGCCCAGGAGGCCCAATGAACCGGGTGTCCTCGGGGTGCGAGGGAATGGGTCGGAGCCGGCAGGCTCTGGGAAGAGCCGCACAGGGAGCCAGGTATTGCGGCTGGGAGGGAGGGAAGCACAGAGCAGCTTTCAGAGGCAGAGGAAAGGATCGCAATTAACGTTAAAAATGCAGGATGATTCCCAAAGCAAAGAGCTTGCCCCATCCAAGCATGGTTCGTTCCTCCATCCCATTTGTTTACACGCCCATGAAATGTGGGAAGCAGGCGGGGAGGAGCAGAAATCTGCAGAAATGCACAGGCTGCGATCAGCAACACCAAGGGACACGAGAGCCGCGCTGCCGGCGTAAGCAAACCCAGCGCTGGGAGCTGAGGAGCAGCAGCTGGATGTTATTTCCCCTAATAGCCACTCCTGTTTTAAGGAACTAATTTTAACCCCAGGCTTGTGGGCCATGTTTTTGGACTAAAAGTAGAAAAGGTTCCATTTTAAAAGAAAATACTTCCCTTATTCCACTCCTGTTTTAAGGAACTAATTTTAACCCCAGGCTTGTGGGCCATGTTTTGGACTAAAAGTAGAAAAGGTTCCAAGAAAATACAGTTTAGGTATTAGGTATTGTGGGCCATGTTTTTGGACTAAAAGTAGAAAAGGTTCCATTTTAAAAGAAAATACAGTTTAGGTAGCAACTATTAATTGCTTAACTTGGTTAAACAATGCCTTAGGCACACCTTTGCCAGCAGAAGGCTGGAGGATGTATGTGCGTGTTCCGCACTGGCTTCCCAGCCATTTTGCTCACAGCTGTGGCTGTTAGCAAGGGCGGGGGGGAGGGGCTGGGAGGGATACAGCACTGTGGCCACACTGTGGCTCCGGACACCCGAGAGGAGCCGGTCCATCACACCGGCAGCTGCGTTCATCCCCCCTTCATCCCTGCTGCTTTCATTAGCTCCGAGTATTAAGGCAGGAGGGCTGAAGCCCACCCAGACAAATTCAGGCTAGCTTGTGCAGGCCAGCAGCTGCTCAAATACCACAGCTGTGTTTAAATCCCATCTCCTGGCATGGAGAATGTCCCCCTCAGCTTTAGTGGCCCTCATCACATCCAGCCTCCACTGCTTTCCTTGCTGCAAAGGCAAAGCTCAGACCGGCTTCCAGCACCCAGCCAGCAAACTGCCCGTGATATGGACTGCAGTCATCAGCAGATGAGAGCTATCACTAATTAAGCTATGTTATCACAGGCTGCCTCTGGCCAACACTGCTTGTAGACTTAGAAAAGTTCAGTAGCCCCTTGGGAGGTTTAGAAGAGCCCTAAAGATAGCACGACACAGCACCAGGCTGCCTAAGGAAATACCTTTACACTTGCAGAGGGTTTTAAGCCCCCAAGCAGAGGCTGAGCACGCAAGGAGCAGCATCCCCAGCCAAGCTGAGCAAGCTCAGTGCCAATTTTCTCTCCAGAGAAGAGGTGTCCCACCAGCATGTCTGGCTACTTCAAGGGGGTGGTTGCTCTTGGGAGCTGGCTCTCCTGTGTTTCAGGGGGTGTAGTTTGTGCTCTGATGCTGCTTGGGCTTTATCCTCCTTTACCCCGAAGGCAGCATAAAAGGCTGAGCTTGTTCCTGATGCTGTAAGTGGCCTCTGATGCTCTGAAATGAGGGGGGTGTCTCTAGGCTGCTTGTCTGCAGGGGACTGGCTCGGGGGGGGAAGACTTACTGCTGCTCTCCCTGCGTCAAGTGCATTCCTCCACTAGATGTGATAGGAGGGGAGGATTAAAAATAGAGTTTAATCTTTATTCCTTTGAGAGTTTTTCCATTAAAAAAAAAAATCCACATGCTGCTAATCTTTCCAAGGCAAAAGCTCCCCCAACTTGGGGGTTAAAAGCAAGGCAGGACCCTCCTGTGAGCCCCTCTGCCGTGCTGCAAACGACGGCTGCCCTCGGAGGGGGGCTGGTGTGTGAGAGCCCCAGGCTCGGGTTTGGGAAAGCCACAAACGATGTTTTCTTTTTTTAGCCTCCTGCTCTCTGTGAAGACATTAGGATTTGTATGGCTATGAGTAACTGCACTAGGAAAATCCTCCCACTGCTGTGCAGGCAGATCTAGCAGCGCTCGAGTTCTGCAGAGCGGGGAAGAACTGGGTGCAGGAAGGTGCCCAGCACCAGAGGAGTGGGTGATCGCAGCCCACGTTCGCGTTGGCAAGACACTTCTGTGCAGCGATGGGTTGCCAGGACTGGTGTAACTTACTATTTCTAAGGCAAGTAGGAAATTCATGTTCTTTTGCTAATCCCTAATCAGTTTTCCTGACAGTGACTGTTTTCATTGGGTACAGTGGGTAAATCAATTAAACACTTTATCAGGTTATTTCTACAAAATCTGCTCTCCACACTCACAGAATGATTGATGAAAGAGTGACTCTTGCCTCCAGGGAATGGTGATTAAGGAGTGACCTTATTAAGCTATTTCATGCAGCTGAGAATTAGACAACTCTGCTCAAAGAGACAAAGTAAACTTCATTACTTTTATTTAAAACTTCTTTGCCAACTTTCAGATCTGTGACGACCCTGAGTGTGGTCTGTGCACTTGGCTGGTTATTGGAAAACCGGGAGATTTTACAGGGCTTGATCTGTAGGAGGAAAGACTCCTCGCTGGCAGCGTTTCTGGGATCTATCCTGCTCGTAGGCTCCTACAGCCCTGCTGATCTTGGTTCAGGGCGTCAAAAATCAGAGCTAACTGCTGGAGTACATACGTGTTAAATCAGCGTTACTTGTAATTCCTGTATTCGCTGAACTATGTATAGAGACCAGTAAAGGCAAACAGTGCTGTAATTCAAATTTTTCAGCATAATTTTGTAAAAAAACCTTTCTCCTCGTAGTAAGAAAGCGCCAAGGTCTGCATATACTCATGGGTTCACTTTAGCCTTTATCTGAACCATAGCTATTAACATAGTTGTAGGAAATACATCAACTCAAGGCTTTCGTTCTAACCGTTTGAGATAGCTAAATGAATAGCCTTGAAGGTGTGGAATTAAGTTAACCAAATACGCCTAGACAGGTCACACAACTTCAGGAAATGAAAAACACAGGTCAGGCGTGCAGGGAAGCACAGCACCAGCGATGCACGTCCACGTCCAGACATCGAACCTGGTGAGAGCAGCAGAGGGGGAAAGCTGCCCTGTGCCTTCGTTTCAAGATCATCCCCTCTACGGTCAACGAGTGATGGTCCAGAGCTTGTGCGCCTCTCGGGGCTGAGGAAGGGCTGCCCTACAGCTCAGCCACCCGTTGATTGTGCAGAGGCAGGTCTGCAAGAGGCTATTCTGCTGCTGTGAGCACTCTGGATGGGATTCAGGGACTCTGGGCTCCCGCCGCTGTATTGATTTTAACAGCGACAACCTAGAGGGGAGCAGAACAGACTGTCCTTCGTAGATGGAATTTAATTGTTTTAAAGTTTTTAAACAAGTTGGCTGTCTTCCTGGACTCTTAAATTAAAGGGCAATTAAGTCACTTTCAGTCTGGAAAGAGCTGATGGGTGTTTCCTGGTTTGACTCTTTAAAGTTTTGCCAGGGTGATTAATGCAATGAAAAATTGTCAACTCTCAAGTCAGGGCTGTCAGCCAACACCCAAAGCATTTCTCTAAAGCACATGCTCAGACTCTTTTGGCCTGTGGACAGGAGGAAATGGGACAAAATGAGGATGTAGGAAAGAGTAGCTGGGCATAAAGGACACTGGCACAGCAACACCTGCACCTTGGTACTGAGAATTATTATGGGAGGAGGAGAAAAACTGCTGGTGCTATGGGCTTCGTGGAAAGTTGACTTTTCCCTCATGGGGGAGAAAAACCTGGCTAAACATCAGCCCCAGCTCGTGGCTACTTGTCAGTGTTGGTGTTAGTTATATGCAATTAACGTTTGTGCAGCAGGTGCACTGCTCCCAGCATGAAGGGAGCGCACGTGAACACTCCCCCGGTACGGCTGCAGTGCTGCTGCTGCACTGGGAGCACAGCCCTCCCTTCGTGCTGGGGCTCCACAATACCCTGGTAACGTTGCTGAGAATATGCAAGAGCTCCAGGCTTTCCCAGTTACTAGAAATGCCCGCAGTCCCCCTCCCTTTGATTTCCACGCTCTTTCCTAACATTTAAAAGCTCAAATCTATTTTGTTTCTTCCGGGATTGCTAACCAAAGCTGACTCCTGAATGAATTCTGTCTCTGCTTTCGTTAGTCATCCCTTCACGACAGATTTAGTAACTGCTTAGGGAAACTACGTAGAAGCCAACAGTTCTCCGTTGGAAGACAGCACCCACTCACTGTCAACTTCATCTTTTTCCGAGCTAGAAAGCTGAAAGTGCAGCAAGTCAGCCAGAATTAGGAGAATGAGCCTCTAGCCTCACCTGTTGTGTAGGAAGGTGGATAAATTGATACATACCTAGTCCCAAACCTGACTGCAGGCTCAGGAAAGTTGCTGCAGTGTGAAATAACAGAACAGAGATAGCAAGGATCGACAGCAGAGCTCACCCTCCCCATCTGCCGGAGCACCCCTTGGGGCAAACGAACCTCCTGCGCGACTGCAGCTCCAGGAAGGGCTGCCAACGCTCCTCGGTGTGCGGGGAAGCAGCCTGAACGTCCACCGCGCGTCCCTCTGAACTGCCGCAGAGCTGGCAGCACACGGACCTGCCCCTGAACTGAAGCAAATCTCTCCTTAAGGTGCAGAATTAATAACGCTTTAAGGCTAAAGAATTGCCTGTTCAAAAACGTATTTGACGTGTTTACTGCTTGTGTTTGTTAGAGCTTGTATGCTCCTCCAGAATTTTGCATAACGTTGGTTGACTAGAGGCACGTCATGTTAAAACTTGTCCTGATAAGCAATAACACACCAGAGTACTTTAACGCATAAATATGAGTCACAACACTGATGCTTTCAGGTAAGGACAGTTTATTTGCCCCTTTGAACAAATAAGGCAAGATATTTGAGAAAGATCAAACAAGATCTCCGGTATCAAACTCAGATGAATGCAATAAAAGTTACTATTTCATACATATACAAACTAATGACCCAACACTATTATATACAAACAGCCAGATCTTACAAAATAGCATTTCAAGTCAGCACTTTATGCCAGTGTTGCTAGTTTCTTTGTTACAAAAAAGTTAAAGCTACAAACTTCACATTTTTAAGTCTGACATGACTGACATCATCAGTATCTCTGGGTTTTAGAAGCAAAGATAATGGTTTGTCCAGAACACTTCCAGCAATGCAGATGGACCCGAGGAGCACACAAATGCAGCTTCAAAATTAAGCAAGCTTTTTGCTTAAAAACTTTGTCGGAACAGCTTTCCCTTATGGTATGAGCCTTAGTCTTAGCCTGGAGGACTCTGAGAAGTGAGCAGGTACTATGTTCCCAGACACTCCACAAAAGGGGCCAAAAAGGGAATTATTTTCTCTAACAGATTGAAAATCAGTGAAGGAGAAAATAATTCCTCTGCATTAGAGCTCCAAGTGCAAGAAACATCATCATGCCTCAGCCACTGCGAGCATTTAAGAAAGGTTCAAAGACAGTTAAGCCATTGGACCAGTTTTACTTATTTTGGTTCATTTGCTGTATTTTAAGACAATCACATCAGCAAAGCAGAGTATTTCAAGAGTGCTTACATTCAGTTACAGCAGTCACAGGTTGCATATTCCATAAATAGACACCACCCTGTGGTGTTTCACCTAAAACTTGGGTTTTCTAATGCCCTCCGATCACTAGAAAGTTACCTACACAGTGCAGAGGTAAAACTACTCCCAGCAGAATCTGCTTGATCCACGCCACATGCAAGCAGTGCACCGTTTACCACGTCACATATCCGTATGTCTATCGCACCAGAGGCAGTGGGCCAGATCCATCCAGATCCATCCGAGTGACTAATACAAGATCCAGCACTTGACCAGAGAACTCCCTCCTAAGTTGTGGGAGTTTCTTTGATGCAAAGGACGCTCACGAATATTGCTCGTAAGAAACACATGTTTAGGGCAAGACGCATTGCACAGATTTCAGACGAGCACTGTATGAGCCCTGATGTTCACACAGCACTTCACTAGACCTCATTAGAGAGTCTGGACTAAGGGATTTTAGTCCGTTAACAAAGCTTTTCATTACTTGGTTTTCCTAATTGAAAACCTTCCCAATACTTGAGGCTACCAAATAGCCGGTTATCCCAGGAGGTACTCTTACTTCAGCACCCTAGATACACTGCTTACTGCCTCCCTTTTCCCTTAGGGACAGCTGGTTTGCTGATCTCTGGAACAGCTGTGTTTGCACTGCGCATCAAACTGAGACAAACCGATGCAACCAGATCTGCAGAGGGGGTAAAAATGGCTTGGTTCCTTTCACAGCAATGGAGTTATACCTGTTAAGAGTAGCCAAGAGTCTGCTCTGAGGGGGAAAAAAGAGCCTACGGAGGTGTGAAATGAACTCTTCACCTCTCTAGCAGCATTTGATTCAGGAGACACTGCTATTTAGTTTAATTATCTGGGTGATGTACCAAGGCCTATTTCAGAAGAATGACATGGAAACTGTTCCCTCTATCAGAGCAAAATAAAAATAAATCGGTAGAAATACTTGCTCTGTCAAAATATTTCATCATATGCTAGATACATCTAAAACTATGTACCTCTGCTGTTACAGCCCGTGGGGCAGAGGCATCACTCGGTCTCTGCCCTGCAACTAGGCTGACCCCTTTGCTGCTTCTGTTTTGCTCTCCACTCTACTGGTGTGAGTTAATTGCACCATCCTCACAGCGATTGTACACGCTGGGGCATTTTCGTTGATTGAGCTATACTGGGCAGGAATGGCAGGGAAATTTAAAGAAAGAACACAAGAGCATCCAGAGGAACTGGAAGAGGAGAGACCGAATCTCTTCCAGTAGGACATCAGTAATTGTCTTCTCATCCAGATCAACTTCGCCTTTGCTCCACCACCATAAATGCACGTCTTTGTTAATTCAAAGTCTTTACTTTCAGTTCAACTCTTCTGATGCGCTAAACCTTGCAGAAATGTGAAGGATTGTGAAATTAATTTTTTATTCAAGCATCTAAAAATGTAACTTTGAAATGAAGCCTATAAAATATTTCACAAACTGTGGAGATTTTTTAAGTCCTCTCAGACACAGCAGAAGTACCTAATTCCTGAGAGAGGTTCACACAACTTCCACCCATTCGAATACTCTTTCCTTTTCCTGCACTCCACTGTCAGCAGGGTCTCCCTGAAGGACATTTCCAAGCAGACGGATGAAGGGGAATCAGGTCACCGGTTGGCTTTTGGTTTTAAGTCGGTGTGGATTTTCAATTGCAGAATGTAATTTCTGATGGAGGCACAACATGCTTTATCTACTCATATTAACTCATAAAGTACACAAAAAGAGGACAAAACTGAGGTCTTGAAGAAACCACACTTGCTTAAAGCACACAGTGTAAGGCATGGGGCTTATTACAGGCTTTTTAAAAAATGAGATTTAAGTTTCTTTCAAAAGGCTGGAACAGTTTGTACATGCTCTCACCTGCTCTCTTCAGTGACCTAAAACTTATCAGTACCTTAACAGTAGAAAGATACAGTTAACAGCTTGAAATTGAGTCTGTGCATTCACAAAGAAAAACAAAAACAAAAAACACAAAAGATGCAGCCGTTAAATACCACAATCCATATTAACTTAAAACAAAATGTACTACTGAAAATTCAGTTGAAAAGAGAGCGAGCCAACTTTCATTAGCCTATTTCTATCTGTTCCTCTGATTTAAAAACAATCCCCCTAAAAACAGTAACAAAAGTCCTTCGGAATAATGTTTTAAATATACGTCTAACATTAAAACATACCATCAGGATTTTCCACTTAATGGCATTCCTGAGTTCACAAAGGTGCTATGGAAAAATAAATGAGCAGAAGTATTGCCCTCTATTTTGCTAGCATATTTCAATAGAAATCAATCTGTTTAGTAGTCATAAGAGCAAGGAGCTGATTGTTTGAGGATGGAAGAATATTCTACCAGTGGCTCAGAAGTTCTGCTGCCGCCGCTTCTTGGCTTCGATGGCATCGAGGATCGGCTGCCGCTTTGACTGGTACTTCTGGCGGATTTCTTCAATCTCCTGCTCCATCATGGGGTCCAGGGCTGAGAGCCTCCTCTGAAGTTCATCGACACTCCAAGTCTTTAGCTAGCAGGGAGACGAAAGAAGAACAGACATCGGCATCAGTATAGCCACCATCCACACATCTACAGGGATTTTGCTGCCCATCTGATGGTCACAACGAGTCTTCCAGTAGGAGAAGGTGGAAGAGTTCTGCTCCAGGCTGCTGGGCTCCTCTCTCAATGAGACTGGCGTAAGCCTCAGGATACTGGCCTGCCTTTGCTCATTTTACAGATATATTACATGCTCTGTCTAGTGACAGCGTGAGTGTATAAAACGATGAGTGAAATGTTTCCCCCACTGAGTTGTTTTTCTAATGCTTCATTTTGCAGGCTTAGAACAGAAATACTGTACTGAGATGGAATAGAAGTGAAGTTCTCTCCCCCTCCCCTTTCCTTGCAAATAAACTTCCTTCTGCTAAGTGACAAAGGGAGACAGAAGGGAATAGGAAGAAGAAAAAAAACATTGACAAAAGTTGCATTTGGAAAAAAAAAAGCATTTATGTACAATCAGGCTGAACTTCAATCATGGTGAGGAATTCAAACTCCTCTAAGTTAGAAATACCTGAACACACACAACAGGTCACTTTGGGTCAGCCTCATACTGATATAATATGCAAGTACAATTTGTATTTCACTGTACACATGAAGGTGTCAGGCTAGTCTGGACAAGCT
This sequence comes from Aptenodytes forsteri, assembly GCF_000699145.1. Taxonomy (NCBI): domain Eukaryota; kingdom Metazoa; phylum Chordata; class Aves; order Sphenisciformes; family Spheniscidae; genus Aptenodytes; species Aptenodytes forsteri. The sequence continues at coordinate 127,825 of NW_008795560.1, forward strand.
TCCCCTCCCTGAACTCCCTATCTGCCTGCCCTTTGTTTAATTGGTTCTCTTGTGCGTGCCAATTTGCTGAGAACTGGCACAGAAAAGTTTTATTCTGTGATTAGAGATGCCAAGTGTGGCCTGGGACAGTTAAGATTGTCCATAGCTACACGCTTTACATAATATTATAATATTATAACCTGTGGAACAGATAGGATTTTAGGATTATGGTAAAAAATATGGACACTCTAAGTGCTTCAAATGTTCACCTAAGCACCAGTCCTTTTCCCATCCAAGACCAAAGTGACCCCCAGAAACACACGGGAGACGCTGTTTTACAGCCACTGCAGCAGGATGGGAATGACTATTTGCACCACCTGCTTTCAGTGACCAGCTGCTGTGAAACTAAGAACATGCAAAACAATTTTGGGTTTTTTTCTATGAACAAAGAAGTGTCAATTTTTAGATTTTCAACAAATGTCGTAATTGAGTGACTTATCTTTACTTCAGTTAAATGCCAGTGACACTGCTGTCCTGTTTAGCTGTTAATTAGTCAGCTATCATGGTTATTCTTCAAGCCATTTCTGAACCAAAACACAGAGTGAAACGCTTGCTGCCTATTATAAAGCAACGACTGAATTACTGGCTGTTGAATGGCAGTTGTATAGTTTGCATCAGTCCTTAAAACGTATATAAATACAAAAACCAGGACATATGGAAATCCTGATCCTTCCTGAGGTGGAAGAGATACCAGTCCCCAAACCACAAAGTCATCTGTTAGCTGATATCTCACAAGGTCTTTTGAAATTCTTTAGCACATTCCGTTAAATAAGATATTTCCTAGTTGCAGTTACAGGATTCACAAATCCACTTCAATAATCTAGGCACAAGCAAAACAAAACCTTTTTAGCAAGGGTATACAGTCTTTCGGCCTCTCCAATCAGCCATTTGTTCATTAGAAAGACAAAGCACTTCCTCCACAAAGATATACATTATTTATACACATTAATGCAACTTTACCCGACAGCAGTTTAAGTTGATGCATGGCACCGGTTGCCTTTTCACACTAATTTATTATGGAGCAGGTAATTATTCAACATTCCCCTGCCTCACAGTCCAGGGAATTGAACGGTCAAATAAAAATGCAAAAAAGAAGAAAATATTAATTCAAGCACTGAACACATACACCAAGCAGCTGTATCGGATCAAATGGCTGTCAGCTCTCTCAGAGTACCCAGCGCTAGAATACTAAAAGAGAGTTTTGGAACAGATCTAAACCACCTTGATCATGGCTTAAGCCAACTATTAGGTGTCAGAAATCGTCCCGAGGCTGCAATCTTCCATGGACACCTTCTGAGCATTCTCCGTCATCCTCCCGAAGTGCTGGGTGCTGCTTACAGCCAGAGACAAATCGCCAGAGTCGGCGGACCAGAGGGCAGAGCAGATTTACAGCGATGGTCTCTCCAGACCCCGAGAACATGGCAGTAAGAAGAAAAAACTGCCCTATGACTGTTCTTGAACATAATCTAGCATCATGGGACATCCTCCGTGGATACCGACACACAAAGCCTTTCTGCTAATTGTAAGCGACTCCTTGCCAAGGGACGCCATGGCTTTGACAATTCCTGGGACTGTGTGTTTGTCAGGACAGATGGCTAGCAGTATGGAAGATGCTTAGAGTACAGCAAAGTCTGGAGTGGGCAAAAGCCTACAGATATATATTAATATGAACAAATCGGGAAGCGGGTTACCTGCGCAGATGCGTGATGCAGAACAAAGTAGCTACTTAAGGAGACTGATCACGGGTTAAACAGAACGGGGATGGTGGGAGAAGGAAGAGAGGCAAGTTGACGCAGTGCAAGAATCTAAGAACACAGAAACACATCCTGTGCGTAATGCTGCGTGTTGATGAGGATGAACTAATTACAGAGTTTTTATCTGGAACAACGTCAGCGTGACGGCGAATGCCATTCCTAAAAGAGGCAGAGAAGCCAAAGGGCAACACTAGTAAAAGGTCCAGAACGTGACTGTTCACCACAGATGAGCCGACGAGAGACTGACAGGAGTCCAATTACTAATGAATGAGCGCCAAGCGCCCACGCAGTTGCAGAGGACGCCTAGCCCTCTGCTCCCACTGTGCTTCAGGCCCACGATAACACGAGCCCTGGGACCTGGGCTGGGCTATTACTCAGCTTGTCCTTCTACTTGCACATGCATCTTTAAAAGAAAAAAGGAAAAAAAAAAAAGAGAGAGAACTGCTTAAAACGTCATGGCCTCCATTTCACTTGCTGCTGGCATTTCACTGTAAGCCAATGCCACAGACAGACTTTCCCCCAGAAATCAAGTTTTTAAACTCTAGCATATCCGTCTCTGCAGTGGCAGAGTCCTGGGATACTGACATTATTCTCTTAGAGAAACGCCAGAAGCAAGATGAGAAAAGAAGGACAAGGACAGAGCATCTCATGACAGACGGTTATTCAGGGTAGTCTCAGCACTGAACAGCTGCAATTAGAGCTGGTTTTAGCCACGGGCTCAGTCCCATCCCTCTCCTCACTTCTCCTCAGCAATTCTTCTGTTATAAGAAGTCCAAGTGTCTTTGTAAAAGCTATCTATTTTTGTCCACAGTGATCAAATTGCTAAGACAAACTTTCAAAGGAAGGAATCTCATTTCATATGTAAAGACTAATAAAAAATACTTGTTCTAAGGTTGGTCAAACACATCTATCAACAAGGAGAGGCGGCAGCGCAGCAAAACTGTTCAAGCAAGGTTGTATGTGCAGAAAGCTAATTTTTAACCGTTTGATTAACAGTTGTATTTTTACTCAAGGTTTTGAGAACGATCTTAACTCTGTAAAAATGCCCAACTGAAGACAAACGTCAGAGGTGCAAGTCTTCACCTGAAAGCCTCTTGCCCACAGCCGCGCATGCCGTTCGTTGTTCCTCAGGCTGCAGACACCACTGACAGCAACATCTTGTTTTACTGTACTGATGATTTCTACTATGTAATTCAGAAGGACATATATAATTACGTCCTTCAGAAGGACATAACCTACGGCCTTTCCATGCATATGCAGTAATGATGGACAAATCAGGAACAGATAATTTGATATCCAATTTATTCCTCAAGGAGAAGATTTGTAAGCTATTCATGACATCCCTTTGTCAGCATTTCGGACAGACTTGTGGATAACTACTCCGCTGAACAATGTTCACATCAGCAAACTGCTTCTGAGTTGCCGTCCTTTCAAATCAGCATTTTAAAAATAGGGGAAAAAAAAAATATACCACTTGCATTTGTTCCAGTCAGGTGGAGCGTCACTGCAACATGATATCCTACTGAATGTAAATGAATCTAAGCAGCAAAAGGAGAATAAATAAAGGCTCTCTGCAGACACGTTAGACACAGCCACAGGTTCAATATTCAAGGGCACCACGGTCTGAAATGTATACCTATGCAGTTCTGTCCCGAGCAAGAGGCAGTCTAAAAACCTGCCACAGAATTTTTAAACAGACCACGCCAGATTTCTATTTCACACAAGATCTACTGTAAAACACAAAGCCTAGAGAGTTAGCTCAGCCCCTTCCCTGTTCTCAAGAAAACCAAACAAAAAACCCAAACAGTAAAAACTTTTTGCATTAGAAGCCGATGCAAATGATTTATCACAGTTCTCTTGGTGTCCACAGTCCTTACACTGAAGAGTACCCATGCCTAGTTTTCCTACAGCAGGGTCTGTAGTTTGACCAGTTTGGGACCTAGCATACTCCTCCGGTCCCTCAACAGCCCTTCAGCAGCACAAGGTCACCACTGACTCGGGCCAGTCTGCACTACTGACAAAAATACGATGTCCTCCAGCAATCCCCAAGTCAGTTCAGCTATCATTCTTATCTGCTCCTCTACCAAAACCACTGCCAGCAAAATCCTCTTGCTGCATGAATTATGAGCACCAAATAGAAACGAGCTGTTTCCCAGCAGCTTTCACGCATTTCTCCCCCAACAAAGAGTTTCGGCCGAGCACTAACTCACCAGCTGCACAGGAATCAAAAAATATTATCTTGGGGCAAGTGAAAAACACGTTCCTCCTGCAACTTTCTTTTTACTTGCTGACACTGAATCTGATCCCCAGATTTAGCACAAAGCCTTTTCTTTGCATCTTTGCAACGTGTCATGCTATCTGGGCTTTATTTTTAAATACTGTCTTAAAAGTCCTGAAGCTTCTGCCAGACATGAACCCTCCATCTCCAGGGAGGGGATGGGGTTGTACTACCATCATCTTTCAAACGTGCAGATGGACCCTGACTCCTGGAACAAAATCAGAGTATATATGACATTGGTGAGATGGGGTAATTTCCCTCACGGCGAAAGTATTTGAACAGTTTTGCAGAAGGAGGATATTTTCAAGTCTTGATACTACAGCAAATCCTACAAATACAATTAGGAAGTTGTTCTCTCCTTCCTTAGCCCTCTAGTCATACCCCTCTACCATAATTTCTGCGAGTTTTAACACTTGCCTTCCACATGCTCACACAGAGTATTTTCTGAATATCCTCCCACCTTTACCACCCATAGCCTGTGGCTTTTTAGAAAGGAAACACCCAGCTGCAGCAATGGGTCTGCCTTTCACCCAAATATTCCAGGTGGCATTTACTGCTCAACATAACTTGATATCAAACTTTTAAGTTTTAAATAGCCTTTAGAAAAACTGGCTTTAGCAATTATCACTTCATGAGGGGCAGTGGGAGTTCGAAGACTAGAATACAGAAGTAATAAAATTGCAGCTTCCCACGCTACACAGGGAAATAAATTCTTAGTGGAAAAGATATGAGCTAGATGGGAACTAAAGAAAAAACAAATTAATTGTCTATTTAGCATAGCTTTTATTGTTATATCTTCCTTTTCTGCCTGGTTTTACACTGCAATCTAACAGTTCTTGACTGCATGCCCAGTGATCAAAGCCCCCCAAAGAAACTCAAGACATCTTGAATCATATTAGTAGGGAGCACAACTCTTCATTTACTTTTGTGTATTTAGACAGACAAAATCTAAACATGGCTTGAGAAGGGTTTTTATCCAAACCAAGTTATCCAAGCTACGCTAAACATTAAATGCCAAATAGGAATTTGTTGCTAGAGAGAATGAAAAATATTACCACTGTAATACAGTAGCAACAGGCTACTTTGGAAAAACAAAACAAGACCAAAACAACCAACTAGGACTACAATTGTATGGAAGCACATCGGAGCCCCTCACAGGAGGCTATGATTATCACCCTCGACACCAGAAGTGGCTACATACCAGAGATAAGTAGAAAATAATTCCTACAAATAGCCTATTAAGTGTTCAAATGTCCTTTGGGAAGGGAGGCTCTTCACAGAAGAGACTAATTAAACTCTTGCTTCACTTGACCTTGGCTATCAGCAATGCTATCAAGATGCTTCCCTTCCGATAAAACCAAGGGCACACTTGTACTTCCCCTCCAGGATCCTGCGGATCAGTTTGATGCATATCCACCTCAACTTCTGAACTTTTCTTCTATCACCTCCTCAAGCAGGGTTTTATTTTTGGGAGGCAATCACCCATTGGATGCCACTTGCTGCGACTATTTGTAGCAACCACCTCGGAGTGTAATTCAGCCTGCAGCACGCGAGAGTGCCTGGGTGCTATAGAAGTCCACGAGCTAGGGAGAGGTGTCAAATCTCAAGAATTCATGAATGCAAGCTCCGACAAGTGTAAGAACTGAGATTATTCTGGAATTAGCCTTCCGTAATTTGAAAGACTGGTTAAACACGGTATCAATTAAATGCTCGTATCAAATATACTCTGAGGGAACAGATTACTGAATAGTACTATGCACTTTTTTTAAGTCAGCAAAAAAAGCATTCAATTTCTCTGGCCAAAATTAAATGAAGAGGATGATTTCCCATGCTAAGCAGTGCTCCAGACTTTAGGTCTTGAAATTGGTGATATAAATTGGTGTTGTAATAGCATGCCATTTTTTTTCTTTAGCATTTTTCCTGAAATGCTGGCTCAATACCATTTGGCATACTTTCAATCACTGATCTAAAAATTAAGTGCCTTGTTCTCATTTATGTTCCTAGCATAAGGAGGCCTCGATATAATGTATGAGCAGGCATTAACTACTTATTCACTGTAAGTTGTCCAATGCAAGGGACACAAGAGTCTAAGAATGTACAGGTACTTACCGCCCGCTTTTCATCATGATTGTCAGGTCCCTACAACTTCACAAATCTGTCAAGCAGCCATGCTACAGAGGGGTTACGGGAAATCAGAACAAACCCCAGTGCCTACACAAACATTAATTATCTTGATTTTCCCCCCTTTTAGCATTAGCATGTCAGTGAAGTTTCTCACTGTTATGAAAGCAATGGATGAAATGCACTCACTGTGGGATTTCATGCAAGATTAAAAATACAGATATTAATCTTTCAAAGGATTTGAAAAATAAGTCTCAGCAGCACAAGCTTCTGCTTTTAATGCATCTTAATTATTTAGGCAATGTGCTAGCAAAACACATCATGGGCTGCAGCATCCAGCACAAGTCAAAACAGCACTGCGGCTAGAACTGCCCAAAGAAAGTGAACAGGATCTGTGAGCGCTGCACATCTGGAGACAGTTGTTTCAGGCCACATCATCTGGACGGCAGATGACTTGCCACAAAGCAGTAACACTCAACTTTCAACTAGATCATCATATGCTCTACAGCCCAAGTCAACTTAAGTCAGTGCAAGTCAAGCAGCTGAAACAGTTAAATGAGTGCAATCACGTCATCGCTTTTTGTGGAGGAAAGACAGACACTAACACACACTCGGCATTTGATCCCCAGCCGAACTGGAAAAAAGTATTTTAATAGAGAGTTATATCAGAGGAGACCCAGGCCTTCTCAGACGACATGTTTGGGCTAGCTCTACCTTACTTTCACAAATGTGGAGTTTTATGGCTACTGAAAGTGAAACATCTTACTGCTCCAAAGCCAGTAAGTATCCTAGTTATTTTCTATGTAGCTCTGCTTATTTGATTAAAATAAAGGTGCATGATACCAGGCCATTGTATCTGTACTATTCCTACAGAATTACTGGAAGGCAATGTGTGCCATTCTCCTTCCTGCCCTGCTCCCTGACAGACTATGTTGCGAAGGTCATGTCTAAACTGGAAGCTTCCCTCTGTCCTGCATGTGCAGGAGGGACTACTGCCAAGACCTCTCTTTTCAGCTTAGCACCTTGCTAGCAGCTTAGCAAGGCTTCTCTCAAGCTGCTACGCGATCACGGCCTGACAGGCTTCTTGGGAAGCTGCCTGTCCATTCGAGGCACTGCTGCTCACGGCATCAGTACCACTTCACTGATGGAGTCTCACTCACCAGTGGCTGCCGAGGCCACTGCTCTTCTCTAGCAAGAATTGCCATAGTTTCATTACTCAGCTATCTCTTATTTCAGGCTATATTTACACCCATAGTGTTTGATGCTGCTGGTTCAGCAAGGACCTTCCTCAAGCATATTTTCAGTAGGTAATTCCTGTGACCGCTATGGAAGAGACATACAAATGTGCTTTAGATACACAACTTCACCAGCTAAGAGGCATCTTTTCTTTACTTTGTCACCCTCCCCACATTTTGGAAGTTTTCCCCCATTTCTCAAAAGCCTGTAAGAGCCAGGGGGCAGCTTTGCTGTTGGCAAGAAGTCAGAAAATTCCCAATACAGAAACCCATTTCAGAGGATTATAGCAAACACACAGATCTCCCTGGCTACTCTGGCTACCCAGACATAACTCCGCAGCAATTATGCAGAGAGGTTACCCACAGAGCAGAGAAGATTGCAGAACTGCGGGAACGCCGTAGCCTGCATCAATAACTCTGGCATCCCTGAGTTGCTCTTAGCCAAGAATTGCACTTTATCAATCCTTACTGTAATCCCTAAAAGGCTCAAGAAAGTTTTGGTGTTACAACCAGCACAACTGTATAACCTCTGCATACTGTTATTACCCTCAGCGATGTACAGAAATTATATTAAGGAAGAAAACCCATCCAAAGCTCTACTCATTGATATGAGTGGTCATAAAAAAAAAAGTTTTTTAAAAAGACCAATGCATTTTAATCTTCTGAGCTCCAAGATTGATACTAAGGCTAAAAAAGGAAATTTAATTATGAGTATGAATAACCTTATTCACTTCCAAAATCATCCCAAGTACCATACACGCTTAATCTAAACAAAGAAAATGACAAATTCTGTCAGTGTTATTCTGCAGCACTGAACTTCAAGAAGTCCAAACCTTAAAATCCCTTAGGGACTTAGAAAGTGGCTGACTAATCCTGTAACCACAAAGACAAGTTATCTCACTGTTTTTTTTTTCAGTAACTGAATTAGAAACCAAGCTAAAAGGTCAGCCTGTCTGGACAAGAGAGAAAAAAAAAAAAAAGAAGGCGCAAAAAAGGAGCATCATTTGCTTATAAAACACACTTGCTTGCCAGAGATTTGATTAAGGAAAAACTAAAAACTCAGCAGAGGGGGTTTTTTCCCTTCTCTAAGGGATTATGCTTTAATTTTCTTAAGTAAGAGTACCAAAATACCACTGGACATGCTAAAATAAATCATGTCATTGGGCTTTGAAGATCTGGCTAGCTGCAGAAATTAACTGTAAAGTACACTGCTGACCAATGCGGTTTTTATTTGTTTGGTTTTTTTTAAGAAAAGCAATCTGCCAGAAAACGCTGATTCCTTTAAACCAAATAAAATTTTCTACAAACCTGAGAGGTTTAACCAAGTTCTGCTAGGAAGGGTACGTGGGTCTGTAACGGAGCTTCCTTCCAATCTGACATACCCTTTCCTCCTCTCTCCCTTGCTCCTAAGGCTCTACTCACTTAAGGATTAACAATTGATTTATTTATTCAGGATCACTTATCCTGAATAAAGCAGAACTCCTGAAGAAGTAGAAGTAAGGATCCCTGAAGTAAGAGTGATTCCTTCATACAGTATTGCTCAGTGCACTATTACCATGAAACACAAATGTAACTGAAGTGGTAACCAAGTAGTTAACACTAAAGCAGTATGTGAATACAGTCTTCATTAATAATCTGGAGCGAGAAGTTTGCTACTGGCATATTTGCATCATTAACTTACCTGAAGACTTCACACACTTAAATCTGCAATGCACAATGAAGGCTTAAGACACACAGTTGCAGTTTCAAAGGCTTAAGACTATATCATCCATGGTAAGCAGCCATTAGAGTTTTAAACAACTTTGGCCTATCTTAACACTGAAGAGTATTAACCTTTATTCAACAAATGTTTTCAATTTGAGTCTTAGTCTCCCAATTTATTTCCGACTCCAGGAGAGCTGGCTGCAAGGGGTTTGTTTCCAGGAAGACCATACCACTTCCCTACCTCGTGTACCCAAATGTGAGGCTCGTCGCAAAACCCCGGTCCAACGCTGCTCTGCCCCCCCCCCCCCTCACTAAAGGGAAAGAAAAAAATATCGGAAAAAAAAATAGCTGCAAAAATC